>NW_024104073.1:3811517-4219898 GCF_003945595.2 Pipra filicauda | reverse complement strand
AAAGTAAAAAAAAACAAACAAAACCACAAACACCACCCCAAACAAAACAAACAACCAAAAAATCCCCCAATCGACACAACAAAACCAAAATAAATTAAAAATCCACCATCTCAAGCCCCCACTATCTAGCAGTTTTTAAATCTGTATCAATTGGAAAGAGCAATCTGATGGCCTGTACAGCAATCTGTAACATTTGGGTTCTTCCATAGGTTCTGCAATTACACTCATGAACTACTGTGAAACTTCTCTGAGCAATATCCTGACCAATTGTGTATTATCAGTTCATTTAATTGTGTATTTCAATGACAGACCTACATTGCATTAGAATATTTTCTAGTCTAACATAGCCAACAAGTAACTGAGCTGATGGCAGCTTTGAGGTCACAGAATTTATTTCTTACCTGCCAAATGATCATGAAAAGATAGATTCCAGCCACTCTCTGAAATGATGACTTTGGGTCAAACCAGCGGACATAGGTCCAGCTGGCTGGGGTGAACTGCAATACAGCTCTTTTGATTTTCCCTGTGGTTGTGTGAATGTCCCTAGAAAAACAGAATGGCTGGAGTAAATACAAGGAATATGCAAGGGGAAAAAAAAGCAACAGCCGTGTTACTGATGTTTTGGAACAACTGTACTTTTTTGATGGAGAGCAGAGACCTTGACAGACACGACTATGTACAAGGGTGAATTAAGGAACTACCTACTAAGCATTTCAGTCAGGGTGCTATTCTGCTCTAAAAGCCCACCCTTCTCTATCCTCAGTCACTAACTAACTACAAAACATTTATCATCCTCTCCACAAAGGAAAGATACAAGGATTGCAATTCTGCAACCCCCTTGGAAAATCTAGAGGATATTTCTTCCTAGTCTATGCTGCCACTACTGTTATCCCAAAGACTCCTTGTGCTAGAGCTCACTGACATCAATCCTTCAAGAATCTGTCAGATTCATTATTCATCCATTGTATAAAGGGCTGGCTCCACACGTTTAAAAATTATGATACAGATTTTACTACACTTCCAGTACATATAGCCCCTGCTGTTCTGATATAAGATACATGTGGGCCTCCTGGAGAGGTGCGATAGCACTGTTAAAAGCTAGAAATCTATTAAATTCCAATTAGAAAGGGGATTTTAATGGAGGCTCATCTGACATATGTATTACTGGTTGGTTCTTGCTTTTGATAACATTGATTCAGATGAGCAACAGCATCCAAAGGACAGGGAATCTAAGAAAAACTCAGAGCTTCTTTTTAAGAAGGAAGACTAGTAAGGGCTAGAAGTCAGTTTTCACCCTGTTATTTCTCTGGCCCTTCTGAACAAAAAAAGAGACTCAGATTTCATATTTCTGATATTTGTGTTCTTTTAGGCTAGAGAGACCTTGAGTGAGAGAGTATCTTCTAAATTTTAAGATCTACATTTATTCAATGAAAGAAAGAGAAAAATAAATTAAAAGGGCCCAAGCAAAAGCTTCTAATTTTATGCAGCACTTTCATATTAAAGATCAAAAAATCTACTCATGCATTTAAAAGAATGTGAGGAAAAATCATTCCACAAAGACAATAAAGACTAGTTGTGCCATAGATATTCTGCTGTTTAAACTTTCAGTGAACTCTAAAAACAGAAGGATCATCGGCTCTAATGGAAATGAAGGAAAACTGAATTGAGACTAAAGGCTGGATGGTGCTTAGAGCAATTAACAAATTTGTGAGCAAGAAAAGAAAATCGGTACAGAAATTCACATGGTGTACAAATTTGGAAGTCAAGATTTGAGCTCGTTTTCCATCTCTCGAGGCAATTCATTGTACTCGATCTGTTTCATCTATACCATTGCTAATGTGCAGATAACCATGCTTGCTACCAACTGGCTGGGAAGAAGGCTGGAGAGATGTTAAAAACTATGGAAGAAACCATGTGGACAGCTAGGAACTGACACTTACTAGGTCACAATCTGTTGCCCTTTTACACAACAAATACCTCTTTATTTTGCAATTACTCCATTTATTTCAGAGGGTCAGCAATGGGGTAAGGCAATTCACAGAATAGGTACAATCAGTCTGATGCCTCTTCTACAATTACAACTAGTGCTGACAGATTGCCACACTAATGCATCCTCAAGCTGAGCCCAAATCTAGTTTAAAAAATGTATAATGAGAAAACAAGTACAATTTGTTTTGCTCCCTGCCTTCCTCAAAGTACAAAATTAACTGAAAACACAAATAGCTTTACTACATTATATTTTCCATTGGTATCAATGCTTGTAAGTTAGGACTGCAAAGGAAAATTATATATACAGTCATATTTACAAATATATGCTGTACAGTAGCGTTATGATGAGATTGATATTTAACATTTAAAATAAAATTACAGCCTTGTTAGCACAGGCAGATTGCGTGCTATTTCTATACTACATGTATTTTACTTAAGCAAAGAAGGTGGTCTATTTCCCAAGGAAACAAATTTAACATTATAACATCGAACATAATGTTTATCAAGCTTTAATTTAGACCTACTTGAAGCTTGCCCAGTGATAGGTCCTCATCTCCAAGAAACGACAAACTACCATGCCCAACCAGATGCCACCCCCGTTACAAAGCAGGATGTCCAAAATGACTTGATCCCACCAGCATTCAGCAAAATTAGGCAGAAGGTGCATGAAGAAGAGCTACAGAATACAGCAAAGAGATTCTGGGTGAGGAACAGCACAGAATTCATATAAATTCACTTTTTAAGTACACATTCAAAAATCAGCTTTTCAGTACACAGAATACTTCAGTGACATAAGCCACAACCACTGAAATCTGACAGACATCTTTCCTTTAACTTCAGAAGGCCTTGAACAGAACCACACAAGACATCAGAGGTTTCCTTCTCACGGTTTCCTGTTGGGGCTATGCTGTATATAAGGATATCATGCAGCTCTTGGCCTCTCAAAGATGGTACACAGAACCTTCATAGAAATGCATGAAACAAGCAGAACTACTGCATTTCTTGGAGGAAATAAGGTGGTTTGTGCTTTAAAAGTAAGTTGAAAAGAATCTTTGTTTTACTTTTGCTAAATAGTTTCAAGAAGTATGTTTTCTAAACCAGCAACAGCAGTAAGTGGAATGGATGCACTTGTAACAACAGTCAGTACTTAAAGCATGTTGGTGTTCAGGACTAAATACTTGTTCTTTTTCAAAACCCTATCTTTCATTTATTATTTTCATCTAAATTTAGTGACTCTAAAAGATAAGGAGTTCACCAACATTTCAGACTCTACAAGCTTTGCTGCTAGACTTGATCCAGATTGTGTCAAGAATTTAAGAGGACATTCCACTCTGCCTTCCTGCTTGGTCTCTGCTAAGCACTATAACAATGAAGGCACTTTTATGATGAAGATACTGGAAAACAGGCCAGAAAAAAAACATTATTAGATTGAAGAGCTGACACCACCTAGATATATCAAAACATCTCATGCCTTCAAGATTTCCTCTGGAAAGTGTGCAAATCATTTACCTCTGAAGCAATCTGTTCCTTTCAGAATACTCAACTGAAAATCACTATGAGGCATTAGTAAGGCAATTAAATGTACTTAGAGATACATTTGGTGACTTTACATTACTGATGGAGTGAGGGGAACAACTGGCCAGAGTTAAAATAAGATATAAATATAATTTACCAAGAGCTAGAAATGGATTCAGTGGCTTTCCTTTAAGAGAAAATAATTGTACACTCTATTTTATGAAAAAAATTGCTGCAACCCAAAAAACAGATTAGAAAATTTTAGCTATAGACTGGAAATCAAGACAGCCATGTGTTAAGCAGTCTCTTTGGAACACTCAAGGAGATACTTACAAAACACACAGCAAATTAAAGTATATTCTTACCTCCACAGAAACAGTACAACTTTTGTCAGTCAGTGCACACAGACTCTTTCCATGGAAGATTACTGATATGATTTTATAATAAAGTATCTTTTACTAACAGATGTATAAATAAAATATTGAAAAAGTCAGATGCGGGAAAAGGAACAAGAAGAATGTTTTCTGTATAGAGCAAGAACGAATACTGATCCATTTATAGCACATTACAGTGACTATTATTGGCAATGACAGTTCCTTAGAAAACTCTTGCAAAAGCATATCAAAATCACTTGTTTTACGTTGACAAGGCTATATGAATTTCAACCTGTAAAAAAGAAAACTTGAATTTCTCTTCAGGACCCAGGCAATATAATGTTGTTCATTTCCTGCTGAAGTTTCCCTTTCATGTTTTTAACTAATTTAACCTAAAAGGGACAATAGGCTACAAATCTCAGTCTACGATAACCCAACCAAAGACACCAGAAATTACAGAATGTAAGGCAGCAAAGCCCAGAGCACGGGTGTTAGCCAGATCACCTCTAAGGTGCTAGCTGCTTTCTCAGAATGAGACACCAAGGTCTGCCTGCATCCCAGCTTTAATCCTACAGTATGAAGCACGAGCCAAGTTTCCCATTTCAGAATGGGGAGTCAGCTGTAATCCATAAATGCTAATAGGAGATGCACAGCTAAATCCCTATGTAATTGCCCTGACAACTTCTGTAGGTTTCAAATTACTCTCCTGAATTGTCTAATTCATTAAAAATCCATTCGAGTGGTGATAATATATCCATACGTTGAACCTTATCCAACACATTGTCTGTTCCAATAATCTGCCTTTCAACAAGGGGAAGACACTCCACGTGGTGTCAAATTGAAGACGATGGTTGTGTGATGATCAAATGCACAATAACAGTACAAGTGAAACAAATCCAAATACATTCTTTTCCAGAGCGAAAATATGAATATAATAACTAGAAAAATTATTTTTTTGCGGATGGGTACTTGTGAAATCCCAATCTTAAGTGATTTCAAAATAACTTAGAAAATGGCATACCCTTCAATGCCACAGAACAAAAACGTGTTTTGAAGAGGAACTCATGGCAGCAGTATTTTGAAACCCAGAAGTTTAATTTTAGACAAATAAATCCTTATCTATGTTTCTGAATTATAAAAGCTTTGTCAGATGAGGCAAGCATTCTCAAGACGGCAAGCTTTACAGAAAACTGATTTTAAAGACTAAGTTCAGGTGTTAATCCCCAGTTGCATTTCACTTGTACATTATGCATGACTATACACAATGTGTAATCCTGTTGTATGTGGGGTAAGGGGATCATGACAGTAGACCACAGATATTGCAAAGTGAAAAAGGAGAACACTTGCTCTGAATCAGGAAATATCTGAAGTAGCAAAAGTAGCATGATCTCCCTAACAGCAGAAAAATAAATTATGAATGGCACCAACAGGATGGCCTAGATCTCCCTCCCATTCAAGCAATAATAAGCCACTTACCTAAAACCCAGCTTGCTGTTGTCTACTAATTCAATTGCATCAATTACTCAGCACCTGGTTTATAAGGCTTAAAATGTAAATCTATGCTGAGGACTAGAGAGTCATCCTTCTAGTAACATCCACACTTCCCACAAGAACACATCTCATACATTTGCTTACAATTAAGACGCAAGGGTGGCCTACCTCAGTGAGCTCCCAGGTGATGCTGATAGTCCAGCAGAGCCCATAGCTGCGGATCAGCAAAGCCTTCATAGCCCAGCCCCAGAAATGTCCAAAAGCAAATATATCAAAGTGGCTAAGGATTCTTTCCCAGGTGATAACATGACAGTTCACTGCATACTCCTGTTATGAAAAAAAAACCCAAAAAAACCCAAACCCAACAAAAATACTCAATCAACACACAACTTCAGAAAAACTAGGATGAAGAAACATCTTTCTATTTAGTGCAACAAATCTGAAATTATACGGGTATTAAAATAAGCATTATTTGCTTTCTTGTCCTTCTAAACTCTGCCAGAAAACTTCCAGTATTAAGACTCAGTACCATCACAGTACAGCTCTAATTTAAAGGGAGATACAATAGATCCTGGTGCCTGAAGAAGCATATATTTCTTATGTGATAGAGAAACAGCAAGAACAGTAAAATCAATAACAATAAAACCAGCAACAACAAAACAATAAAACCCTTCTTTGGAGTCTTGATTTGAAATAACTCTCTTTCCCCATTTTGATGTTGTCTGGTATTCAGATGTGGCTCGTCAGTGGCTAATCCTCACCAGTTTGTGATGTAATGTTACTTGTATCAGTGTTTATTTGAGTATCTTTTGTGTATTATTTTCCTCATGAAAGCAATTTTCCAGAACCCATTCATATTGAGGAAGTTCAGTCACAGGCCTGAATTGAAAAAATTTAAAAAAAAATCAAGGGGAGCTTGCAACTGTGTTGTCACAGATGAGTGACAGATTCCTTAAGAATATTAATTAATATTCTAGTCTCCAGTAACAAAGGAAATGGGTTCTCTCAACATGTTGTACAGCAAGTGCAAGAAAACACTGCCCAACAAGAAATAAAATCTGTATGCCATCAGGAGGCTGCAGTTGTGGCATTCTGTTGTGTCACTGGGCATAAACTAACTATTCCTAACAGGAAACACACATTTAAAAACCTCTGGTCTCCAATCCTGCTTAAATATACATTGCCACCTGCAGGTGACAACACGGCACCACTCAACACCGTTAAACCAAGAATTCTCTTTCAGGCCAGAACTATTGCTAATCCCACACAAACGAATCCTGATCAAGCTAAAACGGAGATGTAGAGAAAGGTTTGAATCCAGGCGACCACAAAGAGAAGAATGCACACTGTTACACAAATCCTTCTATCAGCAGGCAGTTAAATCTCACTATAAAACCCTTAATGCTGGTGCTCCCTGAAATGAAAGCACAGTATTGCTTCTTGTGCATGCCTATGCTGCTGGTCCTTCAGAGAAAGGTGCACCACCTGTTCTAAGGATGGCAAACCTGCAGCTTTAGTGCATGTACCCAAAAGAACTGAAATGGGTTCATTTGCCAGCAGGAGAAGCCTGGAGGGCACCACAGAAGGTGCAGGTTCCTAGCTACACCATGATATTTATGACGAGTGAGTACAATGAGGTTACTCCAAAAGTAAGTTTTTTTCCAAGGCTTTTGCTTTTTTGCTTTTATTTGTACTGGGGCTTTTTTCTTCTCTATCTCATCTTTTTGGCTGCAGCTCTGCTAGCCACACAGCAAAATGTGTTGAACTTTCTTTTATACCAAAGTAATTTTGCCGGTTCTGTGCAAGCAATCAAGCTGCAACCTTCATTATAGTTGCACTTTAATTTGCTCCAACTTTAAGTGACAATATCAGGATTGCAAAGTAGCACAGAGTAAGTGTCCGCTGATTGCTACGGTTGGGGAATCTGCTGTACTGTGGTTCTGTGCCAGTAGTAATACTAGTCCTCCCGTGACTTGAATCTATTTCTAACTTAAATGACAGGAGAGCCAGGTGAACCTGACTTACCAACAGACTCCTCGTCTCAGCTCCATCTTGTTGCTCAGCAACATCACTAACACCCATGCTCAGGCTCCATTTAGCCATGTGTCCTCCCACCACCTAGGAGCAAGCTGCCCATGTCATCACCACAGGTCTCCTGCAGAACCGAAAGTCACGGCCCTACTTCACGTGCTGGAGTTGCACAATCTGTACTGCTGATCGGCAATGCCTGAAGCATCCCGTTTTCCAGGTAAGGAGCCTGCCTATCACTATCAATTCATTAATGTAAGCTTACTGCATTGTAAATATTTCCACTTCTGATTATGTGTTACAGTTTGCAGCCACTGCTGATGAGGTGCTGTGCAGTGGTTGGCACATGCAGTAAATTGCTCTGTGTGAAAGACAACCAGAGTATTTCCTTGCTCACGAGGCATGAACCCTATAAGACTATACAACAGGTGATCATGGTGGCCAGATGCACAAACCCAAGGGCAAGGGAGCATGCTGGTCAGGTGGTGAGCAGTAATTTGATGGAATAGTGAGGATTGCCTCCCCATGCAGTAACCCTCTTCTTCTTGGTGCCCAACTGCTCACACTGTCTTCTGCCTGCCTCCCAACGTAACTCACATACTTCTCCCAGGCCTCCTTTTACAACCTCAGCTCCCTGTGCTAGTGTCCCCACCTGAGGGGGAATGTTCTCTGTAAGGAAAACTTTTCGCAAGCTGCTCAATAGGCAGAAGAACAAGCCTGGCTTTCCATGTCACTCCATACTAAGGTCTATGGAAGTAATTTCCCAATGGTAACAGCATCAGTGCTCAGCTGAGTGACTGGAAGGCAGCAGAATCCTGCAGTTGTTGTACCTGCATTTCCACATACTCTGTAGCATGCCAGTCATGTACTAAGCTCAGAGCAACAAGGCAAGACCCAAGTTCTCTGAGTGCAGCACTGCAGCAGCAATGATCTGGGACACACACACCATAGAGGCTTCATTTAGGTACAACCTTGCTAAGTCTGTTTTCAGTATCCAGGCTCATATCTATTACTTAAAGGAATCCAAAGTCACTTCACACATATCCCATTTCAAATTGCACACTCATCTAAAGAGCTGCATTAGAAAAAAAAAAGTTTTTTTTCACATTAGTTAATTTCAATGTAAATAAACAGTAGGTGACACAAAGGGCTCGTTGACTCTGTCAAGTATAGGCACAAACTTGCATTGCTGATGCCAGCAAATTCAGATTTATCCCTTTCCACTCAGGTAAAATATGCCTGAAGTAGCCAAAATGTACAATAAGTGCCATGGATACATACCATAATATCTGCTTCCCTTGTGGCATATCGAAGATTAGGATCCAGCCAGTACATCACTGCTTTTACCTGCTCAAAGTTAAGGAAGAGCACGAACACCAGGAACAGAAAATAGAGCACACTGAGACCTGCAAAAAGACTCAGCTTTAAAATCATGTTCACTCACAAACCTCCTTGGAACATAGAGAGTCCAAAAAGCTGCTTTCAAACTTGCTCTACATGTGCCCAGTTTGCACAGATGAGTTTCTATAAAGCAGCTACATGCAAAAAAGCTGAAGAGACAAGTCAGATCTCTGAGCACTCAGCCCTTCATATCACCTCCTGGGAGAAGTGATACAATATATGCTCCACTGCATGAACCTAATCAAAACAAAATCAGTCTAATCAGTTTAGACACGTAGTACAAGTCTGTAATCAGGAAGCTCTTTAGTAAGAGATACATTAGGATCCACGATTGGATTAGCTCTGCCTCTTTGCTTTAAGTATTCTTGGTCTCAACTAATGCATGTCTAATGCCTATATGCAGATTTCAACACAAAGATCAATTTAATCATGCCATCTGGCAATTCTGAGCTGTGCTGGCAATAAAAAGTAATTATAAATATAAACTAATGCATGTTTGAGTTACTTTTGTGAGCTGGAAAATTCACTGCTTGAAGCTTTTAAAGATAAATATGATTATTTATTTTCTCACCATTATAAATTATTAAACACTTCCACTTGGGAGTACCAGTTCTCTCCTCCCAAAGCCTGAATATGGATTTTTTTTTTAAAAGAAAAACTTGTTACAAGTTGAGTCCTGGTTACAGACCTGTGGGTAGATGAAGCTGTTGTTGGGAGCATATCTTTACAATATTCACAGGTTCACCAATATCCAAGAGCACATTTGGAAGAGGCATATAAACACTATTTCCACAGTCTCGAACTTACTCGTATCCTGCAGCTTTGTCATGAAAGGCAGAAAGATTAATGCAAATAAACTTAGTATCTGCCATCCAAAATAAACTACAGCAATTCTAAAATGGTATTTTAAACTATAACCAGAATTCATGTGTTAATAATCCCCACTTCATGCTAGAAAGCAACTTTTGTTCAAGTACTCACAAACAGTCCTCTGCAGTCCCTCCTAAAAATACATCAGATAAACAAGTGTCACACTGCTGCAAGAAGCACAGCCTACAGGTGAGGGTGCATCTCGAAATGTGGAGGACACACTACTCCTTCCTTTTACCTACTGAACAGGTCTGAGAACTGAAGCGTGGCTAAATGAACCATGCCAGAAGAAGCAGAATTGAACATGGAAAATGTTGCTCTTGGTTTTGTGTGCAGCTTTTTTCCAAAAGTACAAGGGCTCAAGCTCTGACAGCATCAACATTGAGAATGACCTTTTCCTTTACATTTGCTGGAACCACAAATGAGCAGTAGGACCTGAGTTTCCCAAACTTCCAAGAAGCAGGATTCTTTAACAAGTACTGTCTAGTCAGCAATACCCTCTCAGTGTCAACAGATGAGTAATCAGCTACTTTGAGAGGCTACTTATTTTTAGCTATACAAGGAGAGAGAAACATTCAGTATCCTTAAAAATAAACAGATCAGCTTTTAAATCAGATGTGCCTAATTCTCTGCAAATATGCAGTCTAGGATATGCTCTGTGAACCATGAATTATTTAAAAATTAAACTCCTTATGGTTTTGCTGTGTAATTCAGGTATTTAAGGAGCAGGATTTCACTTTGTTAGTTCTGTAGTTAATAGAACTATCTTCCAAACTACGAATGTGACTGATATTTACAGGAACTTTTAATGAAATTATAAGTTAAGAATATGAATATATATGTTACAAATATTAATAAAGATATGTTAAGCTATACAATGACACGATTTAATAAGCATATAAAGTAAGAGCATATTTTGCCAATAATGAAAAGCAGCACCCTACTCGATTGGATTTAGAAGTCAGATAGTATATGCAGTAGCTATAAAAATGCCAAACCTTTCTGGGGTTGGAAGAGATGGCAGTAGGAAAGGTGTGGGGGAAGGAGATTAGGAAGCACAAACACAACAGGATTAAAACAGTATCAGAATGAATGATCTCTTTTTAATGATTCAGTTTACACCATCCTGACACGCAGTAACTACAATGACATTCCCAAACACAACTATGAATAGATTTTAAGCAACTGCTCAGATGCAGGAGAAGCTTCATAGAGGCTTGATCCACAATTATGTTTCGTGATAATTCCATTTTATCAGAAAATGGCAGATCCTGCAGAAGCAGTGAAAGTCAAAAACATATCTTAAACTTACCAAAAACCATCCTCCATATTGCAGGATGAGGACGCGTAAAGGGTCCTGTGGACAGTAAAACCAAAAGCTTATTAGAAGCCAGTCAATAAGAACCACAAAATTTATCTTTTAGTATATCTCATCTGAGGATTTGGTATGAGCACAGATCAGTTTTCCATCAAACTATGAAATACACCCGAAAGTTGGGGCAGCTACGTTAAAAAAAAAAAGTAATAGCAGATTTTGGAGTGCAAAAAGGACACTGCCAACTAGTAGCGTGTAGACAAAATCTTCCACTATTTTTATAGAGTTGTTTTCAAAACAGTAGAATGCTGTTTGTTCAGCAGACACCACATCTCAAGTGTCACCTGGGGATCTCCTGACCTGGTTTCTAGACTACAGGTCACACATAACTTGCTCCCAATTAAGTAAAAAAAAACCAATTTCTGTGTGTTACCAAAGATACATGGTGCGGAGCCTTCAGACCAACATGAAGTGTTACCAAAGAGGCCTCCTGAAGCTTCCAAACTGAGTATCATAGATATCTGACAAGAAGTAAAATACCTATGCTCCTTACCAGTGTCCATATTCCTTACTTTAGAGCCAGTGATCAAACTGATTTATTAGATTAAAAACCTCTCAGTTAATAGGAAGAGCAGAGAAGGTAAGTCTGATGAAACTGGAAAAACTCTAAATATGAAACGTACATTTAGGTAGTAAGAAGTGGCTGAAAAATATTTTCAACACACACTGAGGACTGCTTACCACTGTATGCACAAAGCTCATTTTTCCCTGGCATTCAGTTTTTCAGAGAATACTTAGTGAAAAGTGTGGATTAAGGATTTTTAACATATGGAAAAAACACAGCCACCTCTGAAGTAAAAAGCTGCCCTGACCACAATCGGTTTCTCCCTGAACGCTGCCAATCGTGAGATAGTTTAGACTTGACACAAGAATCGTGATTCTGCTGACAGCAATAATGAAAATAATAATAATAAAAAAAAACAAAAACAAAACCAAAAACATGCAAATCAGGTAGAAGCATTTCTTCCACAGAATTGACACACAAACTTGTTTACCTTTTTTGCACTTTCTGCTCCTCACACAACTACCAAAACTTTTGTCCAACTTAACTTTCTACTGAGCAACCGTGGTTTTGCATTTTAATATGACTTAGACCATTTCTTTCACTACCTTCTGGTAAGGTGCTGTATGTAAGGTGTTGTCTCTGAGAATTTTCAGAATGACACTTCTGTTAAAACACTGAGGCAGAGTCCTTTTAGACATTATTTAAGGGTCTGTTAGCATCATTACTTAGCAATCTGAGCTGCAACTGCACATCTGCAAATAGGACACCAGTTCTTAGAACCTGACTTCCCTGTTAAACACAGGCAAGCTATAAATAACACATTTTACTGTTATCTCTGCTCAGTATGACTGCAAAACATTTTTAGACTTAACATAAAGAAATTCAAAAGAGTAAAGAAAAAGTACATTGAAAATTGGTATTTAAATAAAAATCAAAATATAGTGGCAATAAAGAGAAATTCACATGTAAAAAAAAGTGAAGTACAAACTGTGTAAACCTTACTCACCATTAGGAAAAGCTAGAACACTGATGATTAGAAAGAAGAAAATCACAGAGAGGATACCCCTCCAAATATTATCCTCTGGTACAGAATCATCCCTAAAGAGACAGACAACAGTGGTCAAGTACATTATGAGGATGAAGCCAGAAGGCTCTGAGGATATATTATTCAAATAAAGACTACATGGAAATTAAATATAAAAAATATGCATGCTGATTATATAACAGTTAAGATAGTAACTCCACTGAATGATTTTCACACTACACTTCTGGGTGTTCCTTTCTTACAAGAGAGTTAAATATTTAATCAACACATGGAAGCCATAAGCATTGTTAGAAGTTTATGTAGAAGCAATGACTAAATTTAACACAAGGTGAGAAAATCTTCCTGCTTTAATGTTCACAGAACATCATCACAAGTACTTTTACACAGCAAACAGACCTAAACTAAAATCTCTGGAAGCCTGGATGCAATTCCTAGGTTTCTCTCTGCTGTTTTGGTGGTACTCGCAATTCATTTCCCTTTGCTATTCCCAATGCCAAATGCCTGAGGTGAGTGCAGAGAGGGCAAAAATAACGACTATAATCAGCCTTTGGAAATAATGAATATACAGCTTAGAATCTGTAACAGAGACATAGCAAAACTTAATAGAGCCAAGGAAAAATATTAATTTGTTTCTAGATCTGTTAAGCCAAAGCTCTGAACAAAATAGCTGGTATTATCTCTGCTACTGTCATATTACGGCCAGAGGACAGACTTAAGAATTCAGTTTGGAATGCCAAGGCAAACTTGACTAAGCTCTTCTTTTTTAGGCAGGTAGAATATGGTGTATAGCAGCAAGATTAACCCTCACCCAAGTCTTCTAACCAGCAGAAAGCTTCTGGGATACTTCAGTAATACAAACAGAAACAAACTTCATAGTATAACTTCATACTTGTCTATCATAGTATGAACAATTACCATTTCATAATGTATCATCCACTACAACTGAAGTTAAAGTTTTACTATCTGGGTAATTTTCATGTATTTAGGATTAGTTTATCTATTTAACTACATTCCTTTACTTATTCCCAACATGCTAATAAAAAATTCCCAGCAAACTTTAGAGGGACAAAGCTCTTCCTGGCAGATTATCTGTCAAATTTCTGGATGATTCAGTAAAGAACCCATGACAGCATAAATGCTGTCCACATTAGATATTTGCTGTGGTAGAAAATATTTCTCACTTAGCCAAATTATTTCTCTTTTGCTCAAAACTGAACCTTAAGAGCTCCAGAGCAGGCTTTCATCACTGTGAGGCATTTAAGCACTGTGTCAGGCAGGCAAAATACATTAAACATGAATGGTTTCTCTGCAGGCCTTTGGGACTCCCCACAGCATTTTTTTTTAAATCAGTTGAGTCCAGATTTACCAGTCATTTTTGAGCAGCCATGCTGCATAGGATGACACTTTACACCAGCTATAAACTCCAGGTTCCAGAGCTTAACTGTGGCTCCCCTAGCAATCCCAAGAGCCTCATGCCATCCAGTGCACTTCCTAGCCAGCGTCTCAGGCTCTGATGGCTCAGACAGCAAAACCATATTCCTCTTTTAACGCAGGCAAATAACACACACAAATGTGCTGTCATGGCTGCCACCAAGAGGATGAATATCTATTTTTTAAGAGAGAACAAATAATGAGAGTCACATAACATCAATTCATCATGGCCAAGAAAGAAGTGACACTGTGATCGCATCACTTAATTGTTGCACAACTGAGATGACTCACCTTTGCGTATCAGGATTCTTAGTACTACTCAGCTTCAGGAAAGCTGTCCAAGTCATATTGGCACTACCCCCAAAATCACCAAAGATGTTGTATGCAGTGTTAAACTGTGTTTCATTCCAAGTGGGTGGCAAAGGCATTTCAGTTTGGCTTGCAGATACATTTCAAAAGGGACAGACATCCAATCTCCTTGCCAGAAGCAGGTAAGAACAGGTGAGAGCAAGAAACTCACTGCTGTGCACTAGTTAGTATAGTGTTTGCCTGAAAAAACTATTTTGAGGAATGCCAAAAGGAAAGACACAATTACGATGAGCTGCAATCGGGAAAATGTGCTAAATCATCTCCTCATTTAGCCCCATAAATGTTGAAGCTGATTTTGAAATATAAGCATTCATGCAGTAAAAACAAGGTTTCTAATGCTTGTGTGGGAGGACAGATGAGAATTCTCTCAATTTTAACCCACTTTACCATGGCATATTTCAATTCTGTGACTTTTTAGAGAAGAAGTAATAAAAAATAAAGCACATAATCTTTCTCTCTCTTCTGCTCTTCTTGAGAGCACTACATCACACTTGCACATTACATCATAAAGAAAAAGAAAAAAAGGATATTCAACTGAGTTAAAAATAGTTAGGACACTAAATTTGGAATGGGGGCAGAGGTGGGGGAGAAATCTTCCATAAACTCAAGCAAATCTAAATGGACAATAATACAGTTTAATCAATTCCATTAAATAAGGTACATGAAAGACAACAGCCCTACATCCTCATAGGTCTTACTCCTGCTTCCACAAACCCTTGAAACTTCATGGGAGCACCTACTAATCTGTCACCTTTCTCAGTCCTATTGTTGTATCCCACAAAATATCCCCTCCAGCACTCACCTGCCCTCCTGCTGGTTGCCTCTGGGCTCAGAGAAGGCCACATCACTCTCTCTAGGGTAGAGGAGGACAGGGAAGGCTACAGCCACTCCATGCCTCTGCTCCAAGGTGCAGAGTAGAAGCAAGGGAGCCTGTGTCTGGCTCATTCAGCAGGAAATAACCAAGGCAGCTGTAGCCATTGTCAGAACCACTAGAAGGATGTGCTTTAAAGAACAGAACACCCTCTATTCCCCACTTCGTTCAAGTGAAATGAAACACACATTTCTTTTCCTAAATTATTATTATCATTATTGCTACCTGAAAATTACTGCTATCTGAAGTTCAGCTTCACCCTTATCTGTCAGCTCAAAGATAGTATCAGCTGCTCTCAGTGATCCGAAGGGAAACTCCACATTTTGGCTTAGTATATACAAGGGAAAAGCATTTTTCAAGTTTCTCTGACACAAAAGAAGTACAGAAGTGACAAGAAAGACTTTAAGGGAAGCAAATTTCCTCTGATGAAGTTCCTGAAAAAACAAATTTTACTTAACAACATCAGTATGAATTTATCATAGAAAATCCCCTGCTTAATAAATTGACCAGGAGAGCTACAGAATAACTGCCAGCACAGGAGAAGCAAAGAATCACTTGTGACACCTTAGTGGGAAGTCTACAGTGCCTTGCATTCAGGAGGTGGAAAAATGAACACAGTCACTGGAGACTCAAGGCAATAAGCTGATGGAAGCAGAACGACCAGACCTAGGAGCACACACTGTAGGCACGTAAGGAAATATCTCCCCTCCCCCAGTTTCTCAAAGACTGCATACAATTTGGGTACTGTCCCAAATAAGGCATGGAGGCAGCACTCTGATTTAGGAAACTCCTACAATAGTTGGAATCAGCAAAAGGGGGATAAGGGAGAAAACAAAATCTGAGTAGCTTCCACAACCTGAGAAGAGGAGAAACAGAGAAGACATAAAGAGAAATCAACTGACATTTAAACACAGGAAGTGAGGCAAAGTGAAACAGAGGGAAGCAAATGAAACCGAAGAAGCTGGAGTTAGAAAGCTAACAAAACAAATGGAATGAAGAGCTAGCAGTACTCTTGAAAAAATGCAACATCCCAGAAGCAAAGCAGTATTATTTGGGACTAGAAAACACCATAGTTCTGAAATCGCTCTTGGCTCGTCCTCTGCTTGAAAGAATTGGCAAAATTCCTTCCCCAAAGGTGAGCCATCGGTTCCATTAATCCTTCAGAATTATGTCTTGATGAGAATATCTTATTAACTCACAAGTTTGACCTAAATTGGCCCTTTGGAAGGAAAAATGATCTGGTGAGGAGAGAAAGGACAAGAGGAGCACTTGTAGCAAGGTCTGTAATTAAATATGGTAGCAAAGCACAGAAACATGTCTCTGATTTAGAAGTTAAGAAGGGATCCAAGTAGAACAAGGGATGTGTTCAAAAATATCTTCCTTGGGGCTATGCATAAGATGAAACAAGAAAAGGCACTCCTCAGACCATTTGCAGTTACACTATTTTACATTTCCTTATGCTTCTGTCTCAGCTCAAGCCAGCCTTCGCCATTATTTCCACAGCTAATAAAAACTATACATTTGGATTCTTAGAATGAAATACAAGATTATACACTGAACTGTACATGAGGCCTAGGGATAAATCCTGATTTTCTTACATCTAATGGTAAGTTTAAGCAACAAGGCCATTGAAATCCGCAACTGTGTGCACACAATGCCACAAAAGTTTAAATGAGCCCCAAACATGATGCACTACTCAGTCAAAACCTCCCAGGGATCACTGTTTCCCTACAGACTGCACAATTTACTCTAAAGGAGGATTGAGCAATCCTCTTCACAACCCCATTCAGTAGGAGGCAATAACAAGTATGTACAACTTAGAAAAACATTCAGGATACTCATCAGACTGCACTGCTATACCCTTTGCTTTCAAACAAGGCTCCTAAAAAAGACTGTGTCCGTTCCTAGCAGCATTGCCATGAATGACTGCAGGGGCGATGCCCACAGAGCTTTCCCTGTAGTGTGCAAAGGATGTGGCTAATCCTATCGGTGCCACGGCCTAAGCCGACCTGTGACTGGCCGCAGACAGTGCTGTGTAGAAATGATGCTACACAACACTCCCGTCTACTGCACGCTTGTAGATCATCTGCTTGAGTGATGTCACTGCTGGGCCGCTTGATAGCCCAGTAAAAGCCATTTTTGGCAACTACTTGAAATGCATTTTAATAAAGACTTCAACAGAGAGCCTCGAAACTATCACCAAGTTCCCAGGAACTGCAGTGGGGAGGACAGCAGCTCTGGGAAGGAGGAGAGGATGCCCGCTCTCCAAACATGGGCCTCCCGCGCACGGGGCTCCGGCACACCGGGCCCAGGACCGCCCGGCGGGAACGGCCCGGCTCTGGCCCTGCCGACAGCCTGGCCCCGGCAGGGACCGCGCTGCCCGTGCCCGCCCTGGGGCCGGGCACGGACCCTCCCCATCCCTGACCCGGGAATCCCCTTCGGCTGTGGGCCGCCAGCACCGGGGGCGGGGAGGGGGATCGTCGTGGCGGCCGCGCACCTGGTGAAGGCGAAGGCCATGAGGCTGAGGATGGTGAAGCTGAGGAGGGTGATGGTGTGCGGCCGGTAGAAGAACTCAAGCGTGATGTCCTCCACCTGCTGCTCGTTGATCATGCGGAAGTGCAGGCGGTAGTTCACGTCGTTCTTGCTCAGGGTCCGGCTCCCCACGCACGACGCCATCTCGCCCCCTCTTCTCCCCTCGTCTCAGCGCAGCTCGGGTTGTCCCGGGGCGGGGCAGGGCAGGGCGGCGCGGCCCGAGCCCGGCTGCCCGACCGCGCCGCGTCCCCCTGCGGGAGCCGAGCGGGGCCGAGCGGGGCAGCGCCGCTCCTGCCGCGCTGAGGGGAACGCGAGGCGAGGCGAGGCAAGGCAGGGCAGGGGAGGGGAGAGGAGGAACTCGCCGGGCCGCGCCCACGCGCGAGGGAAGGACGAAGGCAGCGCCGGAGGGGGAGAGGTGGAGCCACACCGCCCCCTTTGAGCAAGCGGTGGGAAGCACTCTGGTGCCTGTATGTTCCCCCTCCCCCCCTTTCCTCGCGGATGGTCTCGCCTGGGTTGGGCTGGGGGCGGGGCACACACGTGGTCAGGCCGCGCCGAGCGGGGCAGGTGAGGTGATGGCGGGTCTCGGGGGTGTTTCCATGATCTCTCCATGGTCTCCACATTCTCCTGCATACGCAGAGGCTGCCGGCATGGGGAGGCCTGCGAGGGGCGGCGAGCGCGGCGCGCCCGGCGCGCCCGGGCCCAGCCTCCCCCGCCCTGTGGCGCTGTGCGGTGACGGCCCTGCGCAGAGGGCCCTGTCCCGCGGAGAGGGTTGAGGTCCTGGCTGGGCTTCCCCCGTGCTCCCAGAGGGACAGCTGTCGTACAGGACGACGGGCAGTGGCCTTCAGACCCGGCTTCTCTCCCCAGTTTTGCCTCCTCCGTTTGCCACGCGTTTAAAGCCTTAAAGCATCTCCTTGGTGCTCTGTAGTGAGCCATTGCTGTAGCGCCCAGGGTATTCGCCCTCCCGGCTCTGCGGCCAGGCAGGCAGCGCCTTTGCCGCCCCTCAGCCCTTTTTTCTCCCGGCAGGATGCTGTGTTGAGGTGGGAGATGGCTCTGTGGGCCCGGCAGGCCTCCCTCTGGTGTTGCCTGCTGAACACGGCCCGCGCTGCCGGGTTTCCTCGGAGGCTGAGGAGCTGCGGGAGCCCCGCACGGACCTGCCGTGAGTTCGCCCCTCTGGCTCTGCTGCCCGCCGGGAAGGACGGTGTTCTGTGGAGACTACAGGCATGCAGGCATGCGTCTGTAGGAAGCTGTTTCGCGCCCGACAGTGCCAAGGATGGATCCTTCTCTCCTCTGGAAAGTAATTTGCCTTCACCAGTAAAACAGGAACAAGCAAAAGTAGAAACATTACCTGATCTGAATGCAAAAATCCTGAATGAAGGTAAGAGGTTTTAAGGCATACCATTTTTCCCGAATCTTCAAATCATGCTTTCAGGATGTTGTGGTTTAACCCCAGCTGGGTTCTCTTTTCTTGGCCCGTTTATCTAAAACACTTATCTGGAGTTCCTGACTTTCACTTGGTTTTAGCCCCCTAGTTAATGCAGATATTCTTGTGGTCACCGTGGCATCCAAAGCATACCTTTAAGGTGAGATGAAGATAAAATGTTTTGGGTAGAAATGTAGGTCTGGAGCTGCCATTTGAAGGCTTTTTCTTTTGATAAATCTACCTGCAGTAGTTGAGCGTTTGCCTTTCCCTCACATACCTGCTGATACAAACTAAGGGTATTGGTTTGGGTGTTTTCTTTGGGTTTTTTTTGAACAAGGCTGGGGGAGTCCACGCCTGAAGCAGCTCACGCAATACAGCCGTTTGAATGATCAGGAACGAACAACAGGAGGCAGCAGTGTGAAGCCTGCTTTAAGCACTGCTCTGATGAGAAATGCTCGTCCAACTGTCTCCTGAGGAAAGGAGATGAAAGATAAATACAATGTGCAGCTCTTCCTGAAACATTAGGATCATGCTACTTACTGTGGAATCTGTCTTGGTAGTTCTGGTGTGTCTTTGTTTTCTTGACATGGAAGAGTGTTACCCTAGTCTCTAGGATGGCATTGTGCAAAGGTACAGGGGACAGAAAACCCCCTTCCTGAAGAGTTTATAATCAGGGCTGTTGATCAATAATCAATCTGATAATTTAGGAAGATGCTAGCAGCCAGCCTGGAAACAGTAAATCTAGCTGCTGTGAGCTCCTGTCAGTGGAAGAATAGATCCATTTATAGAAGTATTTTTTAAAGGACACTAAGCTCTGTGACTTCAAACACTTAAGGGGAAACAAGCATAATAATGTTCTCTTTGAAACCTTAGTGAGTAGGAAATGGAGCTTGATTTCTTTTGCTGTTAATGGTGGTGGCAGTCAGCAGCCATTCTGTAATGGATAAGACATGATAGCTTGGTTGGAGTTGGCTGTGAAATGCAGTTGTTTTAACTTTCAGTATATTTCAGGCATCAGATTCAAAAGAGGCATAAAATAGTGGGCTTGTCAGGTTATGAAAAATAATCTTTGCGGTAGCCTTTTTCTGGATATGATCAGGCAAGAATGCATTTGTGAAGACATGAAAGGAGATTCTTTTTCAAGAAGGTGATGTGATCTGCAGACTGAAGGCAGGCTGGCTGGGTACTACACTGATTTGGACACATGAGCAAGAGCTGATGAGCAGTGACAAGGAGATGGAACAGAGGCAAAAACTGGGAGTACAGTCTATGTTTTCAAATAATAGGTTGAATATTCATCTCATGCACAGTGTTCCTGCATTTTGAACTGGATTTTAGGAGATCTGTATAGCATTTGGTGGGAGCAGCTTTGTCTTTCACAAAATGCATTTGGGTCATCCACATTTGTTTCTTAGATTGGGATGACATCCCACCTTCATCTGCCTTGGAAGAGATTTCTGAGGAAGAAGCTGTACAGATCATCGCAGAACCGATTCTTCCCCTTCAGTCTACCACGCTCCGAGATTATGTTGATCATTCAGAAACCCTTGCAAAGCTTGTCCACCTAGGTATGTGTGATTTTATTTGTGTAGTTTGCCTATGTCTGGAGCTCTGGAGATTCTTGTGTTTTACTGGTTCCCTTGTAAACTTGAAAGAGAGAATGGTGACTAATGGCAAAAAGCAGCAGAATATTATCCAGAGTAAATGGAAAAAGAAGGGGGCTGTGTCACTCAATAGCAATGCCATATTTCTTGAAAACAAAGCTGGCTAGTTTTAGTCCCTTAGCGCTTTGGGTGCCAGGAGGAAGCATCTCTCACAGCTTCTGGAGGTGGGGAACACTATGTAACTTAATTGGTCTCTCTTCTTTTGGGATGGCTAAGGTTGCTTTAATTTGCTGCAAAAGAAAATGCAGTTCTCCATCCTTGGAAAGAAGGAGAGTGGTTGCTGTGCAGAACCTTAGAAGTGGGGCACAGTAAACTAGAGGCAAGAGTGAAGGATGGAAAAGAACCTTCTCATCAAAAAGCAGTTGGACTGCAGGTATATCTGAGTTCAAGGTTGCTGGCCACCTCCTTGTTGCCCAAACATCCAAGGAACACTAGAAGAAGGTTGGAGAAATAAGTATTTGAGAGGGGGGAATCTGGCCCCATGTAGTAACAAATTACTATGTGTGAGTCAGTATATAAAGGCACTTCACTGCACAATTGTTCTCTTCCCTTGTATAATGGAGTTGGGAATTTCTTGCACACATACTTCTTTGCAACAAGAGCATATGGCACATGCAGGATTCACTGCAAATGTCTTCCTTCAAAAAATAAACTCAGCAAAAGGGTCTAAAATGACTGCTTGTTTTATCTGGAATCTTTCCACAATATACAAGGTGTTATGACCTTGCTGTGTTGAACAATTAAAGTATGCCAAATCAGTGCAAAAAAAGGAGTAGTCCTGTAAATTCCAACGTGCCTTTGTGAAACATTTACAGGAAGTAATGTCTGAGTTTATTTAAAACAATTTTTAATTTTGTTTGTTGTAGGAGTTGACCTATCCCAAGTGGAAAAACGTCAAAAGGCAGGTCAGCTCTTACTGACCTTGGACTTTGAAAAAGATATAAGAAAAATACTTCTGTTTCTTAAGGATGTGGGTGTAGAAGACAATCAGCTGGGACCATTCCTGACCAAAAATCCATACATCCTTGGTGAAGATCTGGAAGCTTTAGAAACCAGGTAAGACTTTCAAACAGCAGCGGGGTGTTAAGCCCCTTGCGTTGAAGATCTGCTTTCCCCTATGGCTTAACCTTACCTGAATGATTGCGTGTTGCCTCCTGCTTCCTTTCTGACTCAATCCCTGGCTCCTTGTTCCTGTGCCTTCCCATCTGTTGGCACTGACGTGTGGTGATATCATAAGTCAAGTCAACACCTTGATCTGCCTGAAAACTGACCATTAAAAAATTTTACTGCCCATCCCTATCTCTCTGCCCCAGAGGAAGCAGCTTGCCCTCCTAGGCCACTTGCTTTACCTGCGTCAGCTTGGATTCCAAAATGTCAGTCCCTGAGGCTTTTTAGAAATATATTAACCTCTTTAGTCACGATTTGAAACCACTCTTCTAGATGCTACATCTGCCTTGTAAATTCTGCAGTAAAAGAAGCAGACCAGATCTCTTCCGTGATGACATCTAATAGCAGCAGAAGGTTTTGGCGACACTCTTTTTTCCTGTTGTCCAGCTCAGACTGAACACAAGACTACAATGAACTAATTTGTGTGTGTGTTTTCATTCACACCTTTATGGCCCTACACTGTTCCTCAGTCCCTAAAATGGACTTTTATTCTTAACATTACTTCAAATTCAACAGTTTATTTCAGAAGAACTCGTGTGTGAATGTACATACATTTTTTAATGAACTCAGAACTTCTCAGTATTTAAAAATTCCAGAAAAGAAAGTCTGTCTGCTTGGCTCTTGCATGTAGTAGCTGTCCAAGACAGAAATCTGAAAGTACGGATATTTGGTAACAAGCACATGATCTGGATATATAAGATAGACCTGACTTCTTTTTTCTCTGTTCTTCAAACCTCCTGTTCAGTAAGTGGCCTTTCAGAAACAATATCCAAAGAGAACCTGTGTAATTTTTCAGCAGTAGTTTTGAGTCTAGATATCAGAGTTATTTATACTCTGCTGAAAAGAGTATTTTTTTTTTGCTATGATAAATATACTGACACTTCTGTGAAGTCAAATTCGCTTTTCATTGACAGTCCTGTGGCACTGAAAAGCAAATTTGCGAAGTAGGGACTGAACAGAGCAGTCCAATTTCTCCTTAATTTTCTGCATTACAATTCTTCAGTAAGTTTGACACTGGTGAGTGCTTTCCTGCAAGCTTTAAAGCAAGTGTGCTGTGAAGGCTGTGAAGTGAATGTGTCTCAGATAGCTGTCTTTTGAAAGATGAGTATCACCTTTGCATAAACAGTTCAGTGCAGATGGACATGGTATTGGTTACATCACTCTGGAATGTTTTATTGCTATGGATTCCACGTTGCTAGGAAACAAAACACAAATTTCAATAGATTTGGCATTTGACTTCAGATAAACATCATAAAAGTCAAAACATTCCATAATTCATAACAATTTTGACAGTTGCAAATCAGTGTCTGTACTGCAGCTGCACCAGATGCTTTGTTTTACGTTATTGTTAATGATGACTTAAAACTGTTAACATGCTACATAGAACTGCTGACCCCTGTAGTAGAACGAGGGCTAACCTTGGTGCCAACACTCACAGATGTATCTCAAACTTTGGCCAAGTTGGATGATTGTGTTTCTTTAATATACCAGTTTCTGGAGTCAGGTTATTACAATCTTGCCATCCCTCTTTTAAGTTTCTTGCCTTTCCAGAATGTGAAGAAATGCTTCAGGTGTGAATCTTAATGACTTGTTAACAGAAAACAAGTGGAGCCAGGACAGCCAAAAGATTTTATTTTTCATCTGCTCATTTAGCTATGTTTCTGGGATGATTGGCAGCTGTGTCCTTGAAAAAATTAATGGAAGAAGTATGGTGTAGCCAAGCTGCAGCATTCGAAACATAATGGGATAATTTTTAAAGGGCCAGGTGGTTATTGTTGTGTTCTGATTTTCTCCCCCTCTTAACCTTTCCTTGTCTTTGAGGTTTCTGCAGCCAGTTCTATCAGCACTGTCTGGAGCCTAGGCTGCTACCTTCTCTGTTGGGGTGCCTGCTCAATCAGGAATTGGTCATCTAGAGCTTGTTCTTGTATCTTCTGTCTGGACATTTTTTGGCTTGTGATGACTTCATTTTTGAGGGTTTGTGGAAAGAGGGAGTCTGTAGTGACTGGAAGGTAATTTTGTTTTCTCTGCACAAGATGTGGTTTAACACAGAGCCTGTTTTTTGCTGAATACCTGCTTCTGCAGAATACTCTGCAATCCATTTAGTATCTAAATTACTGCCAGATAAAAACAATTCTTATGTGCTTTCATCTGACAGAAAATACTTCCATATACTCTCATCTACAGCCAAAGGAAATCTCTCCAAACTGTAGTTCAGTTGTTTTGTAGATGGAGACATGGATTAATTGTGTCTCTCTTTATGTGCTGTATTGGCCCTCCTTTGTTCCTTTTTCTGGTAATCACGTATGGTAATCATCTACTGCAAGTAGTACTTGAAATAAGATTTCACATTCACTGAATTTAACAAAGTTTGGAAAAAGTATTGAGTTGGAAAGCAAGAAAGCTCTGTTAAACATAAAAACTTTAGTCAGCTCCTTTTCCTTTCCGATGACCAGATATTTGTTACCTAATCGTTGGACCACTGACTGAAAGTAGGGACCTATTGCAACAAATGTAACTTCAGCTAATCTAGAGATGCCTTTTCGGACAATGTCTCTACACATAACGTTGTTGTAGGGTATTTCTACTCCAGTGCTATTGGCAAAACAGGGATGTATGAGGTATAGTACAATGTTCTTTCAGCAGTAGAAATGGAATTCATTAAAATAGCAAAAAGCTGTATATATCTTCTTGTCCATACCCTATGATGATCTATTAATGTGTTTGCAATCTAGGAGACAGGCTGGTAGTTAAATGTAGGTTAACATAGTTATCTGCTTAAGTACAGCTGGAAGGAATTAAAATCTGTCTTCAGTATTGACATTCTGCTCTGAGGTTTATTTTACTTCTAATTAATTGGAAGGGAGGGTATTTTGCTTTTACGATAACTGCAGAATTCATCCTAATTATTTTTGGCAGGGTTGCATGTTAATGCTAGAACATCTGTCCATTTATAAGATATCACTGAGGAATTTAAGCAGTACTGAATAAATGGAGGCAATAAAATTTTCATCACTGGATTTTATTTTGTTTTTGTTCTCTTTCTAGAGTGGCTTACCTAAAATCAAAAAAATTTGGTAAGTCAGAAATTGCTCAGATGGTCTCGAGAGCTCCATATCTGCTGTTGTTTTCAGTGGAAAGACTGGATAACAGACTGGGTTTCTTCAAAAATGAACTTGGTCTCAGTGTAAAGAAGGTAAAGACTGAAGTCTTTAGTTATTTTCTTATTAACAACTGTAAGGGCTTGCAGTATGAATATTTCAAGTGTTTGGAGGTTATCCACAAACATCAGTGATGTTACCATGAGAACACAGAGGGTTACAAGAGGGTAACATGGTTTTAACTGCCTGTGGAAGTGATATAGACACCTAACATTCAGAAGTCCTGAAGTACAGGTTTTGAAGATGACTTGCTACAGATTATTTACAAACAAGCACGCATATGTCCAGTTTTATTACTTGAGGTGAGTTAGAGGACTGAATTCATTACCGAAACAGCAAGCACCTTTTATAACTTCTGGAAAATTAAATGCTTCTCTTCATCTCCTCAAGATACTGCAAAATACTTAACTCATAATTGAAAAATTGTCTAATGTGTGAATATTATATCATATCAAACTAAATGCCAAATTATATACTCAGTTCACAATGAGTAACCTCTGGGTTTGCTTGTGACTGTGTACCACGCTTTGTGCTTAGCAGGTATTCAGCACTCTGCTTTGGGATCTTCAGGGGAGGTAGTAGCTGGACTTGCTTGGAATAAGTGGGCAGTGTTAGGTGTTTCCTACAGTAGGTGAGGATTGCAATGAATGTCAAATTCCAAGTGGAATCAGGGTTGCTTTGCTGGCTTCTATCAGCTGAACAGTCATAGCTGTCACAGTGCTGGTTGCTGGCCGTCCTATGCTTGAGGTAAGAGACCTCCCCAGAAAAGGGTTTAGTCACTGCCTTGTGCTCAGGGTGGATTACAAGTGATTATGTGGCTTCGGGGACGTGGAGTAATTTCTTGTATTGCCATTATACTATGGTCTAACCAGATCCTGAATTAGACAAACTCCACTGAGCTGAAAAATCCTTTTATAGCCTTATTGGGTAGTGTGTTGTTAACTTCTTTAAAAAGATGGGAAGAAATAGCTTGAGCACTGAGAGAGACAGAGCTCTTGAGCATGCTTTTGACGCATGCTTTTACTCCCTTTTCCCATCTGCTTTACAACACCTATGTTGTTTTTTGTTTTCCATTTGAGTAACTTTTTGCATCTTAATATACTGCTGCTTCATACAAACTCCTCCTTGGTGTAGAAATAAAAACGAATTGCATCCCTCTTCCGGCTGCAAAAAAAAAAAGAAAAAAAAAGCTTATATGAGATCTTTCTTTCACAAATGAATTCACAAACAAGCTTTCAGTAATACTCCTTTTGTGTTTTCCCTAATTGTAGACAAAGGACCTGGTAGTTCGTCTTCCAAGGCTACTGACTGGCAAATTAGAACCTGTAAAAGAAAATCTTCAGGTGAGTTTATGAATAGATATTAAAAGCGTATTGTGTATCCATATAGTTCAAGAGTTGTCAGAAGATAAAATTCCTAGAGGAGACTCATGCATAGAAAGTATTTAACGAAATAATTTTAGTGGAGATATAAAATAACTGAGGATTTTGTTCAAAAATTTATTTTCCTCTATATCTTGCAAGCGTATAGAATACATGGAGCAGTATCTTATTGTCTTGTACTCTGATGCAGTGTCCTCCTGCCAAAAGTTGCTATCTGATGACACAAATTGTTACCCCTGTTTTATGAGTAGAAAAACATTCCCTCTTTTTTCCCCCCCTTAATTATTATGGGTTTTTGCTAACTTGGGCTGTCCATGAGTATTTAGGAGCAAGAAATGTGCAGTTGATTATTTTCCTCTTGGCAGGTAGCTGGTCTGCCAAAATGTGCATTTGACACCTATTGTCTGATAGCAGATGGTCGTTATTAACAACTGTTGGGTAAATAACTTCAAACCCCCAGAGACTCCTTTCCCTTTTGAAAATGTAACTATGTATTGGTTTAATTATTGTGCTGTAAAGCCATCGAGGCCAAACAGCATGATGTATTATAACAATTTGTGAAATTCCATTATCCTATAATGCATAACTGTGACTTAAAATGTATAATTTTCAGACGGACTCACTGCTCTGAAACTATTAAACACTAGAAATCTTGCAATCTGGAATGTGTGTGTGGTAAGGGAGGAGACTGGAAAGTAGCAGACTGTTCTAATTAATAGTGCTTTCTTTTTAATGGACATGGTTTCCACAGGCTAGGGATTCAGTATATTATAATGAATGTGTTTTTAAGATTCTCAGTTCTATGTGACTATCTTGTTTATCTACCAAATATATATATATAAATAGCATTTATTTTTAACGTGTGAGAGAGAGGGAGAGAGAGGTAGGATTTTTAGGTTCTCACTGTTGAAATCTGCTCATAATTAGAAGCTCTAGCCTTTCAGGAGGTTGGATATTTCGGTTTCAGAATCTGGGTTCAGATCTGTATGTCCTAAACTGATGGTGGGAGGGCAGTACTTGGAAAGTGAAACCATGTACCACCAGTTCAGAAGTGATCAGGTCATTTCCTTCATTTTGAATGGACTGTTATTTAGAAACAACTACTGGTTGTCAAAAGATACCCGCCATGATAAATGATCTGAAGGATTATTATTTGTTCCATCCTTTGAAGGTTTCATCCAGCACGATTAGAGATTAACACAGTAAAACCTGACAGCTTGCATTACCACTGCCTATTGTGGGAATAATATAGAATAAGTTGAATATTGCTGAGACTTACACAGTAAGAATATTAGCATATGTGGCCTAGAGAGTTACTGAATATTAAATATGTTTGCTGTCAAACTGAGTGCAGTCAAAGCAATTTACACTTGAGCTCACGGGTTCTGGCATGAGGGAGCTGTTCCATTTCAAAGAGTAGAAGATAAAAGGTCAGGATTCTTGTCACAATTACCCCTACAGTGGGCCCAGCTTTACATCTGCAGTGATTTAACATTTGGTCTTATCAGGTTGTGTATCGTAATGCAGTAACTTACCACTGCCAACTCAGATCCATGGAAGATACTACTGAATGCAAACACTTCTTTTCATGCCTGAATGCTGTCTTAGTTGATTGGTATTTTGTGTGATGCACAAATATTTATAAAGCAGATAAGGAAAAACCAGGATTTGAAAGACCTGATTATAGTCACCTCTCGAAGCAATTCCCTGTGAGGATCTGTAAGTCCTAAGGTATCTTCAAAACCCAGTTTCTAAGCCCTTCCCTTTGTATTTGCCAAGCAATTCTGGAAAAGAGCTGCAGTCTTGGCACATCAAACTGGACAAATGAAAAGCACCACATTTTTGCCAATTGAAGTAGTACCTGGGTTGGATTTAAAAGTCTGGTTATGTTGACTGACAAGCATACCCGTTTCATGGCTGGAAACAAGCTGCTTATAAATGTCACTGGAAGACAGAAGAAATGGCTGAGTTACCAGACACTCCTGTATGCTGAATTCCTTTCTCAACAACTCAATGAACTGCTTGCCATTCTGCAATCTGGGAGGAGTGCTTATGATTTTATTGAAAAAATGTGTTTTGTTTTCCTTTTGGGAAATCGTAATTGAAGTCAAGGCAGTCTCTGAAAAAGACATCTTACTTTAGACATTATTGAACTCTAAAACAAGTTGATAAGACTGCATATTCTACACAGCTCTTTCAGGTTCAACAGTCTTCAGTTGAAGACTACAGGACTGAAATTATACTCCCTATTATAAAAAATGTAACTTGGATACATTAGCAAAGAAGTAATGTTTCATTGCTGTGTTTTACAGAGCTCAGCAGCTCCACAACAAGAAAGTCAGTCTTTTGACAGCTTGGTATTGAAACTGGTGAAGGATCTTAGGGCAGAATTTTTATGCTTGTGACTGCCACGCATATGTAGACACTGGTTTTTGTTGATATCTCAGACAAGCTGAAAAAAACATAGTATTCACAGAAGTCATCTTTACTTTGGGGATACTCTGTAAACAAATTACACTTTAATCCAGAATGATAACTTGCATTGTCTGACTTCAGAACAACTGAAGGGGTGGATATTATTGTGGGATGCATTCTTGTTGCTGTGTGACAAAGGGTAGAAGAATTTTACATCAGTTTATTTCAGTGGACATTTAAGTAAGCCAAGTTTGCTGTAGCTAACTTGTAAAGGTAAAATTGTGTTCTTTTTCAGGTTTGTCAGATCGACCTTGGTTTTCAACGCAATGAAATTCAACAGATAGTGTATAAAACCCCCAAGATTT
The DNA here is from genome assembly GCF_003945595.2 of Pipra filicauda. Classification (NCBI taxonomy): domain Eukaryota; kingdom Metazoa; phylum Chordata; class Aves; order Passeriformes; family Pipridae; genus Pipra; species Pipra filicauda. The sequence goes on along the minus strand of NW_024104073.1, from coordinate 4,190,531 downwards.
TAACCGCAAGTAAAAAGAGGCTCAGACAGACATTTGACTACTTACACAACATAATGGGCATTCCCCACCACATGCTTACTCGCTTTCCTCAGGTGAGTTGTTAATCTGGGAATAAATTGTAGGTGCTTTTGTCACAGCCACTTCACTAATACGGTGCTGAAGGTGGAGCCTCACTGTATGCAGTGAATTCACGTGTGAATTCTTCAACTTGCCTGTGACTTTTACTGTAACTGGGACAACTTATATTGGCAATTCAGAAAACATGGAGGATTCCAGTGTGGAAGTGTTGCTTTTTTTCCCCTGACACGTTACATCACTAACCCCAGTCTTGTGAATTTTTACGTTTTCAACAGAGGTAGTCATGCTTATCTCTTCTGGATTCATGCAAGAGAGATTACTACCTGCTTAGGGATTTGCTTGTCCTGAAATCTTACCTAAGAGACACAAGGGAAGACTGATTATGCAGAAGATCTGTTCATTAGATAACATGTATACATATAAACATTTCTTTCAGATTTGTCTACTTAAAAAACTAATTTTAGAGATTTAGGATCTGAAAAGAGTGTAAAGAGAAGAGAAATTCTGTCCATTAGGCACTCAAATTCTCATCGGTGTTCCTATTGCTGTGGCAATTGCTAAAATATCACAGGATTGAAAATAGATTGGTTCCCTGATTACTAATTTTTTTCTATCTCCTCACTACTGTTATTTCCTCTCAAAAGTTGAAAGCTGTAGTCACTTCATTCAATGCTGACATGCAGTCGCAATAGCTTCTTAGAAGGTAAAAGTGAAAGGACAAATTGCAGCTTCTGAACTGAAATAATTTTCTTATAAAGCAAGTCTAGTAGAGAATCTAACTGGCTAAAAAGCCAAAATTGTATGGGGAAATAAAACTACTTCCCAGGATTTTGATTGCTTCTCTTGCTGTTTAATATATCTTTACTTAAGGACGATGCTTGCAGTAACTCCAATCTCTGTCAGTTTTGCCCTCCTTGATACATAAGTGACCACAGGTCTTTCTCATTTCCTTCTCAGTTGTCTTATTGTTAGCTTTGTGGTTCACCTCATTATTTTTCTTCCCTTTCTTTGGAAGGGTAAGTGGAGACCTCTATTCCTTGTTCTTGGCACAGTCACTTCTTCTCTTCCCTGTTCTTCCCTTTCATCCTCAAAAACTGTGAGTTTCAGGATATGGTTAGTGCAAGTCAGTCTGGTGGTCTGGCCTTTAACTTGTGCATTTACAAATGTATATATGTCTCTATCTGTACTTCCTTCTATCCCAAATTACAATAATGCTGAAGATAAGAGGTATACAGGATTTTTTTTCATCAAATGCTCTCTGATATTACAGCTGTTCTTGTAACCATTCTTTCTATCAGCTAACTCCACAAAAGGTGGTGAAATTTTTTTCTCCTGTCTTCTGACACTCTCTTGAAATTCAAGGAAGGCAGAGGAGGAACAGTAGTTTTGTTTCTCTCCTAGTTCAATTAGTTTGCATCCTCGTGAAATCCTTCTTTCATCAATGTAGTCTCTCTTTTTTAGTAAAATCTCTGCTTGCTGTAGCATTCATATTTTCACCATTATCCTCTCTCTAGCCACTCTCTCTGCAGTAGTACTGCTCAGAAATGCAGTTAGATGTCTGCCTTTAAGACTTAACTGTGCATCTCATCTTCTCTACTTCCTTCTCTTTTTAGATGTTCTGCTGATTTCTTTGATGTTTCCCTTACCATTGTTCTCACCTTTCACTGTCTAGATTTTTATTGTGGCAGGTATCTTCAAAGGTAGGCACTGCAGTGCAGCAGAAGACAAGTGGTTGTTTTGAACCACCACACTCTGCCTTTTAGCTGTGTTATGACAGCAGTTGCAGCCACTCACCTTTTCCCTTGCCACTGTGCCATTTGTTGGTTCACATTATACCATGTGGTCACCTGTTCATTTCTTCCTTGTAACAATGCTCATCTGAATCTGTCTGTAACAATAAATGCTTCTGATAGTATAGGGAAAATGCTCCCTGTTTCTGAATATCTCTTCTCCACTTCCTTGGCTGTGATTACACAAAAATAATATAGTTGTTATATATAAGTAAAAAACCTAACGTGCTTGAAAGTTGTATCTATCTGATTGTGTACGTAGGTCAGTGTATTGTATTGAGGCATTCAGAGTTTAGGTAATTTATATATAAATGTAACCTACCTGGTGTTTGATATGAATTAGAAGAAAATATGCAAATGATTTGTTTTCTTCCTAGATCTTCAGTTGGTCTAAAAAATGCTCTTATTTTAGATGCCTTGTAGTCTGAAATTTAGACAGTCTAAAAATTGCTTCCCTTTTTTTCTTTCTTAGGTTTTCAACTCAAAGCTGTTACGAATCAGAGAGAGGCACATGTTTCTTGCATTCTTGGGAAGAGCCCAGTATGACCCAGCACAACCCAGTTACATCTCTCTGGACCAGCTGGTATCCCTGCCTGATGAGGTGTTTTGTACAGAGGTTGCCAAAGCTTCTATACAGGACTTTGAAAATTTCTTAAAAACACTTTAGTAACACATGTAAAAAATAATAGAATAAAGTTATGAAATAAACATACTTTATGGAACCAATCCCCTTTAAGGACTCTAAACTTTTCTATTACTCGTTTAAGATTTCATTGCTTATGAAACATTTCTAGGATTTAAAGGCTCACAGTAATATTTATAGTAACTTTAAGTTTTTTTCAGAAGGATTGAGTGAATACTCATGCCATGGATTGCTGTTAATGCAATCCTTGTCATTAATCACTAACTTTATTCAAAGTGGATGATGCAGCACTCTAACAGAAAAGTAAATTAAAGTTGGATTCTTCTTTTTTTTTTCTTTCGATAATGGCAGAGTTTTGAGAAATGGAAAAACTAGCTAGTGACCTATTCACTGTCTTGCCCATTATCCTTTTCTCTCTTCACCCTCTTTCTCAAAAGTTAGAATGGCAAGCTAATGCAGTAGTGAAGAAGTGTTGTGTTTACCTGCTTGAGCTAATGTTGTTATTTTCCCTGTACAAAAAAGTACACCATTACGTATGTGAAGTTCCTCATACAAAAAGGCGTTTTTTCAACAGGTTACAAAGGTGTTCCCTTGTGAAGCTGGCTGCTGAAATTAATATCCTAAAAGCTGTGCAGCCTGGTTTGAAATGTCAAAAAAAAAAAAAAAATCAGCAAACTGAATCAAGGCAAATTCCAGAAAGAAAACTGTTAGTGTCCCTGAAATCTAGAAGGATCTTTATGTAAGTTACTTTTTTCTTTCCCTTGTTGAGTTTTCCCCACACCCCAAAGAGATTTGTGAGGTTTTAATTTGTTTTGAATGCCTCAAACTTTGAGCTTTTACTTCCCTTGTTATTTTTAAATGTAAAAATGATCGCTGCCAGAGCTAAAACAGTTTCTTTGAAATGTTAAATGCATGTGCTTCTGCCAAAATAGCTTCCCAGAAACACTATGAAGAAAGGAAGCAAAAGACTTTATGGGAGTGCTAAAAGGGAAGAGAGGATAGAAGAACTTTCTGAGCATCATGTAAAAAATCTGTGGCTCTAAGATGAAAACAGAATCTTTAGAAGAAATGTTTGGGCTAGAATTACCCAACTTTAGTCGGCTATTCTTGACAAGGGCTGGCAGCCTTGAACACGTTGATTCGCTGGGGCTCGCTGGGTACAACACGGCAAAGACCATTCGCGGCCTGGTGCAGTCTGGACTCTGCTGTTTGCTTTCCTGACTAAAAATTGCCTGTTGCAGCCGTATTTCTGGACTAATCCCACATATTCATTTTATTTCTTTTAAAACGCAGTGATCCATTCCTGAAGGAACTGCTGGGAAGAGAGGCAGCTATCTGTGCCTCAGAATGCAGAGCTGCTCACCGGGCAGCTGCGATACCTGAGCAGAGAGAGGTTTCTGCTTCTTCCTGTGATCGATCGGTACTTTGCTTACAGTGCTTTACAAAGCTAAATTTTATTGTCGTTATTTTTCGCTAACATTCATCCTCGCGCACACACAAATTCCCCCACTGACCCGGCGCATGCGCCGGCGGCGGGGCGGCATTGGCGAGCCCGCGCCCGCCCCTGCGGGTTACCCAGGAGGCTGCGCGGCGCAGAGGTCAAGATGGCGGCGAGGGCGTCTGGTGAGGAGGCGGGGGGCAACGGGGCCGGGGCCGGGGCCGGTCCACCTGCGGCGCTGCGCTCAACCCGCATAACGCCGGGGAGCGAGGCGGCCCGCGACGGGGACAGGGAGAACCGGGGAGCCGGTGTGCACCGTGTGCCCTTGACGGGAGTAGCGAGTGCTGCGGCACAGCCTTGGCGGGCGGGTCTCCTTGTCGTCCCTCCCGTGGTGGTGGAGGGAGCCTGGCTCCGATACCTGGATTTTCTGGGTGCTCGGGAGCATTGGAGGAGCCTTTGGGCAGCTCCGGAGGAGCCTCGGGTGTCGCTGTCCTGCGCGGGTACCGACTGCACGCATGGCTGGTGGAAGATTATTCCTTCTCAGGCCCTAAAGCACGCAGGAGTCAGTAAATAACCGAATGGGATAGTGCGCTAATGACGCACTGGTATCACACGTAGCACTGTTTTTTTGGGGTGACTTGGTAAGGCAAACGTCTTAAAAGTCACATAAGACAGCTTGCCCGGGCTGCATTGCCCATATTGTGCTGTACCCCTTATTGCGTTATTTCAATGGTATTTGTACCATCGTACTTAATTATGTTTTAATGCACCTTTTCCATCCAGAATCACATTTAATGAAAGATGAATGTGCTGTATGTGGTGTCTTTGTATTTTTATGGTTTTTTTTTTAAACTGTTTTTTGATCTTTCTGTTGGGGGGTACTTTTCAGTGTTGACTTTCTGGTTCACTTAGGCAGTTTCTTGATAAAGGAAGCTGTGGAATAGCAGTCAAGTAACTGGAGAGGAGAGCAAAAGGTTAACATATTAATATACTGACCTTGAAATCACATTAACCCACTGTTGTGGAACTTTGATAAATTATTTGAAAAGCATGACGGTTTTGCTTTCTGTAGAACGCTACCATTTTGGCTTATGTAAGAGTTATGGAGCGTAGAAGTGCTGGTGCTGTTTTGGAACAGTGGACCAATTCCTTGTTAAACTCTTAAAGCAGTCTCATATTGAAATTTCGTGAAACAGGTCGAACTGCAGTACATAATGAGAGTCCTACCTGGTCAGTGTCAGTTAAGGGATGTTGAGAAGTAAGAGAGGCCAAGTTGTATATGTTCAGATTCAAACTTGATGCAGTGTTATATTACTGCATATGAAGGAGGCCAGCGAATTTTTGTGTACTGTCATAGGGATGTGTAATGTTCATTTTTGTCTTGCTCTGCAACTGATGATGGTCACGTTCAGTCGCAGGAGGTGGTCGCCTGATAGACAGCATTCGCAAGTGGTACTATAATGCAGCTGGGTTCAACAAGCTTGGTAAGTGTTGGATTGAATTTAGCTATGGTTCATAATTGGCATATGTACATGCAGTTTAGCTAAAGTCTTTTTGATCAAAATTAGCTACTACTTTTGTGGAGGAAAAAGGTTGGCAGTAGCTTCACTCATCGTGATTTCTATCTAGTAATGAATCAGTGACTTTTCTGTTATTTCTGTGTTTGCTCATGTTTTCAGTGAATTAACTTATAACAGCTAAGGTCAAGCTGGAGCAGTTGAAAAAATTTTCACGGAGCAGTCCTGAAAGCTTGATTATTTACCTCTCCTCACCAAGTCACTTTCACCGGCCAGTATCTTCTAACTCGAAGACTGCTCTTGAAGCTGGAGAGGTTCCCACTGATAGCAGTCAGTCCGTCCACAATACTTCTGCAAAGTATCCAAAGTGCAGAAGAGGTTTTAGTTAGTTCTGCCCTTTGTGTCACCATAACTTCAGTTGGTGTCACCCTGGCCTGAACAGTGCTGGAATAGGTGTCAAAACAGTGTTTCCTTAAGTAGAGAAGATTGTCTTGATGGTATTGTCTTCACTTTGTTCAGAGTTGTTACCAAATTTGTTTCAACCATTTAGATGGCAGAACTGTTCTTGAATAAGAACCTGAATATTCAGTGCTTGTAATTTGCTGCTGACCACAATAAGTGCAAATCTTTTAAAGGAATTTAATATACCTGTCCTGGGGAAGCTAGAGAAAATAATTGCAAGACAACTGTAGAGGAATAAACTTAGACCTTTCCTCCAGAGATGAAGTGTTTAGCGCCTCTTTTTACGTCTGCCTGCTGAAATTCTTACTTCTGCTGCTTTTCTGGAAATGTGACTAAAAACTGAGAAAGACCAAATTTAATGTCGTAATTAAAGTAGCAGCAGTGCTCCCTGTGCCTTTGAAATAGGTTATAAAATTGAATTCAAGAATATATGACTAAAAAGAGATTTGTTTTATTGTGAGACCAAAACCTTTGACCACAAGTCAGTAGGTATACTCTTGTAATCTGCATCAGTCTTGGAATGCTACAGAAATAATATTTTTTTCTATTTTGCTAATACTGAACCTTTTAAACAGGGTTGGTTGAATTTCAAGAACTCTTTGTTCCACAAATGGTGTGAGAGTGTTCTTGGCTTTGAGAAGACAGGGTGCTTCTCCCTGATTTAACTTCTGATTTGCAACTCATGCACAAACATAGAGCTTCAGGTTTCCGTGGCTTAATATAATCAGTGGAGATCTGGTCATTATGGATAGGGGAGTTTAGAGCATAATTCTTCAGTACTGAAGGAGTCACATCTGTGGTTGACTAACTCTAATGGATTCAGAGCTCTTAAACCCTTTGCCTAGACAGTCATCTTAAATATAGATATAAAAATAGATGAGCATAAGTCCACCCCTCAGATCCAGAAAAGTTACTGTTCTGTATGGATATTTTCTTATTAAACACATTGAATTAAATACTTATTTTCCTTATTTCTCTTAAAGAAAAGGAGTAAAAAAACAGTAGGTAGAGTATGTGAAAGCCAGTGTTTAGAATTGCATGTTCTCTGTGAGCAATTAATGGTTCTCCTGGATTGGTTTTTCTTCGTGATTTTGCATTTGGAAGTGTTTTGCCCATGGTACTTAGAAACACTTGTGTCAATTCTAAATCTTGTTTAGGAATATTTATTCAGTGATACTTCTTGGTACAGGATTAATGCGAGATGATACACTGTATGAAGACGATGATGTAAAAGAAGCACTGAAGAGACTTCCAGAACATCTTTACAATGAACGAATATTCCGCATAAAGCGAGCATTGGACTTGAGCTTGAAACATCAGATCCTTCCGAAAGACCAGTGGGTGAAGTATGAGGAGGTGCGTGTACAGAGCGTTTTCAGGGTGGAGGTCTTAGATGGCAGTGCTGTGACTGGTCTTTGGGATTGTCATTTGCTGAAGAGACACATGCTTACATGTTCTTTATAATGAGTACATGAGTCAGTGTCTCACAGAACACCTCTGGAAAACACAGCTTTTGATGGCTGTTTAGAAATCTCTGGTTTTTGGTAGAAATTACCAAATTTTTCTCACAATGACATAAGCTCAAGCTGCAGCTCAGAATCACAGCACATTGTGTTCAGACAAAATATTTCTTCTAAGCTATTAGATAAAGAAATACTCTGTAAATAGCTTGGAAATTCTTACAAAAGGTCTCTTGCTTTTCTGATTAATATCTTAATCTTACAGAAAATCTCGAGCCAAAGGTTTTATTCATGAAGGTGCCAAGGAAGAATAAGTTAAAGGGAAATCTTGCACTAACATAAGCATCATCTTGTAATTTGAAAAGCAAACTACACTTTCTTTTCAGATCTAACTAATTTTTATTTTTAGAAGTGAATTGATTCACAGACTTTGCATTACTGTTCACCTCAGATTTCTCCAGATTACCAGGCAGTAAAGAATCTTATTGCTAAACTCTTGACTATAGGGTAGTATAAGGGTATTAATGTGTCTCTGTGTAAGCAGAGGATTTTTCTTGTGGTCTTGCTGGTATATCTGGGTAACTGCTGCGTCAGATAACCAGTTACATATTTCCTAAAGCAGCAGTTTGGTTTGTAAGTGTTAAACATGGTCAAGGTGTTCCACCAAATTCAAGTTTACAAGTTTCCACCAAATCACAAGTTTTAGAAGTTAAGCTCAAAAAAAGATTCTCCAGAGCATTATAGTTGGACTTTAAACTAATTAAAATGGATCTTGTACATTTGGGTATCTGCCAAAAGAACATTGCTTCTAAAGCTGTAGCTGGAAGCATCCCTTTGCTTGTTAATGTTGGTGAGGAATTAGGCATTAGTGGTTGCTGTAGTAGAAAACTTCTCAATGCAGACTTGGCAGATAGAAAGTTTACCTTTTCAGACTGAGTAAGGATTGATTTTTTTATTTTTTTTTCCCTTGTTAGGTTGGTGTTTAGTCAAATCTGAGGAGGAATGAGAGACAAGTAGTCTGTAGGAATGACTTGAGAGGTTTCTGGACCTCACTATAAATTTAAATATATTCTGTTCTTTTTTAGGATAACCATTATCTTGAACCATACCTAAAAGAAGTAATCCGTGAGAGACGTGAAAGGGAAGCATGGAATAAGAAGTAACTATTGAACTACTTCATGAAAATATCCACGTATTTCTGATATTTTTAAACATTTAGTTATAAAAGTCCACAGAGAGGCAATTGTGTGGCTGAAGAATACTATTTCAGCTTGTTCATTGAGTCTGTTCATCCAACCAAAATAAACATGTCGAAGTAAAAAATCTTGGATGAGTTCTTTTTGAATGTTAACAAGCTAATGTTCAGATCTTTCCTATGAACATATACATTACATATTAGTTTAGTGGTATGCAGTCTTCAGTCCAGCTTTTTGATTCTTACTCTTTTCATAGTACAGCTGTTTTCTGCAGTTGTAGGATTAGGTAAGAAACATTGAAGGCTGTTGGTGCTAGTTGCTTTGTTAAATTAAAAAGGAGTTTGTATTTCATTTGTCACTTCTCTCTGTAGATAACAATACTGGACCAGTGTTTGATGTTACAATGGTACTGTAAGACAGCAGAGTGTAATATCTGTGCATCTGAGCACTTACATATTAAAAAAAATGGAAAATATAGATGATTCCTTAGTCATAAAATAGGAAATATTTCACTAGCTTTTTGTATCATATACATTGTTAATCCTTAAAAGACTATTTTCATATAAGCTGTAATGACTGTCTCACTTCAGCTTCTTTAGAATTTTTGTTCTTTAAAAGGGTAAAAGTGGTATTCTGATGTGCTTTCAAGAACATATTTAACTTTCAAGAACATATTTAATTTTAATGTATTTTTTTCATTACCTAAAGCATGCTGTAGTTTACAGTGTTTGGTGTCCAGAAAGTACTGGCTCTTACTGGCTGAAGACCTTTAGTCTTCCATAGTTTAATGGTAGTGTTAATTTGAGACAGATATTGGTATTAGATGTGCCTGTATGAAGTACACAACTTCTGTGATAGTCTCAAGGTTTTTGTCTTTTTCATTTTGTTACACGTGCTTGTCTGCCAAATGCAACGCTCCATTTACCAAAAAGCTAGAGTAGTTTAGAAAAAAAAAAAAGAGGAAAACACACCTGCAGTTTTCAATTGATATGATCAGTGAAATATGATACTGGATTAGAAGCTAGAATGGAAGCTGTCTTTTAGCTTTGCTCATTACCCTGTTATTAACCTTTGTCTGCTTGCTAAAGTCCCTTACATCTCCTACAGTAAAATCTAGTGATTGAATCATATATAATTTGATGTATTTTTGAGAACTTTCTGTTCTTCTCCCAGGAGACAAATAGGACGTGAAGTTTCACTTCTCTTTATGGAATTATTAGAATCTACTTTTCTAATGGAATTAGAACTATTTCATTATCTGTTAGAATAATATTAGAAGTCTAAAGAGCTACTTCCGTTAGATAATTGAAAGGCATAGCTGGTCAAATTTCTACAAAAGTTAGAATTTTGTGGAAAGACAGTCACTGCTTATTTGACTGTAAGTTTGGATTGAGGAAAAAATCTCTCAAAAATTACTTGGTTTAGAGAAAAGGACTTTGTTGGCATCAAGCACTTAAAAATAGGCTTTGAGTGAAGTGCAAAGCAACCATGCTCCAATTGGCCTAAAGCATCCGAAATCACTGATGCCCTTACACTCAAATGTAACATCTTAAGAGCCAGAGATGAGTAGTAGAAGTTAATAAAAGAATCTTTCTACATTTTTATGGCAGCTCAAGGGGAGGAGGGAAAATGAAGCCAGGTTAAGAGGTTGCCTGTTCACTGAGGCTGTTTAGCAGCTTTCATTTAGATATGTTTCCAGATGCTTCTGACTTGGAGTGATAACTTTTAACTTTAAATTTCTATAATGTGCAGAAATCTCCTGTTGAAGTATTTTGAAAAATTTCACTGAATACTATTGTATTTTAGAAGGGTGTTTGAAGGAAATATTATTTGTCTTTTTTTTTTTTAGCAGAGATGGAGGTATATTCTTTGAAACGTTTAGGATTATCTAAAAATGGTGAGGAAGGAAGTGGGTGCAAGTGTGATATTTGTTGCCTGGGAACCAGGAGCTGTAGCAGTTTTGTGTTAGAGACTGTAAACTCTTTTCTAAAATATGTGATGTGAGATTTGTATGCTTGTACTGCTGGCTAATGCATGAATAACTTGGAAGACATTTCATATTTCACCCTCTGGTGTTCCCCTTGGCGTACACTGAGCAAACAAGCATTAATCTGTAGCTAGAAGAAACTGGAGTTTTCTTGTATGTAAGATCTGAATCCTACTGGTGACAAGGGTCAGCATGATTCCCATCTTTGAATACTTGCATTTATCGTTAAAAATATCTGGGATGGGAAGGAATGGACTTGTAAAAATGGGTTTTCAGCTCTGCCATTAATTGTAATGATTCCTTCCCACCTGTACAGCTCTCTGTGGGATCCTGCCATATTCCTTGTGCAGGCTATGTGCTCCTCAGTCAATGACCACAGACTGTGCAGCCATTAGCTCACTATCTGCAAAGTTGCCTCATTTTAAGGAAAAGCTTGATAACAGTAAAGGGGGTCAAATTGCCAGAGGTGTAAAAAGAAAAGTCTGATGCGGAAGGAAAGACCATTCTTTGGTTTGGAGAACTGGATTTTCTTTCTGCTGCTGTCACCAGGTTCTTCTATAACACTGAGAAAGTCACTTGGCTCACAGAAGCCCACTAAGAATTTTGCTAAATGCTTAATATGTGGGTGCTTGGGGCTACGTCTGCAGAAGTGCAGAGTAATCACATCTATATCTAGGTTCAGTAGATCTGTTCTGAAAATATTAGGTGAAAGTGTTGATATTCGGCCATACACTCAGTGGTGGTACAAGGAGCAAATTTCACAGGGATTCTCACAATCCTTATTCCTCTGATGGTAAGTGCAGAAATACTTACAAAGAAGCTGATACATTTGTGACCTCTGTACCAAGTGCTTTCGGGAAGCAAAGTTGAGCTGTGCACTGAAGAGGATTGAAAAGAATTCCTGAATGAGAGGAGTGCCTACTGAGAAAAATGCGAGCCTGCAACTTAAGGTCATATCATAATGCACAAGGCAATAGTGAATCTTGCAGTTCCTAATTTCCTGATTTTGAAACCTTCATCTTGGTTAATGTAGTTTTTTTTATATGAATTTTACAGAGATTCCATAAATTACTGAGATCTTTTCGTAGTTTGAGTTCACTACATCGAAATTATGTGTGTAAGAGTCTGAGCTGACACTGCTAATCCTGCAGTTTGATGACAGTTTTATCTTGAATTATTTTTCATCACTTTTAAGCAAACCTGTGCTTCACTTGGAAGTTTTTTTTATTAAATACATAGTGAAATATAAAAATACATTTTGATTGCTAAAGATCATGTTTGTTATGTCAGACTGATTTCTTTAAATTTTGAATCGGTCAACCCAGAAACAATGGATTTTTTTCAGCACTGTAACAAGAAACATATGCTTGTTTTACATCCAACTTCCATCTGAAGGAGAGCTACAGCACATATAAATCTCATAAGAATTTTGATGAAACATCATGCTTGTCATTATAATGGAACTGTTTTAGCATTAATATGGTAAACACATTCCGACTTGAAGCATTTTCTCTCTAGATAGCAAAGGTCAAGATGATCTTCAGGGTTTCCCTACAGTGCTGCTGTGCCTTTGCAGTCAGTTTCCACAGACTAAAACTGTGGCCGGGGTAAGGGCTGACCCTGTGGAGCAGAACAGGCAGAGGCAACCTGAGCCACTGCTGCTCCAGCGTGAGACCAGGGTGACTTCTTCACTTCTCAAAGCATCATTTAGCTGGTCTAGGGCCCAAAGGGCTAACATCTTGAAAAATCTGTAGGCAACCAACTCCATTGTAAAAAATCTATGTTAGCATGTAAGTACCCTTGAACTGGGCCTGATCCCAAAACTCTCTTTCCTCAAACTCTCCTGCAGGCCATGCAGAGCTGTAAGCTTCCTTCAGTGTCAGGTAGTTCCTGGCTCACCCAGAATCTCAGTGCTGGTGGTGCTGGGACTAGATGACGCGGTGGTCTGATGCCCCAGAATGCCAGAAAGCATCTGCACCTCTGCCTTCCTGGCAAGGTGAGTGTTCTCATGGTGCGTCTGGAGAAGGAGCCCTCAGTGCCTTCTGCTCACTGGTGATTTAAAGCTATATTATGCTGGCAGCCTGTGGGCTCAGTTCCTTTTTCTTCACAAAAGGTATGGATTCACAGTCCCCTTCTCTGAAAATGCTTTAGATCTCTGACATATATTTTCTGGAGTGCAAGTGGGGCTATTTAGTCCCTTTGGCCAGCTGTTCTGCATGAAAGGTCTAATGAACTGTACCAGGAGACACTATTGGTTGGTTGGCTATGGCTGCTTTCTGGGCTCATTTACCAGCTGCTTCAAAATAAGGGCAATGCCTGACTCCACCTGCCTAGAGGCATTTGCCTGCTTGGGCAATTACTGCCCATGAGCTTCTGCCCTGCTCTCTCCTGTAGTATCTGAAGCCTGGCACCCAGATCAAGGAGATATGCCAAGGGCTTGAGTGAGGAATGCAGAGTGGGTGAGGGGTTGAGACAGACCCAGGATTAGGAAACCAGGTGCAGGGATCTGAAAGAAGTATAAGGAAAATAAGTAGACCTCAATCCCCTTTGCCTGCTTTGAGGGTGCATGGTGAGGATGAGATGAAGTTGATGCGTTTATGCACAAACACAGTTGAATGCATTTTGGGAAATGGAATCACTGAGTATGATACTGAGGAGTGAGGTATGTGGTGGTTTGGCAAAGGCCAGGGTGATTGCAGGCCACTGCAGAGGGAGACACCTATGTATCCTAACTTTGCCAAGTTCATGGCACTCATTGAGGCTTAAGTTTTCGCTAAAAAATAAGGATCATCCATTGAACCTTAACATGAGTGGAACCCAAGCTGTTCTTGTCCTACCTCCATGATGTCTGGACATGGCCTAAGTGCCCATCTCCTGTGGCCCAACCTCATCTGTTTCCTTTTGTGAAAACTAGAGCAGCTTCAAGAATAAGCCCCAACAGCTGTAGGGTAGGTCTGAGTTTTGGATGCTTGCATCTCTGCAGCAAAAAATGAGCACTGGATCTTTCCCTTCCAAACCCTAAGCAAGTGGTGGAATTGCTGTTGCTTTTTTTTATGAGAGCTTGCTGCTTTGGTTCCTGTGCTGGGAAAGGATCTGGACTTTGAAACCCGATCAGAAAGAGGTACCTCAGCACAGCTGGGCTTGTGCTCTCCTCAGCCATTCCTAAAGCGGTTCCCCACTGGCCTGCACAGATCTGGTTCTTTGTGTCTAAATCTTCTGGATTGCATGGGGAGGCTGGATAGCGAGACATGGAGTTAAGCACTGCTGCACTTAGTATTACAACACCTAAGCCCTTTTATGAAGCCTCATACTCCCACTGCGGCCAAGCAGATTGAAGTGATTGTTTATAGGCAGCAAAGTTCAGAGTCCAAAGCTCAGATCTCTTCAAGGCACTTCAGAGGGTTTTCTGTCTGCAAGTTGTGTTCCCCAGTGGAGTATTAGTTTAAAAAGATTCTGTTATGAAATAGTCATAAAAGCAGCTTGATATGTTTGGTTTACTTCAATTAACTAAAAATTCTCCAAATCCTCCATGTTTCTCAGCTGCAGTTTCTCATCTTGAAGAAGATGGAAGAAAACTCCATCAGTGTGCAGGCAGGCCCCCAGCAATGCTCTGTGCCCAGGCTGCCTGCTGGAGCTCACCAGACTGTCACAGCAGTGTGGAGGTAGCTCTGATAAAAAGCAAAATGCCTTCTGCTGGCAGGTGAGGAATGACTCAGCTCTGCTCTGTGCATTGCAAAAGCCAAGGTACCAGAGGAGGGGTGAGATCAGCATTTCAGAGCTTGATGGAGGTAGTCATCCCTGCCTAGGAGCGCTTAGGCTGTAGCGGGGCAAAGTCAAGACCTAGGTCGTCACTGGCAGCAAATAGATATGCTTAATTTTTCTATTAAAAAAAAACCAAACTAAAACAAACGAAACAAAAAAAAAAACCACACAAAAAACCTCAAACCACCAAAACCAACAAACCAGAATAAAAGAAATTCCAGGGGAAAAGTAACAGAGCATATTTCCTTTCAAAGTACATGTTTTACATCTGTCTTACAGAGAGGCTGCTATTCCTATTATAAGACTGGTGTTGTGATTATGACAGATTAGACATTTAGATTTGTAGTTTAATGTTTGCACGAGGTAGCTCATGTTCACCTGGCTTACCTCAAAGAGCATCAGTATCACCCCTTCTGTTGCCCAGATCTTCAGGGCAACTTCTGCTGGAAGCAGCATCTTTTGCTGGGCCAACTGTCAACTTTTAGGTTGGCAGCTGTTCCCCAGAGCTGGTTCTTGGTACAGAGCTTGGGTAGCAGAGTGCCTGACTTTGCACAGCTTTGTTCTTATCTGGTCACAGGCTCTTACGTTTTCTTATGGAAAGAAGAGGTGTAGCCCTTCCGCCTCTGAAACTCTGGGGGATCTCTTTCTCTTTGGTTTTTCATAAGTATATTGAACCTAGTGGTGTGTCTGGACACCTCCAAAACAGCCATTAAAGCCTTATTCAACGAGCTACTTCAAAAAGAACATGTGGAGGTATGCTTTGAAAGGGGACTTCTCCTCCAGCTGCTTCCACCCAGCACTTTAAAAACACATAAGACACAATAAAGCACGTGTTGACATAAGTGAGCCTCAAAAAAACCATTGGATTATTTTGAAGGAGTATAAACACACGCAGGGAGAGTTATCGTCCTTCACCCAGCAAAACAATTACATCAGTGCAGCTTGGACTGGGATATGCCTTAAGATCTCCCAGATGTTGCAAATGCTACAGTTGCCGATCAGTTGCTCTGGGTAATTATAAACTGTCAAATGGAGGAGGGGACGTTGGTTCTCAGAGGAAAAAACATAAGACCTTTTTCGGGAAGAGTAGAACATTCACTGTTCATAGCTGACACCCAGAGCTGCAACAGCCTCTGCTTATACTGGGCTTTGCCAGACTGGTGTCATGGACATGCCTCAGAGCCTAACTTATGCCTGAGCTATGGCACACTGCATAGAGGAGATGAGCCTTTCAGCAAGGAGTTTGCTGTGGGATGATCCTAGCAAATTTGCTCAGAAATAATTTTGGCAGCATCTCCCAGCCTGGGGTGAGGGACCTGCCCCTCACCTCACTAGCAGAAGCCCATCTGATCCTGAGGCAGCAGATGACATTCAGTGGGGAAGGGGAAACAGGGAAGAACTGCCACCTTGCTGGCCCTAGGGGAAAACAACTTTCCCAGCCCAAAGGCTGGTCCCCCACTTGGACTGGGCCTGTGCAGCTGGAGGAGGGAACTCCAGATGAGGTGTTGTGCTGTGCTGCAGCACAACAGGAGTTCAAGACTTTGGGAGCTGCAAGAAGATGGGGAGCAGGTCCCTGATGCTGTAGCTGGGTGGCTCAGACACTTACCAGAGCCTGTCTCCAGCTCAAAGGTTCATTTTTGTGCGGTTTCTGTGAAGCATTTGCTGTTTGTAGCATAGAGAAGCTGTGGGCTGGTGAGCTTATGCCAGGAATGAGCCCTGACTCCTCTCCTCCCCTAGGGTGGCTGCTACTATCCTTGCACCCACAATCAGGGTATTGGCCTCGAGGGGCATGCTCAGGTCATCAATGAACCTCTGCTCAGCCCTTTGAAGGATGCTAGAAGACACTAGCATCCTGAATAGCCTTTGGGACTCAGCAACCCAAGTGCTGGGAGAAGCTTCACCTCAGAAAGAGAGGGGATCTTGGAAATCCCCCATGCTGGTGTTTCCATGGAGTAACATGAGTTGGTGAGCTGCCTCTCCGAGGTCCCTTCTGACAGCCCCAGCTCATAGGCCTACTGGGCTCCAGCCATGCCATCCCTCTGGGCTGTTTGCCCGCCTCCTATGTGGTGAGTAGCTGGGGTGTCCAGCCAGCTCCCCGCAGCCCAGGGCACGTGACAGAGCTACCAGCTTGCATTTGCTGGCTCACAGCAGTAGGTCAGGCTGTGAACAATGGCAAGTGAAAATGTGGCCTCTGGCAGAAGATGAAGAGGATAGGTGGGCAGCAACCCCCCATGTGCCCTGCCTGAGGTGGTGAGTGACAAACAACCCCAGCAGCTCACACTGCCCGGTGCCACAGCAGAGGAAACCCATGGCTCTGGCATCTGTTACTGGCATGTTGCTGCCTTACCAGCACCTGCTCAGGGGGGTTGCTGACCCCCAGCAGAATGGGGTGTACACAGGAGGGGTACGCTCACCTATCACTCTTGCAGGAGCTGACCAGTGATGGAAATGGATGTGGCTTCAGCAGTACACGAGGGTGACAAACTCAGCAGCAGGTTGGCTGCACAAAAATGAACCCCTGGCAGTGCCAATGCCCACGTGGAGGGGTGGTTTTTTCCTGGACACAGTGGCAACGGAGGGGAGAAACACATCACCGATCTCCAGCGTCACCCATCAAAGCCAGCTCACCCTGACTCAAGGTGGGGCTGTGCTGTAACAGTACAAGCACCACCAGAGCGTCCAGGCATTGTCTTCTTCCCTTTTTTAATTTCATTTTTCAGGATGACAACACTTTAGAGGTTTATGACCAACAGGAGAATTTACTACTAAGTCATATGCTGATGTAATGAAATCTAATATATGTTGTGTAATGAGTTATGAGATGTTATTTAGTTCCAGGGTTTTATTACTTCAATCAGTTATGACCATATTTCCTTTTATATGATTGCTCACTCTTTAAACATACCAGATGACTGTATAAAGAACACCTAATAAAGTCTGGAGATGTTAAAATATAAATGTTTTAATTTTTGCCATAAATTTGTTTTAATTCTACCAATGGTGGCTTTTGCACTGGAAGTGATACAGTCCTTGTTAGCAGTGCAGACCTTGGTAGTGCTGACTTGGATCCTTTGTAGAAAGGACTTGGGCAACCCTGCTTCATTATAAAGCAGTTAGTCACCAATACTCACTCTTGATGATTATACACAGAAATTGAAAGGTTTTTAGAATAAAACAAAAGACAGACAATTGATCTGTGATATAAATAATTGTCTTAATTAAACGCTTGTATTTATCCTCCTAAATGCAATATATGTGCACTCTGGTTTCTACCAGTCTTCAAGAGGGGAGAATCAGGCTTATGGTCTTCAGCATCAGAATGAAATACATGGATGTTCTGCCCATGCATCATTTGGCAATCTTTCTAATTTTTCAACATTTATGCATTCTATTTTAAAGTCACTCAGGATAACGTCATAGCAGTGGAGTTATATACCTGTGAAATAAGATCGGAATCAAGTCCTTAATAAATCAACGTTTTAGGGAGCGAAGGACATCAACTGCTGGACAATTGCAGGAACCAAGCAGTGTAGAGTCCTGGTCATGATATGCTCATAGTGAGTGTGGAGTTCTCAAAAATTATTGTAGAATAGATTTTATGATGGTTAACAACTCTGCAGTAAGAGCTTGGTCTGGATTAATACCAATTGTGGCTATTGTAATGCTCTAGCATGCTGCTGCTATCTTGCAAGCCACCCACTTGTGGGAATGCAGAGGTCTCCAGCGCTGCTGGCTGGAGTCCTGCATGAGTGTCACCTGCCTGGAGTTGACACCTACATATAACACATCTAATTGCATCTAAATTCTGATTTCCTCCCCACCTCTGCAACAGGCAGTTCTTGCATGATTTGCTTAGCCTGATGGAAGTGCCTGCTGTGGGGGTCCAGTGCAGGACAAGCCAGGCTGTGCTGTGCTGCCTGGGAGACTGTGCTGCTGCTTTCCTGGGAGAGAGCTGAGCTGGGAGGAAAGAAGCCTGATATAGCTGGGCATACTGCAGAAGTTTGTTTGGCCAGCTTCAAGGGAGGGAAAACTGTCTTTTAGTTACAACTTAATTTAGAATTTGCAGCAACCAGAAATATTTTCAGCATGTTTAATCTGCTGTGACTGTGGCTGTCACCTGTACCACGGCCCAAGGATTACTTTGTTTGAAGGGATGATCTCTGCTGCTCCACTGCCTGTGGCAGAAAGGTACCAGAGGTCCAGTTTGACGGAAGACCCATGCCCGTCACCCCAGCCTCCAAGCCCTGTCCCTGACCAGCCTGTGCCTTGCTTTAGCTGTGGTTAGTATTGCTACCATGTGTATTCCCCTTCTTCTGGTTCTGCAAGGCACGGTGCCATCTCAGGATAGTCCCTCCTGACAACTGTTTACCAGTTCAATATTTCTTTTAATTTTACGTACATCCCAATGCTGTACTTCTCCTAGAATTTATTCAATTATTGATAGAGATACTAACAGGAGGGGAAAACTGCTAAATGACCCATCTTACTTCTCCATTCCATTAATATCTCTATCATTAATTAGATAAATTTTAGGAGAATTACAGAATGTAATGAAATACAGACTTTACCATTCACAATTCCAGGCTAATAATTCAGCCAAAGAGAATCATACATCAAATAAATGGCCAAATGTACTTAAAATGTGTCTTTGTACAGTAACAAGGCACAATTTAATCCCATTAAGAAAATGTTGGCAGTGGCTCAATGTTTGGGAACATGCCACTGAACTGTCCTGCTGTAACCTTGGATGTAGGAAAAGTTGAGACAAAGCAGCATACTCAATTTGACACATCTTTGCCCTTTAGGTCCTTAACGATGCAATGATTTACTGAAACATTTAATATTGTTTAGCCGGAGAAACTGTCTCTTATGCAGAAGCTAACTAATAACATGCTTGCTGAATGTGCCCTATCTGCTGCTTCATAAGCAAATTTATTTGCAACTCCATAAAACACAGATTTCTGAGCTATCTCGAAAGAGCAAGTCCACATATTACTTTACTTTCTAAAGAAGGAAATCTTTGTTTCATGTATCTTATTTAAAGGATAAAAAGACAGGTAGGTTAGGTTCTCACTAACCAAAAATTTGAGAAAAACATTGTGATTTTTTTTCTCAGGTTTTAGTTTTCATCTGGGTTACTCTGCTTTTACTTTGCCCCCAGTATTTTCAGTAGGATCCGGAATACTTTTTTATTCTCCAGGTATTTTGTATGTGTCACTCAGCTGCCAAAACAATTGACTCCTCTTATTTCTAATTAAGAAGGATTTAATATGTACCATAGAAAAGATAGTATGGCTAGATGCGTTTCTCACGGCTACATATTGTATCCTTGGAGTTTTAGCTATAGATCTTGGAAAAAATGCTGTGTGAATAGTTTAAAGCATTAGATTTTCAAGATGAAATCACAGCTCGCTCAGTATAACCTACAGCCAGTACACGCTGGGGTCTCAGCACGATGGGGGTCTGCCAATGCCAAGTGCTCCCTGCTTCTCTGCAGCTTGGCAGGGCATTGGTGCTGGTCCTCCCCGTGCACACAGCTTTCTTCCCATCAGCTCATGTGGCACTTCCCTGATTTCTGTAAGCACAGAAGGAGAACGGGTGCTTTGAGTGTTATTAAAATACACAAACATTGCAAGTCAGAGGTATCAATATTCAGTGCTGTCCACTGATTCTCTACAAAGGTCTTGCTCTTAAAATATCATCTGTGTGTTTTTCCTCCACTGTTACTTGCAATATCACGTTGTGTGGAGTAAATTACTTGACAGAGCTTTGTGTCTCTTTGTACCATAACAGCTTCTAGAAAAATTAAAATTGGCAGTTTCTGTAGTAAGGCATGAGGAAATATATTTGAATAGTGCATGTGTTTTATAGTGCGAGGTCAGAGAGTACACATACATCACAGGCTACAATGGGGAATAAGAGGGTAACTATAGATATATGCATAACACACAAATATGAGTGATTATTTTTTAAGTCTTGATCCATTCTCTGGCATTTGCTGTCAAACCAATGGAAAAAAAAAATGCTGTCCCCTTTCTGTGTGATTGCAGGAGTCTTTGCTCCACAGAATGCAGTTCAGAAACCATGGGAAGCAAACAGTGTGGCCCATAGTGACGGGGTGGCCCCATTTTTCTTTCAGAGTCACAGGGCTAAGAAGCTCGCATAGATGCTCAAAGAGGCTGTGCTCCCTTGCTAGTGGCCCCATTATCATGGCCAGAACGGGGTGACCATGCTGCTTGCAGCAGCTTTACTTCAAAGAGCAGAGAAGCAGGACAGCTTGGTGAGGTGATGTACCCTAGCTGGGCTCAGCACCAGCATTGGCTCCTAAGTGGCTCTACTGCTGACAATCTGGTGTTGATGTTTTAAGGGCAGCTTGCTGTCAGTGGAAGCAATATGACAAAAATTAGGTAGACAAGAGGGATTAAAACATGTACAGTCTTGCAGAATTTGTTAGGCTCAATTACGCAAGTCAGGAACTAGTGAAGTGTTTGAAGACCTGGAAATAATTCCAATTTGTCATACCGGGAGACTCCTTCCCAGAAACCGGCTGTATAAGCAGAGGCAAGTCCACCATATGGAGAGCAGATGTCTCAAGGGAGCTGAAAAGAAGATACTTTGCTATACTAAAAATATTCAGTATGAGGAGGTGATAACAAGTGCTTCTAAAGAAGAAGCAATTATTTACCATTGAGTAGACAATTTTTACTGTTTCCTAGAACACAAACCTATATGCTTGAATAATCTTGTACTGTCACAGTGAAGAGGCACTAATTCACAGCTTGGGGTAGAAGTTATAATAGTAAGCAGATTGCAGATCTTGTTTAACCATCTGCTTTTTAAATCATGTTTTATCACAGGCTGTATCACACACAAAAAAAAAGGTAGGGAAGTCAGAAGACAACGAATTATCAGCATACACTTGTTTTAATGTACAAAGCAGTATGGTTGCCTTTGCCATTTACAGCTGTGATATTTTAGTTTTCATCCCTTTAATGTGTCATGGAGATTGACTCAGTTTAAAACCTCAGTACTGTGGTGTTAGAATGGTGCCTATGAGAGCTGCCTCTGAGGACCAAATCTGCTTAAACATCAGGAATGACTTGAGAGAAGCACTTCATTGTTGCCTTTGGGTGCTTTAGGAGATGTGTTAAGGGAGACCCAACTGAGCAAGGAAGCCCAAGGACAGCTTGAATTGGAGTTCTGCAATGACTTGCTCTATAAGCCAAGGCATGCAGCTGTGGCTAATGCCTGTGTAACTACCAGATAACACATGCTCATGTTACTCACGTCCCAGGTAGATGGTTGGGTTTTCCTCTTGCCAGAGCTGTTCTGCTTCCTGAGCAGCAGACCAAGAGCCATTGGCACAGCTTCCTCAGCTCCTGCAGAAGTCCTGTCAACTACTGCAGGGAAAGATAAAATAATCCCATCAAGGTAGGGCCATGTGGCTTATTCTGTGGTGCTGAGGTGAGAAGAGCTGTAATAGACTGTCTCTGACAGCCATTCATCTAATCTGTTCTTAAAACCCTCTAATGACTGCACTCCCCCAGTCCACAAAGGCAGCCTGCTCCTGAGCTTTTATTTGATTGTAATTGGGACGTTTTTCCTAATATCAAATCTAAATCTCCCTTGCATCCTGTTAAATCTAGTACTCCCCATGTCCACTCTCAGTGAACATCAACATATTTTCATCCTCTTTACAGTAAGATTTGAAGGCTGTTACCCTGCTCCCTTCAGACCTATCTATCTTCTCCTCACTAGACTAAACAATCCCAAACTCTTTCAATCTCCCCTCCCAGATCAGGTTTTATAAATCTCTAAACATCCTTGTTGGTGTCACAGGGCTTTCTATTTCATTTATGTCTTTCCTAAAAGGTGATGTCCAGTTTCTGGATGCAACACTTTTGCTGAGAAGTCCCCAGTGCCATGAAGTTACCACTCAACCCTTCCCTTTCACACCCCCATGGGTACCTTTGTGGGTGTCATTGTGGTCACCTGGGCTGTGCTTACCTCCAGGTCTCTTCTGTTTCCTGGTTGGTCACCCCCTGTTTCAGTACAAGTCCTTTTGACCTCCTAGCACTTTGCATGTATCTCTCTTTTGTTCCATTTGTTGATTCTGGAAAACTTCTCCGATTTTTCATAGCGATTTTGAATTTTAATCCTGGGCCCCAATATGCTCGCAATCCTCCTGGCTTAGTGTGATGGGCCGATTTTATAAGCATACTTTATTCCATTATCCAAGTTACTAATGAAAATATCAGACTGAAACAGGCCCTGAACAGACCCCGGGTGACCCTATTAAAAATGAATTTTCAGTTTGATGACAAACCGTGATAAGTTCAGCATGTTTTTCAACCACTTGTGCACCCACTGCCTAGTGATTTCACCTAGCCTATATTTCCTTAGCTGTCTAGGAGAACACCATGGGGATGCATTCAAATGCCCCACTCAGTAGGGGCAATTGCTATTTTAAAACTGTAAAAAAATGAATTGTTAAATACATTTTTTCTTTCTGCTGATCAGTGCTGGGGTCTGCAATGATCATGAGTCTGTAATGTTACCAGCAAGCACCCAAGGAAACAGCTAAGAAGGGAAGAGCAGAGCAAGGCAGCATCCCGCATGGGAAGCAGCAGCCTGTACCGAGGCACCTTCCCTCATCCTGATCCACACCTGGGTCCATACAGACATAGGCCACTCCAAACCAAAACCCAACACCTCTGGCAGTCAGCAGTGAGAGCAGAAGTACTCTCAAACTCAGAAAGGCCGAGGAATGCCATACTGTTGTTATTTCAAGGTAAAAATCATTATCCTTTATTCAAGAAAGGAGTAGCATTTCCATGCAGCCCTCACATGCATTTTGGGGAAACCTCCAACAGTGGGAGATCCCTCAAAGGGAGGAGAAATGTCCTCCTGGGAGAGCATAGGAGAAGGTTCTCCATGCTCTTCAGGCTCAGGCTTGAACAAGATGCTCCAGGATTGACAGAACTTTGTTATAAGGGAAGAGAGAAATAATTTTTAATACACATTTTGGTTGCCCAGGGCCGGGTGTATATCGGGTGCCATGGTGGCTTCTGCAGCCACAGGATTTGGAGCAGAGTCTTTTCTGCTGGTAGCTCTGGGCTATGTATATTACACCTTTACATTCAATTTGATACTGCCTTTAGCCTGCTGGCCCCCTGCCAGCACAGCTGCAGAGAAGTTGGGGAAGTTTGCCATAATTTGCTTGGGAATTCTTGTGGAAAGCAAGTTTCACCTACTGCAGTGGAGGTGGATAGGTTTAAGGGGTTTGGGTTTCTCTTTGTCCTGAAATGTTCATCCTCACTTAAAATCAGAAGTACGGTGGAGTTTAAAATTAAAATATTCCGGCTTCAACATACAGGATAACTGGAATTCAGTGTTTAAGACTGCAGAAAATGCACTGAGCTCATGCCCTACATTAAAGCAAAGTAAATGTTAATTTAGCCATGATCCCATAGATGTTGCTAACACCAGCGAAGAAGATGCTCTCAACCTGGATTTTGGTGGGTACCTTCAAAAAGCAGCAAGATAGGTGTCCTAGTCACTCCTCAGCCAGCAGGACCAGCTCAGCCTGTGTGGGGCTTAAGGCAGCCTTGCCTATGCACTGCCTGGCCAGCAGCCAGCCTTCCCCTGGCTTCAAGTGAAATCCCTGTGCTAAAACCTCTGCTGGCACCAAGAGCCCAACTGCTACACCCTTCAAATGCAATAGGGGTCTACCAAGCCTAGAGGAAGAGGACTGCAAGGGTATAGACAATTAAAGATAGAGACACAGTGGACTTTTATCTGTGTCCTATCAGGAAAAGCAATGTTTTAGGTTTTCAAGAATACCCTAACTCAGCATTTTGCTGCAGCAGGGTGGTCACTGGTCTTTGGACTGCAGCCCAGCCAAACAGAATGGAGCTTTTCATCAGTTAAAATCCAAGAAGGGAATAATGATCTCAGAGTTTTGTATTTATCATTGGACTTGGCCTGCTGACCCTCCTAAAGAAAGGCAATGACTTGAAGCAGTTCTCACAAAGCCAAGGCCTAAATGGTTGCAGTAAAAATTAATTTTATCCTGATCCTTTTTTTTTTTTTTCCCAAGATACACGATTTCTATTATGCTTGGATAAATTCTGCCCCCACTAGTTCTCTCAGAATGGTCAATGCAGCTCTCCACATTGCAGAGCTATGCTGGCCCAAAGATGTCACTCTCTTGGCAATGGCTCACACAGCCCCAAATGGGGCTATGTGGAGTTATGTGGAATTATGTATGATTCAGCAGCAACAAGTGTGAAAAGACTGAGATCGCTGGTGCTCACCCTTCATCAGCCTTTTCGTATTCCTGGCACTCCCTGTGAGCATTGCTGGCTGCAGATATTTAAGGAGCAAAAAGAGCAAGTACTGAAGTTAACTTTGGGTGGTTTGGTTTTGTTTTTTTTTTCATTTAGTATTTTTCCTTCTCCTTTTTTCATTTAGTCAGATATTTATGCTTCTGTGGACATGAAGCAAGTGCTGTGCAGTGATGAGCAATAAACTTTTCCCCCTTACCCAAGAAAACATGTGGGGTTTGGGTGGTGAAAGAATAGGGTTTTTTCTGTCATGCAGTGGATTCACATTCAGCATTCAGCACAAGCACTGGCTGAAGTGATAAGGTATCTTATATGTTCCCCTTTACAAGCTGGACTATGCCAAGAGATCTCTGCATTTTTGTCAAAAGGCAGGACATTACTGGTCTCTGAAAACCTAAAGACCTTCACATAAAAAACCCCAAATCATAACATTAAAAAAACACTCTCTAAGATTAAGGGATTTCTATGCTTCCTGGTACAGCTACGGAAAATGGAGAAAAATCCCTTCCATGCTATGCCTACAAAAGCATTCTACAAGATCCCTTTATGCCTTCTGCAGCTCGAAGCTCCATGTCTCTTCCTTCTAGTATAATTCTTGTGGTATGAAACAGGGGCAAGATCTAGGCCACCTAAAACACAACTAAAACTGGGATTTTAGACTCAAAAATCCACCTAGATCCTAGGCTATGGTTTAGTCTCCAGGGTCACGTCCTCCCAGGAGGTACTTACATTAATCGGGTACTTCCCAGGCCCCTTCTGACATCCATGTGTCCCTCTGGCATAATGGTAATTGTTAATTAATGTTAAATTAATTTGGTGGTGGCTGGAAGTTTTGAGAAGGGCAGTTCAGAGACCGGAACTCGTTTCTGTACATCTGCACTGGCTGCTCCAGCAGAGGTGCCAATGATTAAATGGATGGAGCCTGATCCATCAGCCAAAGACGGTCTCTCCAGGTTCCTAGTGAGCAACACTGCTTGCTGCTAAATGCAGAGCTGAATTCACTTTCAGATGAAAGCAAATTCACCTACAGTTCTAACAGTGAAAGAAATCACATGCTTAGAGACCAATGAGATTTTATTCTTCTTTCCCACAACACACATGACTGCTGGAAATTCTTTCTTTCCTGTGCACAGTCTTTTTTTGTTTTCTGTTTATTTGTCCTGATTCAAAGCTAACAGCTGGTTTTACCTATGAGAACCAGCTCACAGATGCACTTCAGGATATAAAGCACATTTATGATAAGACACCTGATAAATCCCTTTATGTTCCATATCTTTCCTGTAAAGCTGGGGAGGGGGTGAGTGAAGAAGGAGAAAAGACCAGCCTTAGAATGATATCATAGCTGTTGGGCACATCTGCCCCAAATTAAATTACCATCTAGAGGGCTTATTTCTCCAACATATTTCTTTTTGGCTTGGAAGGAGACATAAAGCAGTGTATCCCTTCAGTTTGCATTTGGGGAGTCTCTGAAAACTTGGGATCACCCTTCACAGTATGGCAGCAAGATTTACTAGTGCTGAGCCTCTCAGGTGATGATGCTGTACAAGTTGCATGAAAAATGAATCTTTCTTGGTTCCTTGATTAAGTTGTGACTCATAATAAATCTTCTGGAGACATCAAGCCTGTCTTGCTAAAAGCATGAGGGACCTTTGCAAAGCCCTCTAAGAAGGTGTGAGAAAGAGATCTCACCTGTAAGAAGAAAGCTTTCAAAAGTGAACCTGTTTGTATTTAAAAATACCTATTCTTCATCTTTCACACTAAACTCTACGTGCATTCTAGAATTGGAAGACAAAAATGCAAAATTCATAGAAATAAACAAAAATGCTTCAACACAGCAAAGATTAAACACTTGCAAATAGACTGCTTTGTCTGCTGCAATACCCCCTCCCCCCAAAAAAAGTAACAGGAAAAATAAGGAAAAGGAGAACATGAAGGGAAACTATTTTTTTTAATACTTTTTATGTGATCTGTTCCTAGGAAGGCACTCAGACTATATGTCTTGTGGGTCATAAAGAAGAGGGGAATGCTGCTCCAGACAAAACCTCTGTCCTCTTGCTCCCTTGTAGTGCCAACTGCAGGTGTCCCCAATGTGCTCATGGTGGCAAAGCCCTGTGTGACAAGGGAGCTGCTTCTTTTGTCTTTGGCATCTGTTCCTGAGCAGGCCCCATGGACCCAGTGGCCATGACAAGGCTGTGTGTGTGTGTGGCATGGGCTGCATAGAAGGGGAAGATGCAGTACATGCCACGCACATGCTCAGTTTTATAACTGCCTGGGCAACCTGAGTGCTGAACAGTCACACTGGCATCGTTTTACAAGAGCTTCACTAAAATCCATGAACCTGTCATTTGTCTGTGGCAGGTACTTAGAAATCTGGCAAAAATACCCCAAAATGCCTCTTTCAAAGCACCTGCCAAAAGCATCCAAACAGCAAAACCTTTCAGCCCATCTAGAAACCACGTCCCCAGTTTTTTAGCACAGTTGGTGGAGTTATGTTGATTTACACCAGCTGAGGAACTGTTCCTATATTTTCACCTGGTTCCTGAAGATTTATAAACTAATTCCCTGCAAAGCATTATAATGAAAAAAAAATTATCTATCTGGGCCCACAAGCCCTATTTCATAAGTGAGTTTTCTCAGCCTTGATGGGTCAGATCTTACTGAGAGGACGATACATCCAGGGCTGTCATGTAAATCATTTCCTTTTGAATACTTATGTTTAATCAACTTCAGACCTCGTTTTGGACACATTGTATGTTTCATAAACTGAAGAACTCTCTCTGATGAAATCCTTGCCTCCTGACCCCAAAATACATCTGAACAAAATTGTCCCATCAGGAGTTCAGATAATTGCTTGGCTTTTCCTGTCAGTCATAAACCAGACAGATGCAACTTTTTTGGACATTTTCCCACACTTTAATGTGCTTTTCAAACATATTCCAATCAGCATAGGAGAACAAAAATGGTTGCTTTTATAAATGTGTGGTACTTCGTATACTTAAGCAAAGAAATCAGAGACTCTCTTTGCTGGTGCCATATGTATTATTGTGTGATAAAAATTTACCAGCATGTAGTTCTGCAATTATTGTTCTTACAGCTCCATTAGTCTTAAATTTTATTTATGTACTGTGGGCTTTTTTCTTTCACTGGAACTCCCAGGCTCTCCCTTTTCTTGCGCCAAAGCTTACAAAGCACCAAGTAGTCCAAGTACAATTTGAAGACTTGATCTTTCACATGCCCAGAGAGAGTGCGTTTAAGAGCAGTCTTTCTGCTCTCACCCACAAAATCCTTTAGGATCCACAACTGTGTGGCTCTATGGATCCAACAAAGATGGCCAGTGGCTGACCCAGAAGGACACAGCACTGAGGGAGGTTCACACTCGCTGCCTGGCCATGGACGCTTCCACCTCACAGCTTACCACAGGGAGAAGCCAAAGTCCTCACTGGGAGCTGATCCGGGACACTGCTGAAGAACTGGGGTTGTCAGCAAGGCATGGAAGGCACAGCATGGACTCAGCAAAAGCAGGTGGGAAGTTTTCTATTGACTGCTGAGGGGACCACGATTTTCTGCTCCCAGCTGTCCTTGACAGCCTGCCAGTGTACAAAGGAGAGCTTGGAGAGGTGAGAAAAAATTTCTGGAGGAAGCCTGAAACATTTCTGCTGGTGAAAGGCGAGTCACCCTATGCACTTGGATGGAGCTAAATCCTGAACAATGAGAAGCATTACAAATATTCAGACATCACAGACAAGGGTTTACAGAGATCACAGTCTGGAGTTGAAAGCCTGTGAATTCCTCAAGGAGAAGGTGTGGTCTGGGGCAGTGCATGTGAGCCAAGAACTTTCCAAGTGCCTCTGCAGCTCTCAATATCTGATGAGAAGATTAGGTTCATGGGCAAAACACATTGGGAAAATGGAAAGCAGGCTGCTATATTCATTAGTAGGTTGAAAGAAGAAAATGTATGTGCATGTTAGAAAAAAAAAAATCATTCAAAGTTCATTCTACATCAAGAATAAATCTTTCAAGGAGTGGAAAACGGCAACCTGCAGGGCTTGGGTGCCATAGAAGAACCTTACTTCTGCACCTGAGCCTTGGCTGTGCAAGTAGAAGTGCAGAACCGTATGTGTCATCTCACAGACCATTTGGATGCTAAGCCTGTGTGTCTATGGTTCCTGCAGACAGACAGGCTGTTAGACATCACTATGCCTGTCTGAGGTGTCAGACTCTTGGTGGTTTGCTGGAAGTCATTGCTACTTAGCAGGGGCAACACAACCGAATATAACCTGCCTCTATCTGCCACAATTGTGGTCTAGCACTTTTACACCATCATGAAAGAGTAATCTGGAAACTCAAGTGGTGTTTCTGATACTGATTAGTGACACACAGGGCAGAGTTTTGGCTTCAGCACAGCCTCATGAGAATATGCGCTCCTGTTTCAGATCTGTAGGAGTTACAGAACTGCTCCTGAAGCTCATGCTGGCTTTATCATTTTGTAGTGTACCTTTGAGAGCCTAAAATCTCAGGCAGAACTCTCACAGGGTTTATAAACTGTCCTGTGAGGATGTGGAAAAAAAGCATGAATCATAGGAAAGTTTGCATCCTCTGCAGGAACACCTGCAGTGAAGGCTGCATGAGTCCCTTGGGCAGCTGCTGGACCCATCAGGTTGCCAGTGGTCACGGACCAGCACACACTGAGCTGCTTTTCTCCAAACTTTTCACTTTTCCAGGACTTACAATAAGTGTAGGAAAATAACTTTCGATTTTCTCTAGTTCGATTTTTCTAGTTTCTCCCCGCATTTCTCTAGTTCATTACTGTAAGAGAAGCCCTGATCCCATCATCCCCCTATGCTGTGAGATTTCCAGGTTGGATTGCCACTGTTTCAACCTCTGCCTTCTCGTTTCCTCACCTCAGGGGGCTCTCTGTAGCTGCTTCATGTCTCTGCTGTCATTTTTGCAAGGCAAGCATCATGTGGGAAAATTTGTCTGCAGGCTGCTGCATTAGGGACAGGACTGAGCACACGGAACAAATGAACACAGAAAGCTCAGAAATTTTTTGGAAGTGGAGGCACCCCAGCCTTACCCCAGGGAATGGAAACATAATTAAGGGAACCGACGTCGAAAAGGCCCGTGTGACTGTCACAGCGGCGCTCCGGGGCACCCCGAGCAGTGTGCGTGGCTGTGTGCGCCCGTCTGTCAGAAGTGGAGTCTCAGCTCGGAGACCCCCCCGGAGGGCGGGGGGGCTCCCCCGGGGCCGGCGGCGCGGCGCGCTTCAGCCGCCAGGTGGCGCTGTCGTCCCGGGCACGGCCCGGCCGCCCCTCGGCGGCGCCGGGAATGGGAGAGGGAGGAGGGACAAGGAGGGAGGGAGGGAGGGAGGGAGGCTGCCTGGGAGGCGGGAGGGGAGCAGGGACGCTCCCTTGGCTCACCCTTGGCCTTAAGGGGGAAAATTCTGCTCAGAGCCCAAGTGCCAGTCCAACAGAGCGCATTCCGAGTCACCCACTGGTGACACCCGTCAGGTCTGAGCACGATCCTTTTTTTCACTCGAACATCTCCCTCTGAGGATGTTCATTCATAGGCTGCCCGGGTTTTCACTTGGGTCCTGCTAGTTCTTTTTGAGTAATGCATGGAATGACTCGGTGATCCTCCCGTAGGACCCCTGAGGAGGCAATTTCTCTTGGAATAGAGGTAAAAACCTTATCCCTGCCCAGTGCCTTTGAAATACATCATGTATTTTAATAACAGTGGTTTGGTCCTACTAGTAACTAGTCCTCCATAGACAAGCATGTTTCTTGGCTCTTCTCTCTGGTCACTTAACCTGTGCTGGTGGCTCTGAGCTCACATCACTGCTCAAAGTACATGCATCAGCTTCGCAATATCATTTGGAAAGGGCTTACTTCAGTTCAGAGACTTCTGGCATTGAAGCAATCATACCATTCAGAAGTCCTTCATAGTCCAGACATGTTCACCCAAAATCAGAGACTAGATCTCCATCTCAGGTCTCAGCAGTAACCAAGCCCAACCAGTGTTTTATCACTCACCAGTTCTCTCCATAGCTCACTGCTACAGGCACTGCCAGGTGATGTGCTCCACTCCCTTCCCAGGCACCTTGGCAGGCCGTGACCTTTTCCAACCACCATCAGCTAATGTTTATTTTGGCCCTTCTACAGGTGTTTCCAAACTACTTTTGTGGGAGAAATGTGGAAAACATTATTTAGGGCAACCCGTTGAAGGAATCGGGAGACTGAAGGTGAAAACTCCGCAGGCTGACATCTGCTCTTTTTGCAGCTTCAGTGCTCCATCCTGCCTTGCTCTGAGCCTTGCTATGAGTGTGCAGCGCTGAGTCCCTCAAGAGAGGCAAGGCCAATCTACAGTCCTCAAAACAGGGGCTTAGGAGTTTATCCAGAATGCAACCTCTGTTCTGGAAAACCTGTGACTTCAGAGACAAGTGGGATTTGGAGAGGCTGAAAATGCAGCAAGAGCAGTAGATTTTCTTCAGATGTGTGGATTTTTTGTAGGCTTCATGAGCCATCAGTAAATGAAAAATTAAGTTATTTTAATAAACAAACAAGCACATGTAACCAGTGGAAGGTGAAGTCAGAAGTTTGCAGTTGATTTGCATTTTAACAGACACAGAAATTACAACAAACTGAGGAAACTTGCTTTTTTGTAAGGCTGCCTGAGCAAAGTCATACAAATCAGACAGAGAGCCATCAAACTTAGTTATGCTGAACAATATCCCATTACTCCCTGGATGAATAAGCCAGTCCTCACTGGAGCTATCAAGGAATACAATTCCAGTAAGTTATATATAATTCTGAACTTGTTTTCTAAACATATGCTTTTCTTAGAGGGTAGGAAGTCAATTACATTATTTTTGGCAATGCTCTCCATTTCTATAGTTCTGATAGAGCTCAGTCTGTGAAATGTTTCTTCAGCTACCTCAAAGCAAGTGATGACATTACCAAGAAGAGCAAAATAAATGTATATAAGGGAAAGCCTGGGCTGTGATTATATACAATGAAATGGAAGATGCCCAGACAAACATTAAAGTATTTCTGTTGACTTACCCTGGAACTTAGTCCTGTTGCTGAAGAACTACTGTGGCATTTCAGGCACAAATGAGTCCTGATGAATTGTGAGGCAAAATTTGATTTTGATTAATTATTTGGTAAGTTCTGAAAATTGCATACACACTGGGGAAGTCTCCTTATAACATGCATTTCTCTGGTTTCCATTCCTTGTCGTGCTGCTGTTGGGGATATTGAACACCTCCTGTTGTGGAATCCCTGCCCTGGGAAAAGGACGATGTCAACCAAGCACATGCAGTGCTGAGATTTATAGAGAAGTAAAGACAACTTCTGATATTAAGCAAAGAAAGCTGAGCTGGATAAAGAGCTTGCTTGAGTAAAATGAAGCCTTTTTTTCCCCCCTTTTTTCCTCTCTTTCTTTCTTAAGCTTAACAAAAAAGAAAAATGGAAAATCCCCACTGATTGCATCCAGCTGTTAAAATTTTATGATACCAAGATCCCCAGTTGTCATGACCACTTCATGTAGTTTAATATGCAGTCGTATTCTTTTCAGTTTCATTTTCTTCCCCAACTTTAGTTAATAAAACACCTTTCAGACAGCCTGTTCTTAGCAGTTATAGAGTGCCTGGTCTTCTTTTATAAAGAGGAGAAATGTGTGCGGCTTTAAGAACTAATTCATATACACACACCCAGGTCATTACCTGTGGGATACCTTGGCACATGAGAAAGTTAAACTGCAACAATAATTCCCATTAATGTCAGTGAGAGCAACACTGATGCGTTTCCTTGTGCGAAGAAGATGCGGGCTGAACGGCAGCAGCTCTATTTTGATCACAGTAGACCAGCCCCACAATAAAAAGGTCAGCTCTCTGCCCCAGCCAAGACTCCCCTTGCCTGTGGATGGCTTTGGGCTCTGGCCCAAAATGAATAAATCTCTGCAAACTCCGGAAATTCAGAGGCAAACCAACACCTCCCGAACTATTGCATATTTATTCTCTGTTCATCCGCAGCAAGCATGGGGGTTGTTATCTGCACTGTTTGCGCAGTTTCAGCTTGGTTTTTCTAAAGGACTTTTTTGCTGCTTGATTAGCATGGATAAAATACCCAGGATAAAGGCCATGCTCACATTTTCTTGTTGTAAATGCAGTAATACTCTTATTCTGCCGTCACTCTCAGTTCCTTCCTGCCTCACTGGTGTTAGCCCACACCAGCAGCCATGGACATGGTAGGAGTGTGATTCTCTGCACCAGGGCAGCATTGGCATCTGTGGGGAGAAAAGATATTCCAGTATCCATTTCTGCTTTAGAGCTCTTTGTTTGCTGTGGCACACTGGTGTTGCTCTGGCTTGTTACCACTCCTCATATATAGAAAAAAACCTGCTGCACATTAAGAAAGAATAAGTGTACACATCAGTAGCTCCAGGATCAGACCAGCTGATTTAATTAATCCCAGAAAAGGCATTTCATATAAGGGAATCCAGAATTATGATTAAGCTGCAAAGGAAATGAAATATGCTATGCATGAGAGGTTTTTGCTGTGCTTTAGCTGGTGAATGCTTCTTTTTGAGCCTTTGCATTCTTTTGTATGAGTCTTTTGCATTTGTGGTGTTGAAAATGGTTTGGGGAATCTATTTAATGATGTAGTTTTATGTAAAAGGTGACCACATATACTGCACTAAATATAAAGCAGTCAGAAAAACTGAAAATAAACTGGTTTGGTTTCCTAAGAAGTAGTACTGATAAACACTTCGGTCAACCAATGCATTTTGTGGACAATGTTTAAGGAAACATTAGCTTCCAACATGCTTAGCTTGAGGAAGCTTTATCCTCCCTATGCCAGTATTTATAGTCATAGTTTAATAGGAAGCCTCTAATGTTAACATCTTATTGCTTGTTTAATCATCTTTTACTCAGCAAAATAGCCAAGTTAATTTGGGACTAGGAGAGGATGTGGACACCACAGCTGGCTGCAGAAGGAGCATGGAAGCTCTCGGTGGCAGCTGGCAGGGATGGGGCTGTGTGCTGTAACACTGCCCCTTGGAGAAATACTTCAAGTGTTTCTCCAAGGCAAGTCATCAGCTTCTCTTTGCCGTGCCTGTCTCTCATGCTGTACGAGGAATAGCAAAAGCAACTTTTTAAATCACAGAGATTTTAAAATGCAAAAAAAAAAAAAAAAAAAAAAGAAATATCAAGGGAAAGGAACACTTGTGGCATGTGGGTATGTTTTCTGAGACGGAGTTGAATTCACATCGAGCGTGCCCCTTTATTTAGTAGGGAATATCCAGCTGATAGCTAACCTTTTGATATAAACCCGCTACCAGCCTGCCTTTTCCTCTCCTTCCTTGATCCCCTCCTCTTCCCATCTATGCATTTCACTCCTTCCTCAGTAAACCAAACGAAAAAGAGAAGGGGGGGGGAAAGGTGGAATTCAGTTCAGTCTGCGCCTCTCCTTCCCCTGCACCCATCCTCAGGCATAACCTCCATGGACCAGGGAACATCCCAAGCCTGAGGACTGCCGCAGCTCATCTCCTTCCAACACCAAAATGTTGCCAAGGTCAACATAAATTTTGTAATTCCCAGGAGTTTGATTTATTTGCCAGGGGCTGCTCCATTGGCATGCCCCTGGTTTGGGTCTGTATGCAATGATTCTTCTGCATTGCTCCTAAAGGGTTTCTTTAGGGGAAATGGCTGGGAAGGCAGTAAGTAACACCCAGTGGACTCAGCAGAGCTGGCACTGGTAGACTGCTTTGAACTGCATAAGTGTAAGGAAAAATTAAATTTTTCCTACCAAGAAAAAATTAAACAGCAGTGGTATGGTGGGAAGCAGATCCTGTCCTGAAGTATTTGCAGTTGAAACAAGGATTGGGGCAGAAATAACAGTAAGAAAAGATGTAGTGACACTCCTGAGGTAGTGTGAGTATAGGTGAGATTGGTACACACATCACTGCGGTCTTAGGTAAGCTCTTGTCTGCATTCTGGAACTGGTAGCAGAACAGTAAATGAGACATCTTGAAGTCATCTCAGGGTCTGTCAGAAAACCCAGCTACCATGCCACAAGTGGCCATGCAGTGTTGAGGTGATAAGAGGGAAGTGAGGGAAAAGAGAGGAGCGAGAAAGGAATTGTAAAATAAAAGGATGCAAGTAAATTTCTTTGTGCTGTTAGGCCAGACTGCGATGATGCAACACTTAGTACAGATTCCTTCATCTTCTTTAAAAAGGAATTTGCTGTATGTCCTTGTCCCTCTCCAGTCAGAACGTGTGGTTGTGATAATTTGTGACAGCGAGCATCATTTACTAGCAATAGCCTGAGTGAAGCCAAAGCTGGAAGACTGAGCTGAGGTAGTTACCCCCAAAAAAACCCAAACACACAGTTAAATCTAGCCTATCAAAACTATGAGTATCTTTACATGGGATGAAAAATTGCAAGAAATGTCTGCAAATTATTTCACATTTTTATAAGATCAGAAGTTACTATGCATATAAGAGCTCCTGCATTCACTGAAGCAGAGAGCAGCCCTAGACATATGGTCACTCAGTATTAAAGACAACAAATAATGTAATTCAGCCCATAAATGCAGGGCTGAATCCTGCTCGATCTGAGTTCCTTTTGTGTCCTACAAAATTAGGAATTTTGGATATCAAAGAAGAAATGTTGAGTATCCTCTGGGGCTGGTTCGTAGCCTTGTGGAAAGTCAGACTAAAAAGAAAACAACAAATTTAAGTGCCACTGAATTCCTGAGAACAAAGAAAACTGCATTGAAGCAGTAGCCTTTCACTTTTACACCCGTAAGAGCTGAAATGAGCAGGCACTGAAGTGGTATCATCCTGCCACCGGCAACAAGATATGCCCTCTTTAGAAACTACAGAAATTGTCTGATTTAGCAATGTAGCTGAGCAAATTAGAAATGATAGTATGAGTGGGGGTTCGGTTTATATAGCTGGAGCTCCGAGACAGAAATACAGATTATGACAGGTTAATGGGAACTGTGACATTCCCTACACATGTAAATAAACACTGAATTTGAGAACCTCTGTTTTCCCCAAGCACTAGTAAATAAAAGTATAACAGAGACCTCATGTAAAGTAACCATATGCTTATAATTATACAAACATTGTAGATCCCCTGTGTGAAATTTCACATCTTTATTGCATCTATTTTAATGTTTACAAAGTTAGCAGTAATTTTTCAGACCCAAATTTATCCTAAACAGGAAAAACAATTTCCTACACCATTTTAGTTTTCTACATCAGAGCAAATGAAAGCAGAACCACTCTTGCAAACCTCTTCCCTTTCTCCTGATCTATGTGCCACAGTTTGTTTCCCTGATGTCAGGATATGTTTTGGTGCACCAAGAATGCAGGAGTGGCTTCGTTCTTCGTGCCCATATATTAAATTTTTAACTGTGAGTGAGAGACAATATGGTTCTAATCTACGACAGCGACAAAAATGCAGAGAGCTTGCAGAGAAGCAAAGTTGCCACTGGTTTGTGGCAAAATAAAACACTGTAAAAAGCAACAGCGGTGTGTAGGGTTAGCCCTGCTCCTTCTCATGACTTTTCTTGTGAAAAGACTAACCACCAAAAGCAGGAGCAAAAGGAAGAGAAATGGGAAAGCCTGTCCTCATGCTGTGGGGCTGCACAAGCCTCCACTGAGCTGGAACACGGAGGACTTGCCTGGAAGAGCCCTGTGGGCTGTGAGGCGCTGGGAGAGGTGCAGATCCCTTGTGGGATACTTGGAAAGTGAAACTGAACTTTCTTTGGAGGACCACAATGTGGGAGATAGTTCAGACTCTCCTGAGGCAACCCTATTTATTTGGCTATGCCCCTTTACCTCCTGTTAGCTTGCACACCATAGTTTCAGCAGTTAAAAATCTTGGTCTGCATAGACTTTTGAGGTTTATGTTGACAGTTTGGAGATGGGGTAGGCTGAAATAAATACGTTCAGAAAAAAAAATCATGGGTTTTCCATATTAAGAAAAAAAGGAAAAAAAAAAAATATGTTTGGCTAATGTGATGGTTCAGGACGCAGGCAGCAGAGAAGGGAGCTTGGTGCTCCATCCCAGAAGATGCTCTCAGCCAAGATCAGGGCAGCCCAGCCAGCAGGGAGAGGAGCTGGCACCTTACCCAGGAGGGAAAGTCCACCTGGGGAAGGGGAAACAATGCCTGGGTCAAAATATACCTACTGAAAATAAATATTCCTGCCAGTATGAAGCACTGAAACCCAAGCTTTTCAGGAGCACTGCAGCAAGGAAGCAGAGGTGCTAAAAATGTTGAGGCTAAAAGCGATGGGAATTTAATGCTTCAGAACCAGGGCCTTTGAAAGACAAGTCCTGTTTTGAAAGCCAAGGCTTGTGAAGGCTGGTGTTTTGCTGAAAACCAGCACATATGGACTACACAGGCATTTCAGAAAATGTTGTGCTAACTGCTGTGTGGGTAGGAATCACTACCCCATGATTATGTGGTGTGACCACAGTCTTTTTGAAGCTTTTGTGGTAAAGGGGGAAAAAGTCCATAGTTTGAGTGGGTACATTTTCTAGTCATCCTAACAAAAAATGATTTTGGTTCACAGAAATAAAAATCCTACAATGGACAGTTCATGTTAAAACAAGCCACAACCTAGATGCAAAAAATAAAAAGATATTAAGAAGGATTGTCTACAAACTGATCAACTCTGTACTAATGCCCCTTATGCACCACCGTAATTCTTACAAATGGCCACAAATCTGAGGTGAAATAAGTGATACTTAGGTCTTGGACTGACCACTTGTGCAGGGACAAATTTTAACCTCTGACACTCTTCCTCAACATCACTGCTCATGTTATGGTTATAGCAAGAGACATTGCCATTAAACTTCGAGGTGAAAAAAAAATCACCTTTCATTTGCACTGCTTTCTGACTTTCAAATTTGCCTTCATTAATTTTTCTTTTCCCCAGCATAGCAAATTCACAGAAAGTAAAAAATGTGAAAGATGTGAAAACTGTGCGTGCTAGTGCAAGGACATTAATAAAACTGGTTTTAAAACTGCATTTTTGCTGTCTCCAAACTAACATATTTGAAATAAAAAAATAGTTACAAAATATTTATGATGCAATTATAAACTGAAATCTGGACAACTTTTTTATTGTTGAGAAAACCGGAAAGAACATAATTTCAAAAAATGCTATTCTTCTTTTCTGGTGGCTGCTATTATTTTACTCTTTTTATTGTTTCTGCCATTATTACGCCCTTTGCTGAGCGCTGAAGGCAGGATCCCAAGTATTTCACAGGCGCCGATTCATTCCATGCTGCCCCGCAAAGTGCCCACTCCTGCCTGCAGTTCCCAGGTCCAATTCCACACAGTTTTCTCAGTGACAATCAAAACTAAAATTTCTTAAGATGGTTTGATATATTCAAATCCCTCACAGTGACCTGACTGTGTAGCTGCATAGGGTGCCACAAGTGCTGTATCTCCACAGTTCCTTGCACTGTCATTCCCTTAAGTGACTGTCTTAGCAATTAGCTGTACTGAACAATGGCATTGTCTTCTGAAATGGCAAGAGGACACCCTGAGCAACCTAACTCTGAGAGAAACAGGCAGGAAAGCAACACTGCCTGCTTTATGACTGTTACTACTACCTGTGCGTGTACTACTATCTGGTAAGCAACGCAGTCTTGGGGTGCTACCAGCAGGGTGTCTGCCTCCCTCAGCCTCCACGCTGCCTGAAAGGTCACCAGAGCCAAGGGAAAGGCTCCCGTCGGCTGCAGAGGGCTTCAAGTCAGGCTCCTGATAAAAAAGTGAGAGTGAAAAGCAGCCATCCAAGTCAATTTTAGAGAAATGCATTCAAACATGCAAAAACAGCAGGTAGAAATTAAATCAGGCTGATGGAAGTTGCTCTTGAGACCACCCAATCCTTGAAGCTTTGCATTAGTATGAAACCACCTTCCCTTGGGAGAGGAGGAGGCCAAGGGAGGAAAAAGCTGAGAACAAAGAGGGAAGAAGAGAGACAGACTGAGAGACAAAGGCAGGAAGGGAACAGACACTCCAGGAGCAATGAGGGGTCCCTGGAAAACAGCAGGGTGGGAGTGGGAAAGGGCAGCCGTGCAGCAGCAGCACTTCGGACCACAAGGAGGGGATGTGGGAAGTGGGAACAATATCAGAAAAGGAAAATAGGACAATGAAATGCAGCAGGAGAGAAAAGAAAGAGCCTGGGGGTCTAGGGTTGGGCAGAAGTTGATGGAGGAGAAACTGGAGCTGGGCAGCTGATTGGAGATAGTCGACAGGAGTGTGGAATAAGCGAATAGGGCACAAAAGGGGCAGAAGGAAACAAAAAAAGAAGTGATGATAAAGCGCCAGAAGTAACTGGGTCATGGCTAGAAAAAAAATAGCAAAAATGCTAAGTACAGAGCAGAAAGGATGGAAGTGGCAAAGGGCAGCAGAAGTAACAAAAGTGAGGCATCAGAAAAGTGAAGCCAAAGGGACAGGAGGAAAGGGGAAGGTCTCAGTGCAGAAAGCAGCTGATGAAAAGGGAGGGAAATGGTCAAGAGGATATCTGTGAAGCCAGAGGATAGGCCGGAGGACTGAAAGCACAATAAATAAAATGGGGTGAAAAAAAGGGATGAAATGATGCAGGAATTGTTTTTGCAGAACACTTGCCTCATTTCTGCACTGTCACTGATACTCTTTTGTAGCCCCGCCTCTTCACAGTTCATCTGCCAGCACCTTGCAGTACATCTGTCCTACTAAAAAGAAGCCAAGGCAATGATGGACCCCATTCTCTAATCCCAGCTATATGATGTGTCTCACATCTACATGGTCACATCCAAATGGCCGTCTGGGGAGAGCACCTGGCACAAGCCATAACTTGTAACAGGCCTGAGTACCAGCTGGGAAAGCACTTGTTGGCATGGGCCAAAATCACACCAGGGAGCTCTCTAAGCCACGCATGGAAGGTTGCAGGACCTTCTGTCTCAGAATTATCTTTTTCCCTAGTAGAGATGCAGCCTGGGTCACTTGGAATGTGAGTCCTTCACTTGCTTTGAACGTTCCCCTCATGCTCTTCATCTCCCCCAGAATCTCTCCCTAGGAGCTGGGGAGAACAGTGGGACTGAGGACCCTACAGGCAAGCTGGGACCTGCCAAGCTAGATACCTGCTCCATATGCCCTGTCAGGGTCTGCCTGATCTCACTGATGCTGTGTTGCACTGGGAGTGGTGCCAAAAGTCCAGGTATGAATCTCTCTCTCTTGGTGGAAAATGAGAACAGGGAAGAAAAAGACAAGAATGTCCAACGTATGAAGAACAGCACCTGATGGAGGAGCGTGGTCAGGAATCTCAAATTCAATGTAGGGTGAAAGCCAGATTCCTTTTATTTACTATGGACCAAGCTTTCACGGCTAAATGCACATGACCTCTTGCTGTAATGAGAGGAAAATCCACCAGTGGCAGAGCTGGGGCAGATAGGAGAGGTAGGAAGAACTAGAAAATGGGAGATCAGGAGAGGAGAGGAGAGGAGAGAAGGGAAGCTTGGCATAGGGCAAAGAAAAGCCACACTGGGAAGCAGAGGAGGGTGGTTTGTGGCTGCCTGCAGCAGCACTGCCATGGTTCAGGCAGGAGGATGAGAAGGTGAAGAGAAAATAAATAGTGATCAGGACAGATAGGGTAACGCAAGTGTGTTACCATGGCTTTGAACCATGAATAGGTGCTTGGGTGAAACCATTGGAGAGGTGACACCAGTCTTATGCTGCAGGATGCACCTCTGAAAAGCCAAATGAAAAGGGGTGGGTGAATATTTGAATACTCGTACTTCTGCTTCACTGCTGTCTTCTTCATGATCAGTGCAAAGCAAATCTGTGCCCTGCTTTGAGGAGTCTTTCTGCCTGCCCCAGGCTGCCCTGATTATCTTGACAGTGCTGCCTGCCCCAGTAGTGCCCCCCAGGAGTGCCTTTTCCCAGGCCCCAGGCTGGCACTGTGCTCCTCTCAGACTGGTCCCCTCTTTGGCATCTTTTGCAGATTTTGAGACAAGGAGAATGGTCTCTGGCACTTCCTATGCTTTCCCTTCCTTCTCTGATGGGTGGCAGGGCCTGCCTCAAGGCTGCTCTCTAGATGGGCCCTGGCATATCCCAAGGTGAGACACTCTCCACAAAATTCTCTTTCTTGAAAGACCACTGCTTTGTTCCAAGTTCCTGGGCACACAGGCAGGGGAATACAGAGAGCCTCAAATAAAGTCATTAACATCACACGAGTCTGCCCACACCCAAAACTGAAGCACCTGCGAGGCACCTGAACAGATTAAACCATCGGCAGATTGATGAGAAGCGGTACCCGAGGGGTGGCAGCAAGATGTACAGCATCTCTCCCCAGCCTTCGTGTCCACTTCCCGGGTGGCGTCCACAGTAAGGAGAAAGCATAGGGACCCCCAAGCACTCGACCAAGGGGTGTCCCGCCCCGCCGCGGACCGCCCCGCGGGGGCGGGCTGGGTGCCCCCACAGGGCGGTCCGCGGCGGGGCGGTACCCACGGGGCGGGGCGGGCTGCTGCGGGCCGAGCCCGGCCGGGTGCAGTCCCCGCTCCGCGCCACGCCGTCGCGCAGTCCCCGCGCCGCTCCGTGGGCCGCCGGAGCCGCCCGTCGGGCCGCCCTCCCTCTCCCTTCCCACCGCCGCCGCCTCTCGCTATGAATGCACGCCGGGCCCTACTCTCCGCCGCCTTGTTCGCCAGTCTCCTCTGGGATTTACCTTGCTGCCTCCCGGCTTCTCTCCCCGCCGCCTCGGAGCTCGCCGCCTCCTCCAAAGGTGGTCGCAGCCGCAGGGTGCCGCGGTCTCCACGAGAGAACCGCCCGCGGCAAGGGGGACACGCCATGGGCCGGGCGCTCCCACGGGCAGAACCCCACGAGTACATGTTGTCTCTGTTCAGGACTTACTCCATCGCGGAAAAACTGGGCATCAACGCCAGCTTTTTTCAGTCGTCCAAGTCCGCCAACACCATCTCTAGTTTTGTAGACAGGGGACGAGGTAAGTTCTGGCCCCCTCCACGTCCCTCGCCGTCCCGCTGGGGCTGCAGGCGCCCCTTCTTGCGGGGCCTGGTGCTGGGGGAGTCGGGGAGCGCTCTGCAGCGGTCACCGGTGCTGTTCTCCGCCCCGGTATTGCAGAAAAGTGCAGATTTTTCGGTGAATTGGGGGACGCGTTGTTTTATTTTAAAGCAAACGGCGCCGTGGCAGCCGTAAGCACTGCTTGTGAGAAACACGAGTGTTCCTCCCCGAATCGTCACGAGGTGGTGGGAAACACGTCCCAGCTTTGCAGGCGCACTTTGGGCGTAAATTCAGTCATGAAAAAAAGAAAATTAGCATCACTCTTCTGGTTTCTTTCCATCCGCCGGAGAAAGAGTCGCTCTTATCGCCGCGGCTGCACGGCAGAAAGAAAGTTCAAACTGACCGAGGGCTGCCTGCCTGAAGCTGCCCTCGCCTCGGGTCGCGTTATCGGGGTTACCTGGAAGAGCCCCGGCCCCATCCGAGCGCGCTGGGGCTGGGACCGGCCGGCTCCGCTGCGGCCCCGCGGCTTAGTGGGGGGGGCGGCCGAACTTGACATCTGCTCCGGGGCCGCACCCTTTGAGCCTGGTGTGTACGGGGCTGGTTGTCACCCACCTCCGGTCTGGGACTAGCAGCCGAGGCCGCTCTCCCGGGCCTTCGGCTGCCTCCCCGGAGGAGGGAGGCGGACGTGGCGCCGGGGCCAGCCGGGCCCCACGCCTTGCCCCCGCTCTCCCCGGGCAGCATCGGTGCCGCGGGGCTCCCGGGACCCCTCCATGACCTGCAGCTCTGGCCGGGACGCTCGTACTCGGGGCAGCGGGTGCAGGTTTCTCGCCGATCCAGAGTAAAATTTCCCTTCCATAAAAAACGCCTCCATTTTTTCCCCTTTTTTCTTTTTTTCGTTATTCTGGTTGTGAGCCATTAAGAACAGACTAATTAACAGGTTCTTAATGAAGGCTGTGCTTTCGTTCCTCCCCCTCTCCCAGCTCTGAAGACCCTCCCCTCCGTCCGCGCCCCCCGGGGCCCTCGTGTACCTGCCGGCGGCTGGCAGCGCCGTCCCGCCGCTGCCGGGGCAGCTCGCCCCCCTTCCCCCGCGTCCCAGCCGTTTTAGGGCAAAACGCAGTGCCAGGAAAACTGAGCAGCTCCCTGGAGCTACAGGAGCCGATCGCCCCCCAAACCGAACCGAACCCAAACCGATCCCCTTCTCCGCCTCCCCGAGCCGGAAGCCTCTCCCCGCCCACGGCACCCACGGCTCAGCCAGCCCCTTGCCCCATCGCTATCCCCAGCTCGGGGGGGGGGTTTAGCCCCGGAAGGAGCTCGGCAGGGCACTTCGCCTCCCGTCCCAGTGCCCGTCGAGCCCCTCTGGGCTCGGGAGGGTGCGTGGAAGCGCCCACATTGTGTGCTCCTCACGGTCGGAAGAGCGCAGACGTTTCCGAAGGGAGACGAGACACGGGTTTTCCTATCTGCCTTCGCCTTATGGGGGTTGTTTTCTTCGTCTCTGTTGAAAGCGGGGGTGGGGGGGAAGAGAACTCGCCTTCTAGAAATAAGGTTTCGAAAATTCAGCCGTCAGAAAGGAGCTGGCCCGCTCTTCCTGGCGGAGAGGAAACGGGATGCTAAGTCTGCGAGCCGCAGGAAATGGAGCCGCGCTCGAGATCATCTTATTCTTGATAACCAGAAGAAAGACAGTTAATTTAACAAATTTAGCTCATCTCGCTGCATGTGAGATTCTACTCCAGGGGAAGTGATTTGCTAACAGAAGTCCTGGTTTGATTAAGGAAAAGCCTCACTTTTCCCCGTTGATTTTGATTTGATGTGTCACAGGCTGTGACCTTCTGCTGGACCTTCTGAGGGTTGCTTAGCATCAAGCCACTGATTGGAGTATTTCAACTCAGTGATCTAATTGAGTGTTCATGTCATAACATATCAAATATTGTCTAGTCTCCCATAATGAAGCGGACCAGCCAATGGCACATCACCAAAAAACTTCAAGAGAGCTTCCGTTCCTCTGAAGTGGTAGCTATTTTACTGCCCACCTCCCCGTGGGCTCCTAGCCCAGTTAATTGGCGAGCTGGAGTTGTGCTGATGGTGAACAATCTTTGCTCAGGGAAAACGGGGAAGGGGATCAGAGTTTCTGTCAATTCATTTACAGACAATATAGCCGCCCAAATTGACCCAATTAGATGAGCTGCTCTTTACCTAAAGCGGCAGCTCCCAGGGGAGACGACGGTGGTTGTCCCACCTGCTGCACGCCATCCTTCATGGCAGCATTTAGGGGGGACAGCAGCCCGGAGAGAAGCGTGAGACAACTTTTAGTCCTGCCGAGAAATACCCTTCCCTTACGACGCGGGCTGCTGTGCCTGCATGTCCGAGAGAGGGTCCGGAGGGACAGGCAGCTCGGCCGCAGCAGTCCCAAGCCCGCCCGTCCCACCTTACTCCGAGGCTTCGGTGTGGACACTGACAAATTCTTCCCTTCGCCTCTTGTTTCTTCCCTTCCCGCTTGAAGCTAATAAGATCGTTTTCAGGGTAGCTCGAGAAGGAGTGAAGCCACACTACTGTATAATATATATATAATTTTTTCCCCATCGGTAAAAAAAGAGCGCAGAAAGGGGGGAAAGGGTTTGCGATTCTCCCCTCTCCACCCCCTCCCGCCCCCCACTCGCTCCCCCTTGTTACGGTCGCAAGATCAGACAGGACCTAGCTGAATGTAGGAAAATTACTGTTGG
Source organism: Pipra filicauda (assembly GCF_003945595.2). Taxonomy (NCBI): domain Eukaryota; kingdom Metazoa; phylum Chordata; class Aves; order Passeriformes; family Pipridae; genus Pipra; species Pipra filicauda. Next base: position 4,146,116 of record NW_024104073.1, on the reverse strand, counting down.
CACATGAAGTAACTCATTAAAACGCAGATGGTGCTCTCACTGGCCTCAGGACCCCCAGCATTGGAGCTCCACAGTAAGGCAGGACAATTAGGAGCTGCAAGGACTCTACCAGGCAGGGAAAAAAAAAAAAAAAAAAAAAAAAAAAAGGATAGAGCGGGAGGGAGCTGGAGAAGGGAGCTATAAACAAGCAATTCCATGGCTAGCAAGAAACGCGGCACGACTCGGAACAAACCGAAAACAAAAAGGAAATAGCCAGGGTGCGAGGGAGCGCGATTTTCGAAGGGATCTCCCGTGGGAAGGGAGTACCACAAGGGCCGGCTGCCGCGGGTGCCCCTCGCCTCTCCCTTTTGTGTCTGCAGAGCTGCCCGCAGACACGGGACCTCGACCGCATGCGAAATGTTCCGCTCCGCGCCTAAGGGACGGGGAAGTCGAAATAGGTCGAGATCGTCTCCTTTTTCCCTCCCCGTTTTCTTTGTGCAGTTTCGCGTTCCAGTTAGGAGGGCAGCTGATTTGGATGGGCAGGAGTCCGACCATCGTTATTTTGCTCTTGCCAGGAAGGTCGGGAGGGGGGTGAGTAGAGAGGCAGGACAAAAGAGGGGGATCCTGTGTGCAGAGAAACTGGAAATGGCCCGGCTGTGCATGTGGCAGAAGAAAAGAGTGTAAATCCCACTTGAAGTTCATCTAGTGCAACGTAGTTATGCAAAACAGCGGGTTTCTGGGTGGACCGAAAGCTGCAATGTAGTGTAATCTCTGCAGCGCCTTTGCCCAGGCAATGTTGTCGTTGGCAGAAGGAAAATGAAAAATAAGCAGGGAAGTATTTTAATGGGGAAGGAGGGAATTCACAACTGTTAATTATTTGGTGACCTTGTATTCGATTTGTTTGAGACCCTTATAAAAACACTAATGCAGACCAGACGGCAGGAGCGCGGCAGCCGCTCCTCATCCCCGCCGTGCGCCCGGGGAAGGAGCGGGCGGTCCGGCCCGGCCCCGGCGTCCGCGGAGCCGGCGGCATGGGGGCAGCGAGAAGCGGGCGGCGGCTCCGCGCTGCCTGCGCCGGAGGGGTGTTCCGGGGGTCGATGTTTTACCCCCCGCGCTGCAGCAGCTGCAGGAGGGAGCGGAGCGCAGCGTCCCCTCAGCAACCGCGGCGGCACCGCTCACCTCTTCCCGGTGAAAATCGGGGCTGTCGGCGGGGGGGGTATTTTTTTATTTACCTTTCGTTTGTTTGTTGTCCTTGCGAAGGCGCGGGAGCTCGCACAGGCAGCGCCGCGGGACGGGGAGGGCGATGCAGGGGAGCAGCGCACACCGGCCCCGGGAGCCCCGCGGCTCAAGTAGGTCGGCGGGGCGGTGCGCGGCCGCGGAGCCGCTCTGCTAACGGGAACGAGTAGTTAACGCCTGTCAAGCCACCATTCCGGTGGCTCATTTCGGACCCGGTCCTGATTTTTTTTTTTTATATTTTTAAAATCCAGAAACCCTCCTGCGGAACTTGCTGAGGCGTTGCGTTTGATTTTTTAGGGGCGGGGAGGGGATTGGTGGGGACGGAAGGTCGAGCTCTCCGCCTCGGAGCTGTGTAGTTTCCGCCGCCCGCGGGGAGGTGCCGTGCCGCAGCTGGGCTGGCCCCAGCCGGGAGGCGAGCGGCCCGCGGGGAGGAAAACCGACGCAGGCCGGGGTCACCCGGCGCCGGGCACGGCAGCGGGGCGCCTCGCTCCCCTCATTTACATCCTCGCTTCGTAGTAGAAAAAAACCCAAAACCAGCCGATCGTAGAAATCCTCCTTTCCTTGCGATTTCGGGGTAGGCTGGAACTGAGTTTGCGAGTCCTCCCGTGCCTGAAGTCTGATTTATGAGCGAAAGGGGACGTTTCAGTTCTTGCTAGTTGTAGCCAGATCTGTATGCTCTGTTGCTGTATCCCGGCGCTTCCACATATATCGCTCAGAAATATACTCTAAAGCGTTCCCTTGCTCCATTTCTTAGCTCCGAGCGCTGGGAATATTTAGTCCGATTTTCTCAACCCGAGTAATTCTGGAGGAATTATTTCTCCTCCATCGAAATATCTAGGGTAGCGTAACCACCGCAAACGGGGAAAGGGAAGGGTCCTCGCTTAAGGTCTGTTACAGCAGGTAGAAACCCTCAAGGAAGCTCCTCGCCGCCTCAGCGCATCTCGTGGGACGATGGCAACGGCCAAGGGGGCCGGAGCCCAGAGGGATGTCCCGCGGGTGTTGTGACGGTCCCTCTGCGCCTGAGGGTCGAGTGTCTCTCGTGGGAAGCGGAGAGGCGGCGACGAGCGGGGCAGTGGGGCGAGGGCAGGCAGCCTTCCCGGAGCAGGTACTGTACAGCGGTGATCAAAGGTACATCACAGCCAGGTGCCTCCGCGCTCCGAGGAGAATAAACGAAAACAAAACAAAACAAAACAAAAGGAAACAGCCCTCCATCAGCGAGCTGGGGTTTTGGCAGGATTGGGAATTCGTCCGAGGAAGGTGTGGTCTTTCCCGGTTACTCGATAGCGAAGCGAACGATACATTTAAATCTAATCACTCGGTGTAATAGAAAACCACGGCGAGACAGGCGCTGGGAGATGCGGAATTGAAACCCGAAGAAATACCACACATGGAGAGTCAGCCCCTTGTTTCCACAGCTTGGGTAATGCTCCGAAAGAAATACCTGTCAGCCTTGCGACTCTGCAGACAACGTGTGGGCAGACCTTCGCAATTAGGGACAATTTATGTTTTAATTTCCAGATTATTGTTGTGTGAGTGCCTGCAAAGTGTCTTTAAACTGCAAATGTGCTTTTGGTTTGCGAGTTTAAATATGGCTTGAAAGAGAATTTGGGAATGGGAAAATTCTTCTTGAATGTGGTTTGGGTATAATTTGCAGTGATGTAAAGTAAAGATCTGAGCCCTGATGAATTGGCTGGGAGCCCAGTACCTGATCTGCCATGAAAAGGCAAACTTTGTGTAGCCTTCGCTAACCCCCGTCTCGCCTTAAAGCCCAGGCTGCGGCGAGAAAGCGACCCAGGAAGCGAGAGCGGTTTCACACAGGGAGCTGAGGGAAACGTCCCAGCCCAGTCGTTCATTTAACCTTGGAGATGCTAAAACCGCAGCCACCGCACCGCGGAGAAAAGCGTGGGAGAAGGTGGGTGAGGACCCGGCGCAGCCCCCCCGGCCCGGCCCGGCCCGGCCCGGCCCGACCCGGCCCGCCCGCGGGAGCACCGGGCACGCCGCTGCCTGGGCGCTTCGGGAAAGGCAGAACGGTGTAGGGCTGCTCTCTTCCCCCCGCCACTGATACATCCTTAAATTCCAGATAGACCTAGTTCCTCCTTCTGACCCTCCTTCCCGCTCCCAATATTTTATTTTCGCCCGAAAAAAATGAACTATGGAGAGTCGAAATAGAACTATTACGTACTGCGGAACTAACATTCATCTACATTAACGTTACGAATATAAACACACCTCTCTGGTGCATTTTCTGCAGTGTGGCTTTCCCCAGCCCGGATGGACGTGAGATGACTTTGCTGCTCTCACCAAGTATTTCAGTAACGGGAATAGTGCTAATGACAGCCTCAACTGGCCTAAGAAAAAAGCAAATCTCGAGCTGGCTGTTAGAAACCCCGGATTACACCTCAGCCGCTCCTTGGGTTTAAAGGAATATTGAAGAGAACCAGCCCCGATCCGCGTGCACTCCTCACAGGGAGAAAGAAGGACAACCAGTGTGTCCCCACGCCGTCTCTGCTGCCACTCTTTGTGTGCTGAGAAAACGGCATCTTCGCTGGAACAAAGGGTCCCCAACCTAGACCCGTCTCTCCCGGTTTTGTGGAGGCTCTGGAGGTCGCGCTTTCCCTCCCCGCCCTCCGCTGCTCTTCCCACCCCCTTGACTGCCCTGGGAGCGAGCCAGTACTGTTTTAGGATTATGTATTCATCTGGAATTATTAGGTTACAAGAGTGAATAAATAGCGTTTATCTGATCGGATTCAAAGCTGCTCATTTGAAATAACCGGCAGCTCTGCCCCTTTCGGAGAGAGGTGCGGGAGCCGGCAGCTGCATAAGCCAGTGGGACTTCTCCAGCACGGAGTCGTTGCTGCCGAAACCCGCTTCACCGGGGGCGCATTTCTCTGCTATTCGGCCGTGTCCCCAGCGTGCCATGCCACCGAGCGAGCCGGAGCAGCCTTGCAATGCCTTCAACCCCTGCCAAACTGGAGTTTCAAAGGATGCTGCTGGGGAGTGCACAGCAAGCGTTTTGACACCGGCAGTGCCGGAGCTGGCTTCCCCCCAGCACTGCCGTATGACAGGGGTCTGCAGACCCTTTAAAACCCGTTTTCAGCATCGAGGATACGCGGGGAATTCAGCCTCTCCCCGCTTCTCTCCCGTCTAACACGCACGCTTGGATGTCACCCCCAATGGGACGATTCCCCGCGCCATGGCCGGTCACCTGCGTGAGGTTTCCTTGGGAATGGGACAGGGTGGGCGCTGTCACCTCCGTGTCCCCCATTCCCCGGGAGAGGTCTGCCGGGCAGTGCTGCTCTGCTCCTTCACTCCGGCAGGGATGCGGGGGACCCCAGGACGGTGACACTGGCCAAGAGTAGGACACGGGAGTGTCCGGAGGGACAGCGGGCTGCAGGCGGCACTCTCCTCACCTCCACCCCATCGCAAGGAGTACCAAAGAGAGCGATCATCTCCCTTTGAAACGAAGCGTGACATCCCCCTTTTCATTCCCTAAGCAAAAAGAGCAACTAAAAGCAGATCTATGCCCAGGCCCGGCTCTGCCCACACCGCAAAACCAGGGTTAGGGGCAGGAGAAGGCGCTGATCTGGTTTCCTCAACGGTCGCTGGAGCCCATGAAGGAAGGTCTGAGGCAGTTCGGCAGGGCCAGGAGATCCGTCCGTGCCTTGTCGAGTGTCCGGGCATCTGACAGATGCTGGACGCAGAAAAAAAAACAAAGACGAGGAGGAGAAGCAGGAAGAGAACCTGCGCTTTCTTACCCGAGGGGTGCACATCCCCTTCTATCTGAAGCCCCCAATCCTGCCAAGGACCCCCTTGAAGGAAGGGGCAATGGTCCCAGAGATCCAAGCTACCGGATCCTCCTCCCGCAACCCAAGTGCACCTCAACCCCCGGCCCCGACGGCCCAAGCCTGTGAAGGGGGGAACTATTCCCCCCTTCCCGCCTCAAATCCACAATGGATCAAATCCTGCTCTGTACTTGCAGTGCTGACAAAACCGTCCAGCGCCTCTAGGCAGCTGCCGATGGATTTCAGTTGTATTTTCAGCAGCTTGATAGAGCAGCTGTTGTCGTCACACGGACTGTGACGACATTTTTTGGGCTCGGTGCGTGTTTTTTGCAGTCTCCTCCCGCCCTCCCCCGAGCAGGATGCGCGGCCGGCCGGGCGGCCTTTCGCCCTCTCGCTGCGTAAGGAGCAGCCCCGCCGCGAGGAAACAGCTAAGCCTGAAGGGGGAGGCGGCGGCAGGGATGCGGAAGGCCTGGGTTCAAATTCCCCGGGATGCCTGAAGGGCCTGACCGATCTCCCCACCGCTCCCTCTTCCGCTGACCCCCTGCGCCACGCAGGGCGAGGCGGGGGGCGCGGCCGTGCTCCGGCCGCCTGGCTCTGGGGGGAGGGCAGGTGTGCAGGGCCCGGCGAGTGCCCAGCTTCTGAATGGATCCTGGGATGCCGGGCCGGGCGGGCGGCGGGGGGGCGGCGACGCGCTCGGCGGGCAGGCAGGCTCTGCCAGAGAGTCTCATGGCCTGGCTGCGGGGCAGGTCTTTTTCCCAGCAATTCCCGCTGTCCCTGCTGCACTCCACGTTCCATCTCCCTGCTGACGTCTAGGGGAACACGCAGCGACGCAGGGCGACTGTCGAGTATGCTAATCCGCACTGATTAACTGCACGTTAATCCGGATTGATTTTTACATCGCTGTGGCGCGTCTGAAGATGTTGGTTTGCATAAATCATGCCCTTGTCCCTCATGCCCCGCAAGAGGTTCCCCCAGACCTGTCAGGTAGAGCCGAGGTTGTGAAGCACACTGATTAGGAATGGCAATGACCTCTGATATCGATAAATAACAGGCGGGTGTATATTTCTTTAGTATCTGTTTTTATGCCTGGAGCGAGCTGAGTTTGGAAAAGCGGCGAGGGGCTGCTGAACAGAGGCTCCAGTGACATTTTTACTATAGAAATCTACACAAGCTTTACTAGCTTCTGGGGAAACACAGGGGCTTTGGGAATTTTTGTATTTGCTGGGTTGTAAACATTTTATTGGAAAGCAGCTCCAGGGAATCTGGTTTGCTTTTTGCGCTGCATTTTGTACACCGATGTGTCAAAAAAGAAGTCCAGGTTTTCCTCTTAGAGGAGAATGGATACGTATATATGTATATGCATGTATCTGCGTAATGCACATGGGCACACAAATGTTGCCAGTCTCACACTGCTGGTGGGACTGATAGGCAGAGGATGTGCGTGGAGTAGGGTGTGCCTCTGGTGCTGGAGAGTGGTTTCCTGCCTGGTGCGGGTCCTTCCATATTCCTTCTCCTTCTCCTCCTCTCCCCGCCCTCCCCTGGTCCCGGTCCGGCTGGGGGCGGGGGTGAGGCGGGCAGGAGCGGCCCCGGCCGGGCACGCCGGCGATGCTGGTCGCCCTTCGCCACCTCAGAGACCTCTCGGCAGATCCCCCCCGAGCGCAACTGACTGTAATTATTTTTATCTCGCAGACGATCTCTCGCCCGCTCCCTTGAGGCGGCAGCAGTATGTGTTTGATGTGTCGACCCTCTCGGAGACGGAGGAGCTCGTGGGGGCCGAGCTGCGCCTGTTCCGGCGGCCCCCCCGCGGCCGCCCGCCGCCCGCCGCCCCGCTGCATGTGCAGCTCTCCGCCTGCCTCTCGCCGCGGCCCCTGGACTCCCGCGCCCTGGACCCGCGGGCGGCCTCGGCCGCCGGCTGGGAGGTGTTCGACGTGCGGCAGGGCCTGCGGGAGCAGCGGCCCTGGAAGCGGCTGTGCCTGGAACTGCGGGCCTCTGCGGACCGCGGGCCGCGGCGCTGGCTGGACCTGCGAGGCCTGGGCTTCGGGCGGCGACCCCGGCCGCCGCAGGAGCGGGCGCTGCTGGTGGTCTTCACCCGCGCCCGGCGGCGGAGCCTCCTCGGGGAGCTGCGCGCCGAGCTGGGCGCTCCGCCGCCGCCCGCTGCCCGCCGCCCGCCGCCCCGGCGCCAGCGCCGCGCCGCCTTCGCCAGCCGGCACGGCAAGCGGCACGGCAAGAAGTCCCGTCTGCGCTGCAGCAAGAAGCCGCTGCACGTCAACTTCAAGGAGCTGGGCTGGGACGACTGGATCATCGCCCCACTGGAGTACGAGGCCCACCACTGCGAGGGGGTCTGCGACTTCCCGCTGCGCTCCCACCTGGAGCCCACAAACCACGCCATCATCCAGACCCTCATGAACTCCATGGACCCCGGCTCCACGCCGCCCAGCTGCTGTGTCCCCACCAAACTGACTCCCATCAGCATCCTCTACATCGACGCCGGCAACAACGTGGTGTATAAGCAGTACGAGGACATGGTGGTGGAGTCCTGCGGCTGCAGGTAGCAGGCGGGACGCCCCTCGGCGGCAGCCGGGTCTGCGTCTGGCGGAGGAGCGCCGGCAAAGGCGAGCGGGGCCGTCGCCCCGCGCCCGCCCGAGCGCGGCTGGGGCGGAGGGACCGGCCGAGGGCGGGCGGGGCCCGGTGCCGGTGCCCGCGGTGGCGGCGGGGAAGGGTGTGCGGGCCGGGCAGGCGGCGAGGCCCCCGCCCGGTCCCTTCCCCGCTCCCGTCTCCTCCCCCCGGGGTTTATCTAGCGATCTATCCTCCTCCCTCTAAAGGTGAAGGCAATTTACCAAGTACAAAAAGAGTCGGGGGAGGGAGAGGGAGCAGACTGATCCCTCTCTCTGAAGTTGCTCTGAAGAGGGCTGTTTCATTTCTGCCCTCTCTCTTTCACATTCCTGCAAGCTTACCAGCCAGAAATAGCCTACGGCCCCCACCCCCTAAAGGGAAAAAAACAGAGAAAAGAAAAAAAAAAAAAATTGCTTAAGATTGTAATTACCAGCTAGGTTTCATTTTAAGACAGCAAAGAAAAACTGTGAAAAGCGAAGTGTTACAGAAAGGACAACCGGGGTGGATTGGAAAGAAAACTCCTTCGGATCTCACGAACAGTGCAAGGATGCCATTGCCAGGTCTCTGGGTAGTTCTGACTCGGCAGCTTTTGCAACTTGCAGCAGTATTATACGAAAATGTTGTGCTGGAAAAGGCGTTCTGTGTAAGATTTCTGTTTCTTTCCCGCCCTTGGTGTCAGCTGTGGCTTCACCTGAGGGAAGTGCACTTCGAAGTATGCCTAGCCCTTTTTTAATGTAACTATTATGTTCATAGTTTCAGGATTTTCCCCACTGATTTCTAGAATTGTTGGCTTATCTGGTTTTGCAGAGCTACAAACTCGTGGAAAAAAATTAAAAAGAGAATAGAATAATAATATAAAATGCTGATAAAAAGACTCGACCAGGAGCATTAATTTAAAATGCACATTTTGCTTTGGATGCACTGTTGTTCATATAAAAGTTGTAAATATTTGTTTATTTAAACAGACTGAAAAGTGCAAAATGGAGATGAACAACATGCATTTCTTTTTTAATGTACAAAACATGATATGCACTCGAAATGTTATAATTTCTAATATTTTTTTAAGTTTATATTTGAGTTGTACAGAATTAAGCATTAATCAAATATTTCATCCTTACTTAACATTATCATTTCCTTAAGATATTATTACAAGATTTAAATTCTGTGCTAATAATGGAGAAAAGATTTTTTTTTTACTGTCTACCTCACTATAATGCAAGTATTTACAACTCTAAAGTTATCTGAGGTAAATTAATATTCAGAACATTTTTACAATACACCGTTACTGGACGATACTACAACTATTATTGTATTATTAAACTTTTTTTTTTCCAAAAAGTCAGCTTGCTTTTTATATGTTCTATTATTTGATTAAGTAACTCTGAGTTCTCAAGTAAACATTGGCTCTAGTTCTAAAATGCTGCACAGTTGAATTGGAGCAAGTGCCACTTGAAGACGTACCTAAAGCCATTCCTCCTGTCTGAAGACTTTTTGTATTCACAAGATCTTTAGTTTTGTCTTTCGTATATGCCAGTGGCATAAAGCTGCGTTATGTTTTTATGCATTTTTTGCAATGATTATTGTAAGTGGGAAAATGCATTAAGGGGAAGAATTCAGGCAAACATTTGTAAATCTCATCTGTACTGGGGACATTAATATACACTGTATGATGATGATGATGATGATGAGCAAAAGACAATGAATGTTTTATAAATTATATTTATTTTGATGCAATGGGTAATATATTTATTAAATATTTCCTGGCTATCTCTTAGATAATGAAGAACTATTCAATGAGTAGCTGTTTCAGTAAGAGAAGGATTTCCCTCCTCTCTCAGTGATGCGTGCGGAGAAGATGGTGCAAGCAGTGTGGGGGCTGTGAGCCCCACTCTCAGGGAAAAAAAATAAACCCCTCATCTTACATGCAGAAGGACTGAAAGAGCTGCTCACCTTGTGGAATGTGTTTGAAAACAAGGTTCCTTTCATAGAAAGTGTAATTTTTTTACCATATCACAAGATCTGATGCCACACGTTTTTCTCCGACCAGCTTTCACTCCCTTGGACTGGTGCTTGAACAAAGGAGTGCAGAATTGGGCCTGAGTGTGTGAATAGCAGCAGACATGTAGAAGACTCTAGGCTTAGAGTTGGTATAACTGCCAGAGGAACATTGCTTTCTAGTACTTAGTAGTGTTTCAAGTGTTCTTGACTTGTAGTAGATTTGGAAATTGCAGCTTTAAAAACAGCTTTAGTTTTAAAGCCAGGTTCACTGCAAACTTTGGTTGCTGTTCTGACCACACCAGTTCAGTCTTTTGCTGTGGCTCAAGCCCAACAGGCTGCAATGTACTCTCTGAGGAAAGGTAATCAAGATATGTGAGACAATGGCCACTTGAAATGAGCATAATGCAAAAATCTGAAAATTTTACAAAATTCTCAGCTAGAGAAGGCTGAATGAATCATCTCCTTATTTTGCTGTCTGTTGAGCAAATGAATTATTGCATGTACAGACAATGCTTTGGCTAAAACCATACATTGAGATTTTCAGTGCAGTTTCCATGTAAAACCCAATACTGCTTCTGTTGAAAGCCTGCTTATCACACGTTTGGTGGCAAGCAATGCTGTCACTGAGTTGTCCTTTCTGCTCCACCTCAGATGTGGCTTTGGGGAGCTTCATCAGACAAAGTTCAGCTGTGGGAGGCCTCAGAAATCTCCCATCAAAGGAAGTTGTCAAAGGGGCAACATTTTGCTGTCATGGATGTACAGTGTAGTGCAGTTTGTACCTTCTACATTAGCTGAATTTTTGGTGACATCTTTAATGGCTAGAAAAGGTTTCAAAGCCCTTTGTCCCAAATGTCTCTGCTTGGTAACCTCAAAGGTAAGTGAAAGAACCTGAAAAAAGGCAAAAATAATCATAAACTGCAGTATCTGCTTTGGAGGCACACTTTTTGGATTTTACGTACTGAAAGAGAGAAAACTCTGGCCTTTTTGAGCGTGTGCTCTGGATGCTATAGGTAATATAACATTGTCTGAGCCCATTTTGGCAAGTCTGCTATTCCTAAAGATGGAATTTCTCCTCACTTCCATTTTTAGGTCTGCAGTATTCTTTTGCAGAAATCTGAAAAGGAGCAATATGATGCTGAGGGGGAGAAGTGAAAAGATACAGAAAAGCTGATCGATGGTTTTCCTTCCTTGCACCTCTCTTCCTCTCTCCCACCCTCCCCCCAAGAGATAGCCAGTACATTGAACAAAAAATACCAGTAATTATTTTTTCAGCTTTTACCACAAATGCTGCAAACCTTTGTTACAGAGAAATCCTAATATGGAAGTGCAGTGGATGCATGGCTCAGATCTCTTTGTCCTGCCAAAGTAATACAAAGTTTCTTTTCCATTTCTCAACTCCCCATGCTCAAAATTTCATTTAAAAAGGGGAAATTATTTCTTTTATTATGTTGCTGGCCAGAAGAGGGAGCAGAATCTATAAAATAGTGGGAATAGACACCGATGGACAGAAGACAGCTGAAGATGGTCTGGCTGATGGTGTGATGCGTATCAGCAGACTTTACATGATTCATCTGTCACACTGGCTGTGATGCTCAAGCATAAGAAAACCACTGACTCATCTTTGAAGTATAGATATGCATTGGAACAAATTCTGAGTACATGAATGAAAAAAGATAGTGTGAGACTTAAGCCCTTACTTTGTAAATACATCTCTGTTGGACCACAGACTCCCTCTTGCATTTGTTTGTGGGAGGGGTGTATTTTTAAAAATGTGTGGGTAAAAAGCTGAAAACTCCCCATGAAGAGCTGACCCACTCTTCCTCCTTGTTATCTCCATATAGATGAAAGGTTGTTCTGTTTACTGAAATTATAAAATAAGCATGTTTACTTTTAACGTCTCAATGTTTAACCTCAAATGTTAGTTGAGGGACAGAGTTGATTGTGTTGTATGAAACATTTTCCTTCTTGACCTCTTAATCTTTGCTTCAGAAGCACATCTGAAGCTTTGAGGAAGTCGAGTGACTGAACTTCACCATTGTCAATAATTCAGAGGCTGGGCAGCAGGACAGCAGATTTCAATAGTATGTAACTTGTTCTCTCAGATAGCAGCCATGTGCTATAAAGGAGTATACTCCCCTGGAGCAGGGTCCTCTTGTCAGCATTCAGCTATATTATGTGATTAGATTTCCAAATATTTGTTCTCGTTTCTTTGCAGTGTCAGACCCATTGTAAACTGAGGATGTTCCAGCTGTTCATAATTGTGAGGGAGAAGAATCAACATTTTGTCCCCGCTATGCTCATCATCGGCCTATTCCTTGATGACTGCAGCCTTGAAAAGTACCACTGTCTTAGTTAATATATGTTATATTTAGTGTGTTATACTGCTGGGAATTAGAAAGAGTTCTCCCAAGGTTTTAACCAGAGCCGATTTTGCACAATGTCGGCCTGATGCAGAGTATAGGACTCTATATGTGCCCATGTGCTAGCATTTTGACAAAACTAGTATTCGTTTAAACTCTGAGCACTGTCAACCCTCTCTCTGGAACTGAGAAGTCTGAAATTAGACTGTGGACCTTTATCCCATAGGACTGCTTTCTACTAACAACTTTCTGCACCATTTTTTAGGAAGACCCTCGTGTCTTCCTAAAATGCATCCTATGGAGCATTGTTTAATCAGTGAAAAACCATTGTTTTCCAGAATGTGAGAATTTTATTACTAGAGAATAATTAGTGAAAAGGCTCCTGAGACAGAAGGTTTTGACTGGGTGGGCAGGAAAGGTGCGTAAGGTGGGTAAGAAAAGTGGAGGTCTGGTTGACAACTCATTGCCTGAGGATATGAGGTAATGGTAATCAAGGACTTTGTCCAACTAAGTTATCTGCTGTAAGAAAAATAAAAAAACCCCAAACCCCAACAGCACAGCACAAAGAATTCCTCAAGGTCTTTGAATGTGTTGGGACAGCCTTTTGTTTCAGAGTGAAGGCAGTTACAGGAGACATAGCCAGATAAGCTATGATAGATATGAAAGAGAAGCTTACTAGAAGGCAATGTGAGCTCATATGTCCATGGAAAAGGAGGCTTGAGAAGTGGAGAGCAAGACCAAATGACTCCTGTATGGCAGATTTCCTCACTTTGGGCAATTGATAGGAAAATGTCTGAAAGGAGGAGCCAAAAGGAGAAAGACTCTTAAGAAAATAGGCAGTTTGGAAAAAGTCCTTAGTTAAAGGTTCTGTAGGAAGCTATCCTGCTGGCAAGGAGTACAGCACTGGAGAAAATCAGGAGGCTGATTCAGGAGTTGGTTGGTTATCTGATGATAACCCTGAGATTAGTTCAGTTGGTTAGAGCTGATATGACGCTAATAATGCCAAGGTTGCAGATATGGGCTGTTTGCATAAGAGTTGGTCTTGATGATCGTTGTGGATCCCTTCTAACCCAGAATATTCTCTGATTCTGTGACAAAAACCCATCAGACAAGAAGTGAGCAAAGACACTGTACTGGGATAAGTAAAAGAGAAGGACTGAAGTATAAAGAATGCAAAAGGGACCAGAAAAAGAAATTAGAAAGAAGAAGGCAAAGGATTAACACTTCGTGGGGATGATGAACAAAGGACAAATGACAGAGTAGGCTGAAGGGTGAAACACCACCTTTGCCAGTAAGGAACACTTGGTATGAGAGGTTGAATACACTTAGAGCTAGCAAGGGAATTAAAATGCACGTCATGAAAAAGAAGTGAAGGAACCTTTGAATAAAGGGCATGTACTCAGAGCCGGAAGTCCTGGGGAAGTTTACAGTTTAATTAAAGAACTAACCACAGGAATTTCTGAAATATTAACAAGTGTATTTAAGAACACAGAGAAGGTTTAAGAGGTACCAAGAATTAAAGACCAGACAACCTGTCTCAAATACCTCCAATACTTTGAGAATTACTGGAAAAAAAATCAAGAGCCTCATATAATAACGACTGCAGAATGATAATGTGATGACAACATTAAACGTGAATTTATCCGGAACAAGTCATATTCCAGTTAGTCTAATGTTCTTGATAAGATTGACATGTAACTCAAGCGCATAAGAAAATAGGTTTCCAAATGATCTTGCTACATTCAAGGGACAGTTTGAGATAAGTACAGTGAAATGTAACAGCAACAAGTCAAAGTATTACACGTAAGAAAGGATAACATCAAACATAAGATAAAAAACTGGCTAATAATGCTTCTACAATAAAGAATCTGGGCTTTATGGTGAAATGAATTCTGAATATGAGGTAATGAATGATGCTGTTGCCCAGGATATTTCACAATATAACAACCGGGATACTAGATGTCAGAAATAATCTGGCATCTGGATTGATGAGGGCTCAGGTAAAGTTCTGTGTCCAATTTTAGGAATCATACTCTTGCAGATCATTTTCTGACATCTTCTGGACCATTGGTGGTCTGTTGACCACAGACTAATAGGGCCTGGAATGTAAATATATCTGGGCGCAACAGATACATATGTAAGACAAGGTAGCTCTTTCTCTCCGTGCTTTGAGAAATATTTTCAAATATGTCTACCAGAGTGGGCCTTGCTCAATCCTTTGCCATCATGAGAGCAAGGAGTAGAGCTCCCAGCAGCTCATTGTGTGGAGCACTCTGCAGAGCCACAGCACCTGAGGTCTGTTCATCATAAACTGCTTGAGACTGAGGAGAATTGGATGCCATGGTACTCCTACAAACAGTTATGCATTCATCTGCAATTAACTCCCTTGACTCATCCAGGTCTGAATTTTGCTCTTGAAACGGGAAAAGGGGATTTATTGTGATGCCTATTGTGGTACCTAAACTGGACAGTACGCCTTCTGGGATGTCATTAGTACTGAGCAGAGTGGAATAAATGTCTCTTATAACTTTATATAAGGCATTTTGTTTAATATAGACAGATGAATGCTTCAGAATGACAGAGTCCCTTTGTTCACTCCTACTCTGATGGAGTCCTGCACTAGATGAGAGTTTCATGTTGCCATCATAAAACAGACAATGGGTCATAGCATGACAACAATGTGCTTCTGTAAATTCACCAGGCACAATTTGCTGTTGATGCCAATGCTGGCCAAAAAACTCCCAAACCTCAATCTGCCTAAAACCAGTTATCTCCACTGTCCAGCAGATGTTCTACAGACAGCTGTGTCCTACAGCTGACTCAGAAATACTTTTCAGAAACTAGGTTTTGTGTCTTCAAGAGTTTTAATCTGGCATTGCTGTTCTATTTGCCATTTATTTTCATATTGGTTCAGATGAGGATCTCTGGAGAGGAGTTTTAGATATTATTGTGATCAGACAGATAAAAGCAAATGAAAGTCTCTGGTCCACCTTGAAACAGGTACCCTGCAGACATGAGGGGAATTGGTTCTTGGATGTATCTGTAGACCCTTGGCACAGCCATGAACTGAATACAGTGTACCTGCTTATCAACCCCTTCATGTATGTCTTTGATTAGTGAAGATGAACATCCAGTATGCCACAAACTCCCAAATGTGTGTTGGTTTGTTATACTGTTTTAGAGGGAAGTAAATTACTATTGTCATCTAGAACTGGAATTCCGTAAAACATACTCCAGTCCCTTTTTGTCAATACCCTACAAGCAGATTATTTTCATTAATGGTGCTGAAGTTGTACTGACCCTTCGGTATCATTCAGTTGATATTTCTTTTTGGTCTTTTAGAGTCTAAAAATCTGTTTAACCTGGGATGTACCTCTGCCAAAGGCTGTTCTGCTGGGATACAATGCAAACAAATTCATGACTGATGAAACAGGCAGCAGAACCATCAAACATAAAGCAGCTTCTGTAGGTCTGGCTGAAAGGTTTTGAGAGAGCAAGAGGAAATAAAGAAGAAGTGTTCATCATTTAAGAACTTCTCAAGTATTTCTGACTTCACATTTTTCCTCAGGAGGCAGGTGGATTGACCGGGGGCCATTAGAAGTTTGGCAAACAATTTGAAAGCATTCACATTTGCTTGAAAAACAGAAAAACCCATTCCATGTTGTGCAAGGAGAAGCTGTCTTCAACATGCATTAAATTTTTTTTCTGAATTTTTCTATACTTCTGAGTGCTGTAAGTATTAGAAATTGCTGAGGCATGTACTCTCTAGCTGCCACTTAAGTACCACACTGTTACAGATGTGAGAGGTTTAGAGCAGCTCAGAGAAAGCCTGGATGATGTACTCCTGCATATCATGCTTTGCACAGCTTGGTAGTCCTAGTGAGTTTGCTAATATTTCTTCCTCTGGGTTCTGCTCTGTTCACTATCAGCAACCACCAGGACAAAGTCCTCAATATGAAGGTAGAATTTGTTTCAGATGGAACAACCCAAGGATAACACCCTCTCCTCCCTACAGCTTTGGTTCTGGTCTTTTCTGCTTGTGGGATGAGCTTCATCAGAAACTCCAGGGCATTTAAACTCATAGCCTAGCTAGAGAGTTTTGTTTTGTGCAAGGAAGTATATGCATTCAAATTCAAAGCAGATTGTTTTATGCAGTGTCAAATTCTGTGCAGATGGAACATGATATGATATGTTGAAGTGGGATATATGGCATATGGCCATAATTCAGGGAAACACATTTCTCCAGCTGGATACCTGCTATCGAGTTGGAAAACATATGTCCTGCGTTCTGGTAGGCTTCTACTGGAACAGCGAGAGGACATAAAAGACAGGCCATTCCTGGTTTTGAGTATCAGGTAATAGTTACATCTATCTCACTGGTTTTATAGTGCTGTTCAAAATTAAGCCTCCTGTTATCACAATGAGCATTGTGCAACTGAAAAAAAAGCTATTGCTGAGCTCTACACCCACAAGTATATGTGGACAAGCCAACATGTGAAAACAGGCTGGGCTGCTTTTGGGCTGGATGACCATGCCTTCTATCCTTTCCTGTCCCCAGGGGAAACAAAGCCCATACTGCTGCAGGGTGCGGCACTTCTTCCAGGCACCAGCCCCTGACTCTGGGGCTGGATCCCCTGTCTCCAGGGCTCCCCTGACACTGGGGATCCTCTTGGGTGCAGCACCCACCCACAGCCCATGTCTTGCTCAGTCTTGCTGGGATGCTGCAGTGAGCAGCTGGATGGGAGCAATGGTTGTCTTTGGACAGAGAGTCTGAAGCTCTGCATAGTCTGACAAGGTATAGGCATAATTTCACAGCATCCCTAAGCAGGCAGGAGCTGAGTTGTACATGACAGACCTATTCTTCAAGGAAAATGGGCTCATGGAGAGGTGAGATGTATTAATCATCAATTTATGCCTCCTGCCATAGGCAGGCAGAGTTAGGCTGTGCATGCAGCTTCTTCTGTGGTTCAACTGTTAAATACCTCGTGGTCAGACTCATGAGTAATTACCTGCCTCAGCCTACTTTTAAATAATGAAGCAAGTACAAACCATTGCCCTGGAGTGATCCATCCTTTTCAATGCTGCTGTTCCCTGCCTGCTGATCACCCGCTCTGCTCCCTTGCACCCGTCCAAGCTCTGACATCGCTCTGCTCCATCCCAGCCAAGACGGCAAGTAAATAACCATTCCTCACCTGTGATCAGGCTAACAATGCTCCCCTCTCACACCCTTCCCTCTGCTTTTACTTTTGCAGATTCTGGGTTTTTTGTACTTAGCTTTACTTTCAAAACCTTGTGCAGCCACTTACCACTCTGGATGTTGTCGTTTCTCAGACCCCTTCGAGGTGATGGCATCTGTTTTTTCTTCCTGCCTCTCCCTCTCCCCG
Organism: Pipra filicauda; assembly: GCF_003945595.2. Classification (NCBI taxonomy): domain Eukaryota; kingdom Metazoa; phylum Chordata; class Aves; order Passeriformes; family Pipridae; genus Pipra; species Pipra filicauda. Next base: position 4,128,764 of record NW_024104073.1, on the reverse strand, counting down.
TTGTGGCTTTTCCCACACTAGCAACCCTTTCCCACTCCCAGATTCAAAGTCCACCATCACTGTCATAGCTACAAAAATTGCATTTTTGCCAGGTGCACTGTACCCTTGCAATTCTGCTAGTTGAATTCACACCACACCATCCCCCAAAGACTAGTCTGGCAAAATGCTGATAGCGAAAGTGGAGGTTGACTGGTATGCGAAAAAGCTGTTTTCCCCAGCAAATTTATTTTCTTCTTTATTTTTACATGAAAATGGCTACAATTTTTATGATGCAAAGCTCTGCCCTCCCACTGGAACAGGCATATTCCTAAGAAGAATGAAAGGGATTTTTATGTGGGAAAAACAGCACTGAAAAAAATTTCACTGTTTGTATTAAAGAAGCTTTTGCAAGAATGCAAGTAAAAATACCACTTTCTGTGACTTTTTGTCTCTGCCTTTTCCACTTTTTCAATACCAAGCAAAATATGAAAAGACAAAATCCTAAAGACTTAAAGTTTTCATCAATAAAGTGAACACTTCCATTTCATTAAAAACTCAGTCAGTTAGCAATTCTCCTCACCCCAGCGTTGTTCTGTTTTGGGGTTTATTTGCAAAATCAGTGACTGTTCCCCTTCACAGCAGGAGCTGCTGGGGCAGCCTGGATGCTCTGAGATCCATCAGTTTCAGCACTGCAGGAACCAGGTGCAGGTGAATGTGCTGGTTCCTGGTACGCCGTGGGGCTCCTAGGGAAGCACCGGTGACCCCAGGAGCAGGGCCTGTGCCTTCCTCTGCTGAGCACACCTTCCTAGCATGGCTGAGCAATAAACCCAGGCACTGTGCTCGGCCACACTGGCTTTCCCTGAGCACACTGATGGCTCCCGATTCAGCTAACTTGACATAACTTGCATGGTGCAACCCATCCCTTGTTTTCACAAAATCAAAGGGATTCCTCCTAGAAGGCTGTGAGAAGGGGAGAAATATGTATATGACCTGAGGGCAGCTATAGGTAGCTCCCACGGTGGAGACCTCTGGACAGCTCTGCATTTCCTTCTTGCAGACAGCCTGCCATGTGTCTTGATGAGGCAAATACTATAATTATACAGACTATTTCTAAAAGGTTTTTCATGCCACAGTAAGGACTTAAAGCAGCGAAAAAAGACAGACATTGTCCTGCATGGAGGATGTGGAAATTGCAAGGTTTCCTGTTTTTACATGTTGCAATTTGTAGTGTATTCAATGCAGTTAAATTCCTGTCCCTTTTGTGCACAAGTATGGCAAAGTTTTGGCTCTACAAGCAAAAAAACCCATTGTACTTTAAAATGTCAATTTCATTAACAATATAAAAATGTAAAATTAAAAAAATATAAAAAAGAGCAGGTTGAAAACAGATTTCAGAGTTCTTATTCCTGTAGTTTGTGCTGGAAGGAGAGAGAAGGTCATGTCGCTTAGGTGAGCAGCAATGGCTCGGCAGCACAGCCCCATTTCTAGATATCTGTGATTAAATCTCAGAACAGTGATGATGCCCGGAGATGTGTGAGGGATCAAGCTGCTCATAAATGCTGAGTGAGCAGAAAAGGCACAGGAGCTGTCATTAAGTGTAGTGAACACTCTGCTTTGGATTTTGGCTCACATGTGCCCCTGGGGTCTGCACGGGGACTCTGTAGTAGCTGATGGAGGTGGTCATGACTCTCCAATGTGTTTAGTCATTGAGAGGCTCTTGCTTCAGCAGAGGGAGTTCAAAGAGCTCATTGCCATGTCTGTTTCTTGGCCCTTCCCAGTTCCCTGACCCTACAGAGGATATCTCTGCTGCCCGTTCAGGGTGGGAAGAAGCTGAATGAGGTGAGCATGTCACTTCTCTGAGAATGCAGATGTTCCATGTGAAGATGATGGTTCATTTGCCAGAACAACAAAGCAGGTCTGAGCTCTGCTACCACCACCTGCTTGAAAATGAGGAAAGCAACTGATGAGGAAGAGCAATCCTGGTTGGGAAGTGTGGTGTGTGCATCTACCTTTGTGTGACAGTAAAGTGACCCTAGGAATAAACTGGCTGCTGGAAGCTGTTCAAAGGCTGCTGCACAGCAATTGGTGGCAGGTCTTGCTTTGGCCCACTGTGGGCATTGGGGGGGAGGGGTCATGCCACCTGCACCACATGGGAAAGTAAGTGTGGTGTGTGGAGAAAACATGTTGTTATTGACGCAGTGAGGAAACACAAGCTTTGATTTCCATAACCCTTATGGACGAATAGTGCTCAGCAGTGTTGTGACAGGGAGAAGATCTGCTTTTATAGGGAGAAGACTATCTGGAATTAGGGCACATAAATGCTGTAGGAAAACCCTGGTCAATACCTTAGGATGATGCAGCTGGATATCTATTACTCCAGGCTCTGATTAGGCTCTTGGAGAAAAAGAATATTTCTGTTTAATGATAGAGAAAGCGCATTAATGTGAAGAGTAGAAATGCAAGCCAAACTTTGGACATCTCTGTCTCTCCTGAGTTTTGTGTTTGTGATAAGTAAATAATGTCCCACAGTAATTCTGCAGACCTAAATATTTGGCTGCCTATGTATTTCATAGAAAGTTCCCCTGATTTTCAAAGGTCACACAAATGTAACAGTTTGGCCCAGATGTGAAAACAAAAGAGCCTCCCCTGAGTGCTGTGGACCAGCAAGCCACCAGCCACCTTCGAATGCCACAGCCATTGCTCATCTGTTTGTTAGATTGGCTGTACACAGGATTTATATCTCTGTGGAGTTAGGAAGTTCAGGCCAATGCATACTTCTGTACTATTTGCAAGCTGTTTGAGGGGAAAAAAACCCAGGATCTTTTTTATCTACAACCTTTTCCACACTGAAAGAGGGGTCCAGAAGGAATCTGAGCCAAGGGACCTGAAGCTGGCTTTAGGCCTTATATAGATCTGCTGTTTTTCATGCAACACACCTGACAAGTTCTCAAAATGGCATAAAAGCCAGTTTAACCAGTCTCAGAGGAATGGGCTGGGGTGCAGGGTGTCCTTCTGTGCACTGAAAATGATGGGGGTGCCCACATAGGATGGCCACGGTCTGTCCCATAGTGTGTTGAGGCACTCATGGCTCATCTTAGATTCCCAAGTACAGGACCTCCAGTGCTGCAAAGGCTACCTGAAGCTTGTGTCTGCTTACGCAAAGCACCTTGCTGTTTGGCTTGCCTGACCAGTGTAAGGTGCTGGGGGATACTTTTGTACTTCTGAAACAAGCTATACAATGGTCCCTTTCACACTGGTGTGCTCATGGAAGAGGCAGAGGCAACGCCCTCCTACCAACACTTCACAGAACCCACAGAGCTCTGCAAATATTACCAAACTAGTGACAACAGCCTTCGGGTGGCTCTGTGTGACGTGGAGAGTGACATGGTGGCATGCTGCAGAAGCCCCAGAAAGGGGGAACTGCTGAGTCTTTGATTTCCCATCCAAGCATCGGGTGGTTTTATGTGGGCAGTGGCCTGGGGGGCAGCAGCACCTCTTCACTGCTGAGCTTCAAGAGATGTGGCCCAATGGACAAGGTTGCCCAGACCCTCTTGTACCTGCAGGGCTGGCTCTTAGATCCTGTGCACTGGAGTGGAGAGTTATAAAGATATCTATGATATCAAAGATATCATAGATATAATCATAGATATCATATGATATAAAGATATCTATGATCATCAAAGACATCAGGTCTGATATCTATGCAGGATCTCATGGATTATGCTTCTGCTTTCCTAAAACAGTGGGTGGTGAAAACTATGCCCATATTTCCTTACTATTGTCTGAGCAGATGAGTCATTGACAATTTGGATGTAATTTTGGTGTGGTCACCTTCCTTGTATTTACCCTGGCACAAATGTCAGAGTGGAAAACCAAGGCAAAGATAGGGAACTACTGAATTTTGTTTACTTCAGTATAACAGTTTGAGAGGAGAAACTAGGAGATCTCACGCATGGTCTCTGTTGGTCCCAGTCCACAGCTGCTTGATTTACTGCAGCTGAGGATCTGGCTCTAAACTGTTTTCTTCCCTCATAGATGTAGTTGTAGTCAAGCCAATTGGTACATGTCTGTGCAGATGAGCATCCTGTGTAAAAACCAGCAGAGAACAAATGGGGGAGTAAAATTTCAAGCACAGAATTTCAGCATTCAGCCAACCCCTGCCTCTAGCCCAAAGTGCACCAAAATGATCTGCACCTTTTAACTCTGGATGATCCCATCCCAATAGCCAGAGGAGTTGATCTAGGTTATGCGCTACTTCTCCTCTGAGTCTTTCTCTTCCTTTGTGCCCCGTGCAGATACCCCCCCAAGCCCTGCAGACCACTGCCTCTCAACTTCTATTCAGGCAGTAGCTCCTGCCCTCACCCTGACAGCAGCAAGCTGCCTTTGGGGATGGCAGGCTGCATTTCCCCCAGAAGATTTGCTCCTTCTGTCTTCACGTATCTTGAGTACTCTCCTCAGGCTGACTCTTATACTGGCTTTGGAATCTGGATGGAAGTATGCCATAGGTGCCTTTCACACACAACCTGCTGCTGAGACCACATTCACCTGCTTCAACCTCAGACAAATTTTGTGCAGCCTAATTTTTGCATGGAAAGATCAAGACTCTATATGGTGTAAAAATATGAATTACAAGACTTTTCTTCTACAGAGGATAGGGACCACAGACATGACAAGGTTTTTCAAGGCTGCAGGAAGAGTTTCAGATCTGGGCTGAGAATCTTTGAGTTTGGGACTCTGAACTCACCAAAAAGGTCCCTTCCTTGGGGAAGACCTGGATGGAAGAGCTTGTGTGTATTTGGGGCACCCGTTGTCAAACAATCAGCTTGACTCCTAAGCTTCAGGGCAAAAGAAGCTCTATGGGTTTTCTGAAGACAAAACTGTGCAGGGTATGAAACGCCTGATGGGACTCCTAGAGCTGGATGCACCACTGACACTGCACCCAGTAATATCACCATAGATTTCAGAGTCTGTGGGAAATCCCATCCTCTTTCCAAGAACATGATATACTAGCTTACACCAATTGTCACATTACACTTCAGGCTCTCTTATCTCTATGTGGTGCTGTAGCTGGCAGTGTGTATATATATATATATATATATATATATATATATATATATTTGACTTCCCTGCAATGACTCTGCATGAGTTTAGAAGAGCCGCAGGATTTCTTACAAGATTCTTGCCACTGAAAACCTTCAGAATTTCTTGCCACGTATTTTTATCTCTAGCTACTCCCTATTTAAGTCGCTCTTTACCCTTATTAATATCTATCATGCATCCCACCTTCTGTACACCATAATCCTTGCAATGGCGCAACCTGGAAGTAGCCATATAACCATGCTTTCTCTTTTTCTCATGAATTCCAAGAGATGAATTCTTTCTGTGTCTCAGCTATCATAGAATCATAAAATATGCTGAGTTGGAAGGGATCCATCAGGATCATCAAGTCCCACCCCTGGCCCTGCACAGGGCATCCCAAAAATCACACCATGTGCCTGAGGGCATTGTCCAAACCCTTCTTGAACTCATACAGGCTTGGTGCTGTGACCACTTCCCTGGCCTCCTTGTGAATTGTGGGAACTTAAATGTCTGTATTTTCAATTTTCAGGTCTCTTTCACTGGAAAACTTCAAAAAAGAGCACAGTGATACCATACAGGAAAAGGAACAAAATTTGGTGAGCTGATTTCTGAGTATCATCCTGTGTGATGGAGCCTTCTGCCCACACATACCACTGCCTTCTTTCCTTTTCATCTAGTTAGTGTGTTGATCCCGTGAAAGAATTGATCTTCATTCATCACGCTTTGTAAAGCACTGCAAAACACATCACAGCAGCTCCTCCTGGTGCTAAATATTTTTTTATCAGTGTAACAAGGTTTCCTTGCTCACCTCCTGGCTATCCCTCCTTCCGATAGAATCACAGTGAAGTTTTACCTAGTGACAGAAGTTGAAAGCTTCCTGCTTTTAATGTTTATTTAGTAAAACATTTTACATTCCAGGAGAGATACCAGTCTGTCATTAATGGATTCTTGGCTTGATGCCAGCAACTAATAGTTTTATTGGTTCTCACACATAACAGCACAGTTATGCAATTTGGGTAACCACGTGGAGCTGCTCCTCCCTCTTCTTCAATTCTGACCCCAAAAAATCTACACCAAAGGATGGACAGACATCAGGGTCTGGAGAAGGGGAAGGGGTGAGGGGGTCTGCCCTACTGAGCTTTGCGAAGGTTGTAACACAGCTCCTGGCAGGCAGCTGGAGACCTCCACAGTCCCCGTGAGCCCCCTGGAGACCATGCACATGCTGGCTGTGCAATGGTGAGTGCTCCTGGCTCATCTCATGTCTTGCTGGGAGCCTTCTGCTCTTGCTGCCTATGGCCCTGTCACACAGGACTGCTCTGAACCCCACATCCCTGGTGCGATCCCCCTGCCCCGCTCCCGCCCTCCTGCTCCCCAGCACACAGGCAGGCAGAGCTGGCTGCCAGCTGGGGCTGCAGGCAGAGCTCTGTTGAGTGCAGAAGTGGGATCTGTACTCACAGCACGAGTGTATGCTCTAAATTCCTGTCTCATTCCATTTCATTTTCCATTGGCAATTAAGATGAAGCCATTTCTTTCTTAGAGCCTCCTTCTCCATTAGTCTCAGTGACAAGAGGAAAGGTGGCAGCGTCATTATTTTTCAATGGGGGCTTGCATTTGTCTTTCAGCTGCAGAAGTCAGGGTGTTATACACATACGTGTGCATTTCAAAGGTATGACGTAGCTGGAGAAAAATGAGTGCTTTGGTGCTACAGGTCAAGTTTATTTAACACTACAATGTTTTAAAACAGGGTGATGCCATTTCAATTAAATATCCCAGAATATTTTGCAAGGTAATCATTTAAGAAACTTTTCAGAACTACTTTTGCAAATCAGGCATGTCTTGCATAAAATGCCCTGGCAATAAAATCGTATGAGTAAGAAAAATTATGCTGAGGGCTTTACTAGAAATCAGGAAAGCAGTAATTTTCATTTCAGGACAGGCTGGTTTGTAACAATGTGTTATTATATAACTCAGCATTGCAGCCTGCTCTGTATTTCTTTTGCAACATTTGTGTTTTGCTTCTGTCTTACAGCAACCTTGTGATAAAATTGTAAGAGACAAAAAGAAGAGAAAATAAAGCAAAGGACAAGAATGCAGTTGAATTTATGGTGCACATTCAAACCCTCCTGCATCTCTTTCGTCTGCAACATCTCCATTCCTGCTCTCTCTTTGTGTTTCCCACTGATCAAACTCAGCTGCACAGCTTGGCTTGACCAAGACCCAAAACAGGACTTTACAGCAGCAGATAGTTGTAGGGACCAAAGAGATAAAGGACACTTGAAATTTTAATTCTGTCTAGTTCTCTTGGCATTGCAACCTCTGGATTTGTAAAACTTTGAGATTTCTTTTGATTATTGAAATTTTTGCAAGGGATTTTCCCCCTCAGAACCGTTGGTTACTTAATACTTTTCCATAAAAAAATGTTTGAAAAAACTGTGGCACAATGGTGTGTCATTCTGTTTCTAGGAAAATGGAAATCGGAGGAAGGAAATTTCCAAAGCGAGTGTCAGATTCTGATCTTTTTTACAGAAGGATAAATCCATGGTAATTCAGTGTAGTTACTTGAGATTTACGCTAGCATAAATAAGATAACAATGTGGCTCTGGGAATCTCTGTAGCTCCCCATTTGCTCATCTAACAGCTGGCAGCTTGCTTCTTGCTATTTCTCTTGCTTTCTGGACTAATTTGTCTTGCTTGGTGATCAAGTCAGGGCCAAATGAACTTGGGACTTTGTTAAACGAGCAAATGTGTTTTGCATAACACACAATTATGAATGGCTCAAGATCCTTCACGTGATCATACATATTTCAGATTTCCCAAGGGCCAGAAATTAATGGCTAGTAAATGGATAGAAATATTACTTCACACAGTATGTAGTCAACCTGTGGAATTTAGTACTACAGGAGGTCACTGATTCAAACAATGGGTCAGGATTTGAAAAATGGCTGGATAATTTTATGTCCATTACTTACACTTGGAGCTGGACAAGCAAAAATTGAGGTAAGGCCTCTTGTACTAGCATAGACATGAACTCCCCTATAGGGACGAGGAGGAATTTTCTCCCCATGCGTGGTTGTGCCCACTTGACACTCAGCTTTGCCTGCGTTCCTCTGCCACTCCACAGCAGGAGGCAGGAGGAGGGAGCAGGTGAAGCTGAGGTTTACAGGGCTCTGCTGCAAAACCTCAGATCCCAACACCTCCTGACTTTGAAGGAATTAAGATCTAAATCTAGAGCCAAGCCAGACCTGCACTATCTCCACCTGCTTTTGGTGCTTGTTGAATGTTATCCATGTGATGGGACTGGTATGCACACACTCACCAACTGACATGCAGAGAGAGAACAAAATATACATTCATATATGTAAGCTGATATGCTCACTGCTGTCTATGTTTACAAATTAAGTCAGATGACAAAATCACTTCCAAACCATTTTAGAAAATAGGTAGTTTGGCCTTAAACCATGGGTCTCTATTTAAGCATTTAGATGTGTGGTCTAACCTCCCCTTGGGAGTTTCCTCGTGAAGGCACCAACCAGCCCAGTGCAGTTTCCCAACTGTAGGTATCCAGTACCACTTGAGAGGTCCTGACACACCAAGATGTCAGCTGTGTTTGCTGGGGAGAGGGTTTATGGGAAACTCTGCTCTCCAGCTGCTTGCAGCCAGGTGAGACTGCCTGGGGCATCTCAAATAGCCCAAAAGACCAATGCTGAGGCAATTAAATCCTACTTACTGTGTAAAAAACTGAACGTACATCCTACCCAGTATATTTCCAAAAGGGAGCTGAAGTTGTTTTCCAAGACTGCAGAAGACCTTCTGGCACAGTGCTGACCATTGCCCAGGGCATGGCCAAGGGGCTTAGTGATAGATGTGCTGTGTAGTAGACCCAATCTTGCAATATGCATAGTAGTGTTTGTAGGCCTTAGGACTGGATCTGGATCTAATCAGGAGTGCAGGCATGCCCTCAGAAGTACAACTTCTTGCAAACATGTCTTTCTAAAAAAGTTGACTAAATCACACAGCAAAGAAGAAAGGCTGGGAGGATTCCCACTAGCAGTGGTAGTAGAAGACAGGAGCTCTGAGAAGTTATTTCAGTGAAGGCAGCAGGTAGGTGTGATTGGGAGTCACCGGAGCAGCATAATCCTAGATACTTGTTTCTCAGTGTTCACTTTCTGTGTCCTTATAGAGGTGAACCCTGCAGTAAACAGGAGGGATCTTCTCACCATCTTCAGGAGAAGACATAGGTAATTATATTTCATTTAAAAAAGACATTTTAGAATTGCATAGCAGAGGAACACAGCTGACAGCAGCACATGGAGGGAGCCTGAGGACTGCACAGGATTGCGTACCACCTGATTTTGGTCTGTGATACATACAGAGTCATTATTTTTTTATTACTGACTGCTCTGACTGCATTAAACACCTGAACAATAAAGACATGGTTTCCTGTAATATCTGGGAAAGTGATGTCAGTGGGAAATCTGTCCCTAGGTCCTCTCAAACCATCAGCTTTGCCTTTGAGATGGCCAGAGGAATTTGAAGGAATCCACTGAGCAGTGGCGATGCTCTGATTTGGTCATATTCAGACCAGACAAAAAACCTCTTCGCATATACAAGGACTTTTAAAGAGGCTTATGCAGATGGCAGCTCTCTTGACTCAGGGAATTTGTGAGTTGGCAGATTTTAAGAGAAAATCCTTACTTTTCTGTCTGGAACCTGGTTAGGAGCGTGGATCACCACATGGTAACTATCAGTTCTGAACAAGCTCTGCCCTTACCTTTTTTAGGTTCAGCTGAAAATGTGTCTGCAAACAACCTCAGCGTTTCGAGTACCCCTTTGAACTGTTGATCAAAGAAATAATGACATTTCTGCTTCGCTCAGTACAGCTAGGGACAACTAAACACTCTGAGGTGATCTTTTTGGCAAGTAGGGAAACTCTTCCTGATGAAGTTGCCCATGATGAAGCTTGCAGCTGCAGTGAATAATCTCTGGATTCCCAATCCCTTGCAGATGCAGACACAGGCCTCCTCCCCTCCTTTGTTTTCCTCTGCTCCTTTGTCAACTGTGAACAGAGACCTGCCAGCAGCTGCAATATACTCATAAAATAAGGCAGAGGTCTCCACTCACCTCTGTCTCCCAGGCAGCTGTTCACAAATGTCCTGCTCTTTACTGTCTTCATTATATTGAAGTACCTGCACATTAACATGTTGTCAGATGTTGAGAATTCAGAGTGCCTTCAGCTGGTGGGGGCTAGAGGCACACAGTGGCTGTGCAGGACCAACAAACCATCTCCTTGGCCTTGCAGAAGTTGGACTTGAGTGTGGTAGCTGCACCAGCAGGCAGATCCACTTGTATCCTAAGAGTTTCCCACACATGTTCAATTGATTTCAGATATCCAGAAACTCCCATTGCGTCTCCTCTGTGTTTATGATCTTTCCTCCCAGAGATGTACTAAAGTGGAGGTGGAGGTGGTACCCATGAACAGAAAAAGTGTGACTCCAATGAGTTCATTTATAGAACTAACCAGAATAAAACATTTGTTGTCCAGCTGAACAAGGCTTTTAGTGGGAAATCCTTCACAGAGTCACAGATTGATCCAAAAATATAATTGTGGAACATTTTGTTAAAACAGAGCAGTATCTAAGTGAAGTTGCTGAGTAAGTTTCTCACATCCAAAAGGAATTTTACCTTTCCTTGGAGAGAGCCTGGGATATCAGAGACTGAGATTTAATTCCCTCAAGCCAAACTAGATGGGCCACCAGCTGTCTTGTGAGTCTGTTTTTTCATGGCAACATCCATGGAGAATGTTGTATTTTGATTTCATTCTACAGAGAAATAAAATATGTTGAGGTTCATGTTCCACATGAAATATAGTCCTGGTTTTCTGAACGGACTAGCTAGCAGTGAGTTATAAGACTGAACTTTAGGGATACTATATTCCCCAGCATATTTTGGACACTTCGCAATTTAAAGTAATATTTTGTAGACCTAGGCATACAAGGAAATCTCATAACATTTTAATTTATATTTTTTTGATATCCAACCATAAAGAACACATTATTTTTATAGATATATATGAATGTGTATGTGTGTGTGTGTGTGTAAACATGTAAGTAAAAATTGATATATGTAACAGTGGTCAACAAAATGCACTATTTGAATGTCAATACATAACCTCAAGTTAGCCTTGAGATACAATTAGACATTATACAGTTCTTCTAGAGCAGGGGCAGGGTAGGGCTAAGCAAATAATAGTCCTCCATCATGCCCTTGCTGGTGCAGAAGTACTGCTGAAGCAAGAGAGCAAGGGGAGCTGGCTGCTGGTGGAAGGCATGGCTAAAGGACCATGATTTTACCCCACAGACCTGGATTCATAGGACTGGAAAGCTAGCCTAGAACATCACTGTGGTACCAAGCTGTGCTCAGTTAAATCAGACAACATGCATCCTCAACTGATTTAACTGTCCTAATAATTTCTGACCAAGAATATTTACAATAAGATTTTCTTTCTTGAGCTGCATTAACACTTGGGATAACCATGATGTGTATATCAATGTGTGCTGGTTTAAAGGTAAACCAGCAGGGGAAATGAACTCAACTCAAAAGAGAGATTATAAGTCAGAATAACAATTTAATAAAATAATACAGTAAGTACGATTATACAGACAAACAGTTGGTTTTAACCCACAAAACCCAAATGTATAACCCAGCACCCTGGGGCATGAACAGAGTGGTGTTCGTTGGGCCCCCTGAGTCCAAAGGAAAAGGAGAGGGGAAAACCTGTTGGTGAGAGTGCTGTGGCAGTCTGGTCAAAAGTGGTGACTGCAGTCTGGTCAAGAGTGGTGGTTGCAGTCTGGTTGAAAAGTGGTGGTCTGCAGTCTTCCTCTGGATCCCATGAGTGGTTAAAAAAGTCCCAAGACTCCAAGATTATATATCCTCAGGTTCAGGCAGGAATGCCCAGTACTTCCCTCAGGGCGGGGAGTTCCACAAAGTGTGTGAGGACAGGAGCATTCTCCTGTCTCGCAGGCCTCTGAACACCTAGTTTATAGCCTGAGGAGTCAGGCTGCTCTGGGCAGATGGTGTACATGGTCTATTGATAACAGTTTCTGGGAAATGGCATGGAAGGCTATAGAATACACAGTTTTGGGTTACAGTCCCAACTGTTCTAACTAGGACACAGTGTCCCTGCAGAGCAACTGATAACCCCATGTCCAGCCATTAGAGCACGTGAGGGCTAAGCCTTTGAGGGGGCTAGTTCATCATCAGTTACAGTCTCCCTGGGATCTGCTGTAAAAGGTTGTCATCCACGCCACCTCTGGATTTGCCAGGACCTGTGTCTCACCTCCAAGGACTTCAAAACGTGATTCATTGTGTGTTACAGAATGTCCATTCCTCTGGGCAGTGATTAAATTGCCTTTGATGGGGGTCACTGTGGAAGGATGAAGGCTGCATGATGTCACCAGTTTCTCTCTGATGGACCTGTGCAGCCCTGCCAATGTCAATACAGAGTGGTGGTGCAGGCTGGCTGTGAGAATCCCTATGCTGAGTCCTTCCAACCCTGCAGGATCTGTCAGGGTTTTATCAGCCCCTTTGGCCGCTACATGCAACGCTTCACAGGCCCCTGCAAAGAATCAGCACAGGTGACTGTCACATAAGTTAGTGCTATAGCTTCTATTTTAACATAAATATTTCTACAGAGCTTTTTATTGTTCCTCCTGGTCTCTGCTCTGGGTGTGATTTTGTGTGCCTGTGTGGGTGGAAGGGTTGTGTTTAAGATATGTATGTATCTAATACTGTTTTTCTGGTGCTCTTGCAGCCATCCAAAACTCAATTCTTTGTTGACGCTGGCTCAGAAGAAAAGAAAAACTAAGTTCTAACTGGTCTGCAGTCAGTTTCTGGATTCCCAGGACAGTAGCAGTCAACTTTTAATCTTTTGGGACAGTAGGAACAGGGTGCAGAGTAAAGCAAAAGTGCAGATATTTTAATAGCTATGTACGTTTGGCTCTGGGAATATATTTATCTTTGAAAGGATTGAAAATAGGTTACTGGAAAGCAGAGGGTCCCAAACTGGTCCCTAACTGACCCCAAAGCACTTCTAAGCAGCATATCTAAATGTAGGGACAGCGGATGCTGCTAGCTCTGACACAGGCTCTTACAGATGCTGTTAGGCAGGTGTCCAGGGAAAGCTGGTACCTCGACAGTCCAGAGGTGGTAGTGCTGCCTTGATCTTTACAGGTATATATTAGGCTAAGGAGAAGGATGTGTTGACTTCAGAACTAAAGCAAAAAGTGTTGGAGTCAGGAGGTAAGGGTTGAGGATGACATGAGAAGATGTTCTCCTATATTTTAGAGGTGGTGAGGGGCACAAGAGTAGGACATGAATTTGAGGTCCCACCTTGGTGGGAGACAGTAGGAGGATGGGGAGGATGGTGCCTGGTTTGGGACTCCAGAATTGCATGCACATAACCTGTGCGAAGCTATGGGAGCTGTTACTGCTGCCCAAGGTAGACCCAAGCAAGCCCAAAATCTGCTGTAGATCATGAGTAGAAGCAGCATTAGGTGATCCTTGAGAGTGGTGGGCACAGGGAGGCCCAGTAGAAGTGGCTTGTCATGGAAGGTGCCCATGTTATCCCATCACCTGAGAGTCTGCCTCTGAGAAGCAAGCACCTTCTCTATTGCACTTCCACTGGCCGTACCCTGGACTGGCTGGACCCAGACTGTCCAAACACAGCCTGGAACCACAAAGGCTGTCATACAAGATATCCTTGAAAGCTGGCATGGACGTCACAAAAAATGATTGATGAATTCATCCTCATACAGAATTTATCCTTTGTATCTTCATCCCTCATCTCAATTTACTTCTGGCCACAAATTATATGCAGTTCAGGGACCCAAGAGTTTTGGAAAGGAAGTGGATGTTGAAACTGTGAGAAAAGGTGGTGAGACCACTGCTACCTTTGATTAAGAGTATGCTCCAGCTTTCCCTTTACTGATGGGGTAGGAGAGAGGGTGTGTTGAGTACAGCTGTCTGATGGCAAAGATGCTGCTCACCCAGGGACATTTCGTAGGCTCACTCATAACACTGACCAACACAAATCATCCTATAAATTACTTATAAGAAATGGGAAAGTTCATTGCAAGTAAATGACAAATAAAACAAAAAAATCCATCAATGAAACAGTGGACAACAGGCAGGGCTGGTGGGAGGGAAACTGTGTGGGCAGAGGGCTTTCACTGGGGGCAGGTAACAGATGACTGGCTGTTACTTGTTGTAGTACCTTGACATGAAAAATGAAGCCAAATCATTAGAAAAGTAGGCAAAAATGGCAGTGTTCACTTAAGGACAGCCAGAGGGAAGTGTTTGTAACGTGATCCTTGAGTACAGTACTGCCTGGACATGGGGATAGAAATAGCTAAGAAATCATATCTTGCTATTTTGAGTCCAAATGTGTATGTAGAATATGTTTTCTCTTTTTGTTTTTGTAATTGAGTGGGAACATATCAGTGAAATCCCTGATTCTGCCATCTACTTTTCTTAACAGAAATGAGCAGGAGAACTCCCAGTGCTGCCTGGGTTGGGAAGCATAACACCGGCGCCAGACAGAAAAGCAATCCTGGCAAAAGGGTTGTGATCTGATGGTGTCATTGAACTGAGAAGAACCAAATGGTGGAGATATCAAAATTACTTGATTGGAATTATGGAAAGAAGAAATCACAAACAAGGTCTTAAACAAGACCCATAGACTTTGCAGTTGGAATTAAGACTTGAAACAGCTGGAAATGTCAGAGAAGGAATTAAAAGAGGGCATAAAATATGAGCTGGAGGCTTTGCAAAAAAATGAGAGCAATGTCTGGAAGTTTCCCAAAAAGACAAAGGGACAAGCCTTAGATTGAGAATTGTTGAAGGCAACATCTACAAAGCATTTCCCCATCTTCAGAAACCACCCAGGTGCAGCATTTTAATTCTGCAGAGCTTTGCTGAGGTACTCGATAGCCTGACTGTTGTATTCCACAAGAGATTATTCATTAGAAGGAAGGACCCCAAGCAACCTGTAAGTGAATTAGACTTTTAACTCATTTGAAACTTGTCAGCAGAAACAGACTGATGTGAGAACTCCAGAGGATACATTGTGACACTGAGAAAGATTCTAGAGGACACAGTGGTCATACAGGCCCTGGATTTTACTGTGATAAATAGGATCGGGTTTAGCACTTTTTTAGTTTACTCAAAACCTGGAGCCCTGAGGAGTCAGCTTGCCTAGCTCCAGAGATATAAAAAGGAATATCTCTAAGGAGGGAAACTCCACTCGAGTAGGTTCTAAAGAACTCCTTTGCAATGGTTTGTCCCGGAAAGCTACGATTTCCCGATCACTATGGTTTCTCATGGCAGCAACCTGCGGTTAGGACAGCACTTGCCATGATCATCTACAACCATATGTGCTACTCAGACACTGTGTGTGGGGAGCAGTGGCAGTGCTGCAGGGGTTGAAGCTTTGCACAGCCCTGGGTACCATGTCCTTCCAGAGCCTGGTCTCCAGGCTCTAGTTGTGGGTACCAGAGGTGAGCAAGGAGTTGGTTCATACAGAAATGCATAAAAAGGGAAGGATGACTCCTCTCTTCCCATGACCTTCAGGGTAGCAGGCACTCATGCCCAGGGTGAATGTGCTTTCAATGCTATTGGCTCACAGGACAGCAGAGGACATTTTCTGGCCACAGTAGGATGGTTTGGACTAGAGATATATTAGAACTGGGAGGCACACAGCAGGAATATGGTGTCTGAGAGTAGCTGGGAGGTACAGTGACAGTCACAGTATGGCCCAACCCTTGCTCAAGCATGGTCAACAGCAGGTTGATCAGGCCTGTGCCCTGTCAGACTTTGAGTATCTCCAAGGATAGAGACTTCACCACCTCTGTGGTCAGCTTGTGCCAGTGCTTGACCACCTTCAATATAAAAAAAAGGTTTTCTCTTATGTTTTAAATGAAATTTCTTATTTTTCAATTTGTGAGGTCAGTCTACAGTGCCTGGGAGGCTATCTCATAGGAAGCAGTAGGTTGGTGCCTACAGGAGAGGGGTGAGGGAAGGAATGAGGGGCTGCCTGACAAGTGGGAACTTCTGTAACCACCAACCATCAGCCCCATTGCAATTTGGTGTGGTGATGTCAGATTTACTTTCTTTTCAGATTTTACAAAATTTTTGCAGAAGGACACCACTGGGCACAGACTTTTCAGTGCTTGAAGAGCAGTTGGCAAAAGCAGGATAGGTTATGAGGGAGGATGGTCCCTCCAGAGCCCCGTCATTGCTTGGGCAGCAGGGACAGCCACTGTCCTCCCTTGGCCAGCCCCTCTCCCCACTTGACTGATGGAGGTGCTGACAGTGGGATGTGAAGGATGCTTCTGCTGTGCTGGATGTGTATGTGGGATCTGAGTGGGAAGGGCTGAGGTTTTCATGCAGAAGTTAACTTCTTTTCCCAAAACATTCCTGGGGTGTATTTGCATTGAACCACCTCCCTTCTGGTTTTGGACGCAAAAATAAAACAGTGAAAAGAAAAAATCCTCATGGTGACAGCGCAGGCTTAGATGTTAAAATCAGCTCTCCTTTGTGGGTAGGAGCTAATTTATATACATGATTTATGCCTGTTGGAATGAGAGGGACAGACTTAACAAATGACAGATTTTGAATGGTTGCAAGTAATGTTATTAATGTCTGCTGACTTGATGACCTGCCCAACTTTGAACTTCTTTCGATTGTATGGGGCTGAACAAGATCTGCATGAGTTTTGAAATATTTCCACATAAAATAAGCTTTGAGACAGATGAAGAAATGTGAGTTTCCTAATGGGGCCTAGTAAGAAGAGTGCAGGAATTAAAAAATAAAGAAGGGTTATAAGAATCATCCTCAGTTGAAACAAAAACAAAAAATCAGAGAGAATATATTCTGGTGCCAACCACTGCTGCCTGTGGGGTCCCACCACTCTTGCCAATTAGAGGGCAGGCTTTTTCAAGAAGGCATTTGCAACACCTTTCACCTTTGCAGCACTGCATCCATAACTCCAGCAACTACAGCCTCCCTGGCCAGCACCACCGAATCCCAGCCTTAATTTATTTAAATGCATACAAGATGATTCAGTAGGTGCTAATGCTGCTAATTCAGTAGGTGTTAATGCGTGAATAATTACAGACATATTTAAGCAGCTGGTGCTGTGCCTTCAAAAGTTTCTGTGCATGGAAATTAATAGCTCTGTGGTGGCATGTGTGCTTTACGTGTTATAAAATGAAGATGTTGGTAGCAGCTCTGTGTTACAGTTTGCGTCAAGATTTTCACTTGAAGTAGAACAAAAACTTCTTGTTTTACTCTTGGATGTCTCCAGACATGGTACAACAGATTCTCAGGAAAGATGTGATTTTTTTCTTCATTCTTTAAAAAAGACCTACATTTTTTTCACATCTGTCCTTGATTTCTCCTCATTTCTCAGGATCCCCAACAGCATAAGCTCAGTGCTCACAAACTTCCACTACATACGTGTATTGATGATATCTTAGAGCCAGGCCAGCTGAGAATAGCACACACAAACAAATATTCCCCTTATTTGCAATAGCTGTTTGGAGCTATGTGAAGAATAGATGCTGGAGGTGCTCCTTGCTCAGCTAATGTCTGGTTACATAGTTCCAGGTTAGTGCTTTGCCTTGAGCAGATGACAGGGCACCTCAGATGGGCACACCCCATAGAAAATATACTTACATGAAGTGCAAACATGACAGAATGACAATGAAAACAGGGGCAATGGAAATGACAGTCCATTTTGTGCCCCACTGACTGCAAATAATACTTTCTCATTTATTTTTCTGTCAGGACAAAATGGTTTCTAGGCTTCTGCTCAGAGGTGCTCAGCACCTTGCAGGATCAGTCCCCACAGAGACCTGGGCTGATGCAAGCACTGACAGCAAGGTTTTGACGTGTCAACTGTTTGGCTTTGGGACAAAAAGCAGGGTTGAGTTGATGCTGTCTGGTAGATTTCCCTGGGTCATCCTGACAGCTGTAGAAAGCCCTTTATTGCTTTTACCAGATAACTGTGGGAGCCTGCTTTCTTTCTTATCCGCTGCCTTCTTGTAAAGGAAGCGTCAACGCTGCTTCCCCTCTGGCTGCCTGGTCAGTGACAGTGCCCGGCACAGCCTTGTAGGGGAGAGGTCCTGCCAAGCAGACCTGCAGTGAGTGCTGCAGACCCTCTGCCCTGCAGGCATTTTCTAAATAAACATACACCATGAGAGCAGAGAGCTGCAGTGACTGACATCGCTGTTAGTCCAGCATTTTTTGCCTAGAACAGGCGATGGGACCTCTGGTCCATCTGTTTGGATCACCGCAGTGGCCACTCTCAAAAAGTGGCATGGCTTTGGATGGGAACCAGTCCACACTCATCTAGGATGTCACAAAGCTTAGATTAATTAAATAAGCATTGCTCTAGCAGCTGTTTTAAATAGCTGCACATCAACCTAACTTCCAGTGCCTCAGTTTTTAATAGATGAATATCATGTGAAGGTTTCACATTATCATTTGGATGAAATACAGATTTCTGAAGATGAAATGATATCCAGTACTTTTTTGTATTTCCAGGAATGTCATGTTAAAATGTTCTCTGTTCCTCTGCAAAAGGCATAAAGCTCTCTCACCAGTATTAGGCATACTGCATGAGAATGGCTCACAACAGTTAATTAAAAAAAGTCCGGGATGACAGGCTACAAGGTCTGTTCTTGTGTACTTTGTATGCAGGCAAGAAAGTCTCGGAGTTCATGAATGGTTCATTTATACTGCACTTTAACTTATCTACTTCTTGAGTGCTCCTAGTCTTTTAAAAATGTTGGATAAATTTGCACTGGATACCCCTCGCCTAAACTGATTATCAGTATCAGATCCAAAAATAATTTAATTCCTCTAAACATTACCTGTTGCTTCCTGTTCCACTGTACAATAGTTTATTGTCTGGCTCTGTTGTGCCACATTTTGTCCTGTCAGCTGAAGCCACAGATGGGCTGAAAGGGGAGATGAAAGTGTTCTGCACTCCTTTACAAACCATAACCCAAAACCCGGGGAATGCACTTTACATCAGATGCCCCCTAGCCATGCAAGTAATGACTATTTTACCTTCATCTTTGTACTGATATCTGTGAGTTATCTGGGATTCAGAAAGTATGTATGGTGGATTGGGCGAGGGGGGCAGAGGGTGTTCATTAGATAAAAGCTACATTTTCCTCACTTGTCAAAAATGTGCACTGTAAAAGAACTCACTTTGGTTTACGAGCAAATCCCAAGAATTTGCTTTTTCTATTGTTATTAGTTACAGAAAAGTTGAATGCTTAGTGCAGCCCATTATTTTTCACTTGATACTCCTGCAGGAGCAGAAATGTGAGGAGAACTGACCTGTTTCTATCTTTTAATGGACAAGCCATTTTCCTCTACCCCCCTTCTGAGGTGGGGGATGTCTGGTATTTCTGCTCCTGAGAAAGGCACCTCTCAGCCTCACTGCTCTCCCTGAGGTGCTGTTGGAGGCATGGGCTGGGCCCTGGGGAAACTCAGGGCAAGGAGAAGTGGTTCTGCCCCTGCTGCAATCTCAGCTGCTGGGAAATCACCCCCAGCCACCCTACTCCTACCACACTTCCCCCATCCCTGAGACAGAAGTAACTCAGGTGTGAAACTCATTTGTATAAAATCCTTTATTCGCTCGTGGTTTCTCCCTCAATCATTATTGCCCTGATTTTTTTTGGACTTTCTCCTTTGCATCATTTACATGCTTCAGTTTATTTTGAAAAAATCTTTTCCTATACATAAATTCACAAAAAGAGGAAAAGAAGGTGGGAAGGTTTGGGAAGGTTTGGGAAGGGAGGGGAGGGGAGAAGAGGGGAGGGAGGGGAGGGAAGGGGAGGGAAGGGGAGGGGAGGGGAGGGAAAAAACCCCCTGAAACCCCACCTCCCCAAAACAAAACAAAACAAAACAAAAAGGAGAAAATAGCAACAAAAGAGGAGAGCAGAGCTATGCAGGGCCCTTGGCATATGTAAAAAAATGCAGTCAAAAAAGTACCAGCAGGAATAGCCTCATTGGCTCCCCCCAAGAATAAAACCTGAACAGCAGAAGCAAATTTCTTTTGTCCAGGTCACACACATGTCAGACTGCTCTCAAAGTCACCTCAGCATGTCCTCACTGCCCAAATTCCCAGGAAGAGTGGGCTTTGTTGGTCATCTTCAAGGAATATGTATCTGTCTGCTTTGGCTCCTAGGAGGCATGCATTTACACTTAAATAAGCTGAGAACCAGGAATGTCCTGATAGCTTTTTCTATTTGGTCCTGCTTGGGCTGCATCTAGACTGGCTGTGCTGGAAACAGCCATCCTGTATGGCACAGTAAGGAGAATGTGCAGTTAGGCTGGAGCACTTTACCCACATCAGTCCTGGATGCAAGGAAATAAAAGCTGGAAGCTGGTTCCCATCATGAAACAAGCTTGTGCTTATCCATTTGTTTAAGAACAAAGTGTAAAGACAAGACAGGATTTGATAGCTGAGCCACGCTCTTGGGACACACAGGGAGCAGGGAGAAAATTCTATCTTTCCTTTTAAAAGAGTCAAAGGAATATATGAATGTGAATATGCTTCCAGAGTTGTGTGTCTCATGCTGAATCAGTTGTACATATTCATCAGTGACTCTGCAGTGGGGACAATCTTTTTAGCACCAAAAAACTGTCTTCTTGTTTTCTACATATAGCATTTTCTTCTAGTGCTCCTCAAAATTGTTCTGCTTGTATCTTGGAATTTTCTTTCACTTCTTATGCCTGGTTTCTTCTGTCACTTTTAGATATTCCTTCTCTTAGACTCACAAAACACATTAGAGAGCATGCAGCCAAATATGGAGCCTTCTGCACGTTTTCCTCTGAAACAGCTGTGCTACCAAATATGCTTTAGCAAAAAACCTCCAAAAAACCTTTTCTTCCAAGTCAGGACCACAGCAGCCTTGCAAGCCCTGTGTTTAAGGACCAGCAGGAGGTAAAGCAGATAACAAAGGATGACAAGATGGTGAGAGGACCTGGGACAGGGGTTTCATTGACTCATATTCGTCAGCTGAGCCTCTGTTTGCTGCCTGAGGTTAGGACAGAGGATCAGGGGCTGGCTGTGAAGGAAAGGAGGCATTAGGGAGAAGGGAGGCTGGAGAGGCGGACAACAGTGTGCTGGGGACTAGGAACTCGATAAAGTGAGCTCTGGAGGGCACAGCAATGGGCTCCAGCCTGGCCAGGGTACCAAAACTCCCTGGTGACACCCCTGTCACTGCTGAAATGCCCTGTCAAGACTGAAGACCAAAATATGGCAGACAATATGCGTTTGAGCTCCATTTATTTTTCAGATCTGCTTTTCTGCAGAGGAACAAACACACTTAAAGGGTTTGTTGTGAATTAGGCTCCTTAGACCAATCCATTACCAACTCTGATGCTAGCAGTGGGGTAGCCCTAGAAGGCACACTTTTTGTCTTGATTTCCATAGTGCCCACACTATGGCAATGCCAGCATGCACTGAAATTTGCTATCTGGGATAGGGAGTCCATCCATTGCTACCAGAGGCACCCTCATGGTCACTGACCTCTTCTAGGGAGGCCCTGTGACTTGAGTTTCATCATGGGTTGGAAGAGGTGGAAGACCCTTCCCTGGCTGCCATGGTGGATTCAGGTAGTAAGAGTGGGATGGGCAGTCTGCTTACAGAGGTCCCACAGGCATGGGAACAGGTAAGAGATGAGGCCGAGTGCCTTGCTCAGGGATTCCTTCAGAGATGTCATTGCTGTGCAGCCTTCTGCAAATAGGGCATGGAAATAATGCGAAACCTGGGACTGAGGGACTGGGCTTGGCTTGAGAAACCAGGGTCAGGCAGAGGCTTGGGAGAGGACAGCAGTGCTGCTGTGGCTCCACAGAGTAGCACACACACCTGTGGCCAGTGCAGTGCTGGCTATGCCAGGAGAGCCCTGCTGCCTCCCTAAGACACTGCCTCCCTAAATCACTGCCTGGGACTCAAGATCCTGGTGCTGAGGAGCTCAGAAAGTTCTTAATGCTGTCTAAGGACCTCTTGACCTAAGTCCCAAAATCATGATCCTTCTATTTGGCATCTGCCAAGCCCTGAGGCACCTGAAACTCTGCACTTGCCTGTTGAGGAGCACCTCACTTCCATTTCACAGCCTACAAGAGCTCAGCACTTTTCCTGGGTTGGTATTGATCCAGCCATGTGGCCTGGGGGCTTGGACCAGTGCTGTCTGCACCTGACTTTGTGCTCTGAAGGAGTTTGGCCAGAGGAGGGTCGCAGTGGTGCTCTGATTGACCAGTTAATTGTTGTATGTTAAACAGTCATTTCAGGAAGTACACAAATAGAGGTTGGAGCAATAATGACCACCGGAGTCCCCCTCTGAGCAGGTGACTAAGGCTGAGAGCACTCTTGCTCATTCTCTCCTTGTAATCCAAATGATCTTTCACTTGCTGCTTGCCAAGTGGAGCAGTTTCAGCAGGAGGGGCTGATGTTACTTCTCTTTCCTCTCTGGAAATATTGGGGTACGTGTCCTTGCAAGCAGTTGAGCCAGCAGGTGTTTTGGGGAGAGATCTTATCTTTGATCTGTCTGTTGACCACCATCACCAAGAGCACCTTCTCAGGCTTTTTTTCTTAAGGCTTTTCCTCAAGATTTGAAACAAGGTACACACTTAGGAAATATGGAGGGGGCAGAGGGTGGCAGTGGGGCAAAATATCCTTAAGGTAGTATTTCATAGCCAAGTTTTCCTTATTGGCCCTTTCAGCAGTCCTAAACATAGGAGAGGGTGCTAGTAAGGTACATCTGGACATGATGCCTATGTGGGGAGAAGAAGGGGGTTAAAAGAAAATGGCTGATCTAATTTTAGAATATTATACAAGAAAAAATAACTTGAGAAAAATAGACACCCAAGGGATTGTTTCTGCACTGGAGGCTTGCTTCTACTCTAGCTAGAAAGGAGGCACACTTCATCTTAGCTTATGCAGGCACTTACAGTGATGAAATATTTAATGAAATACACAATTAGAAGCCATTTGGGGACTCACCCATAAGAAATAAATGAAGATCTTAATGCTTCAGAATTAAAGTTCACAAAATGAAAATCACTATAATTTAAAAATACCCTTTTCATATTCTATCCTTGTTCACAGCACAGGCAAAGGGAAAAGCTGCCAGGCCTGGGGCAGGGTGAGGGGCCCAGCCCCAGCCCTATGCTGACAACGACTGATAGGGACCACCATGTGCTGGTGCTGCAGCCCCACCTCAGCTGTGTTTGGTTTGCTAGAATAGATGTAGCCAGCTTGTCCAGGAGTGGTTCAGCACAGAACAAAATTACCACTGGGGGAAGAAGCCACAGATTTCAGTCTGAGGATTTCTCTCTGCAAAAGGCCAGAGTAGCCCTGAATTAGTGTCACTGATCTGCATTGGGTATGCAGAGAGTTAGGCCTTCAGGGGATCAGGGCAGTCTAAAACCACAGGGACAATAAACTAGTTATGAAAAATGTCCCTGCTCTTTGACCACATCCAGTATATGTAATTAGTTGGGAAACTCTGCATCTTGGTATTAATTGCTGGATGACTCCCTGCAAATTCTTCTGCTCTGGGAATCAGTCTCTAAGTGCGTGCACGATAAAAATGGCAGGTAAGACAGATCTTAAAACATGCTTTGTTCATCTACAAAGGAAACACAAATGCCATTTGAATTGTGCCTGATGATTATATAATAATTTGAGTTGGACAGGACCTTTAAAGGTCATCTAGTCCAACCCCTCTGCAGGTTGGAGCAGGGACATCTTCAACTATATCAGGTGACTCAGAGCCCTGTCCAATCTGACCTTGAATGTTTCCAGGGATGAGTTATCTGGCACCTCTCTGGGCAACCTGTGACAGTGTTTAACCACACCATTGTAGAAAATCTTCTTCCTTATGTCTAATCTAAATCAACTTTCTTTGAGTTTAAAACTGTTCTATCAGAACAGAATGTTTCAGAATAACCTAACAAATACTCAGTAATATATTTAATTGTGATGATGACTTTGTAATATTAGACATCCTTGTAAGATGAGTTTGCAAGAACAGAACAGAGTGAATACATCACAGTGCAAGTCTCCATGAATTTGCTGGTATAGCACAGAACAACTACACAGAGAGGGCTGACCAAAGCTCATGAGATTGTGTAAAGTCTGGAGCTGACTTGCCTTTGAACTGCTCTGTGAAAGATGGTTCTTGCTAGGGACTCCAGTAGTGGCCACATACCAGCTGTCTCAGGACAAAAAGTCAGGAGGTGTTTGCAGTGGAAGGAGTACATGGGGCACCTTTGTCACCAGCACGGCTGTAGTGTGATGTGCAGGCACAGGCAGGGAGCCAGGGAGAGGTAGGTGTCAAGGGAAGAGCTGTGGGCAGGCATTTCTCTCTGTTGTTTGAGAAGAGGAATCCATAGATATAATTTCTTCTTATTGGTTACAGTTAAATGAATGAATCAAGGGAGGTTTTCTGGGCTCATATGTTTACGTTTTACTTCAGCTCTGCCTCAAACCAACAAAAAGCCTTGGAATCCTCTCTGGAGTATGAAAAAGAGCTTCTTATTACTGTTTGTTTTCTCATGCAACAAGGAAAAAAAAAGGTGAGGCAGAGGAAATAGGACATGCTTTGGGCACTTATACTTCATGGTAATACTGGATTGTGTTTCTGTCTTCTTAGTGCTTACTTCAAGCCTTTTAAATGTGCCAGACAGAAAGTGTGACAAGTGGGTTGGTTTCCCACAAAGCTTACTCTTGAGTGGGAGATTTTCTGTGGAAATAATGTGTTAGTGGCAGGGAAAGAAGCAGTGGAGCATGATCGGGATGTGATCATCGACCTGAAGAAATGTGTGTTAGTGCAGTGACACATTGCTTCCAAGAACCAGAAAACAAACCCCCAAAAAAGATGCTTCATTTTATAACTGGCCTGTAAAAGTTCTCCTAGCATCTGCTAGGTAGTGCTTTATGTGCCAAATACCTAACAAATACCTTTAAAAAAAAGGAATGTAAACCATATTTTACTGAAACATAAGAATGTTAAAATTCAGGGTCTCATCGGCAACAATATGGGAGTCTGACAGGAGCGGTTTTGAAAGACTCTACCATGTATACTGTTTCCTATCCTGCAGAAGAACTGAAGCCATTAATTTTATGGCTGAAAAGAGTATGGAGAGCAGCAGCCCAGACACTGGAGGGGAAATTGTCCCCTGAGTAATATGGTGCCATGGAAATACAATCTGATGGCCAAAGTCACCAGATGGTGCTATTGTGTACACTATTTGTGTGTGTGTGTGATCATTGTCCATACTTGGAAGGGATTTTGAGGGGTTTCTCTGTAGGACAAGGGCTCTGTGGTGGTTTGCTCTCTCCCTTTGTCCCTCCTGGTCCAATGCAAACCTTGGGGCTGAGCCTTGCCTCATTGACCCTAACTCCCAAAATGGGGACCACCTCCATGCCGTTTCATCCTTCACTGTTTGAAGTTAAAGCATAAATGAAACAAGCTATACACAGAAACTCCCTCATTCTGTATCACCTCTTTCTTTCCTGTGTGGAATCCAAACATCTCCAGACAAGATGATGGAAAAAAAAAGCAGGGGCTTCCATGATGCCCAAGGAAGCAAGGAGCATATTTGCTCATCTCTGATCAACTGCAGCACCTTCTGAAGTATCCCACTGCAGTTAAGCACAAAATGTCCGTCCTTTAGCCTACAACCCCACAGAAATGAAGGGGACTGCTCTATGCCCCAGGAGAGTGTTTCTTTCTGGAAAGACTGTCCAGCAGAGGGTGACAGAGATGATGAGGGAACTGGAGCATCCTTCTTATGAGGACAGGTTGAGAGAGTTGGGCCTGTTCAACTTTAAGAAGAGACGACTGAGAGGGGACCTCATCAATGTCTGGATGGACCCAGGCTCTTCTTGGTGGGGCCAAGCAATAGGACAAGCGACAATGGGCAGAAATTGGTGCACAGAAAGTTTCACCTGAATATGAGGAAGAACTTCTTTACTGTGTGGATGACTGTGCACTGGAACAGAGTGTCCAGAGAGACTGCGGGACTTCCTCACTGGAGATATTCAAGAACTGTGTGGATGCAATCCTGTGCCATGTGCTCTAGGATGACTCTGCTTGAGCAGAGAGGTTGGACTAGATGACTCACTATAGTCACTTCCAACCTAACTCATTCTGTGATTCTATGGTCAAGAGTGGTGTACTCCAGGGCTCAGTACTGAGGCCAGATCTGTTTAACATCTTTGTCAATGACCTGGACAAGGGAATCAACTGGACCCTCAGCAAGCTCGCAGACAACTCCAAGTTGGGTGGGAGTGTTGACCTATTGGAGGATAGGAAGGCTTTGCAGAAGGATCTGGGCAGTTTGGATCAATGAGCCAAGGCCAATTGTATGAGGTTCAATAAGGCTTAGCGCCAGATCCTGCCCTTGGGACACAACAGCCTCATGCAGCTCTACAGGCTTGGGGGAGAGTGGCTGGAAAGCTGCCCAGCAGAAAAGGACCAGGTTGCTGTTTGGCAGCTGGCTGAATGTGAGCCAGCAGTGTGCCCAGGTAGCCAAGGAGACAATTACATCCTGGCAGTGATTGTCCCCCTGTTCTTGGCACTGGTGAGGCTGCACCTCGAATACTGTGTTCAGTTTTGGGCCCCTCACTACAGGAAGGACATTGAGGTGCTGGAGTGGGTCCAGAGAAGGTCAACAAAGCTGGTGAAATGTCTGGAGCACAAGTCATATGAGGAGTGGCTGAGAAAGCTGGGGTTGTTTAGCCTGGAGAAAAGGAAATCGGGGGGACCTTATTGCTCTCTACAACTTCCTGAAAGAAGGTTGTAGTGAGATGAGGTTGGCCTCTTCTTCCATGTGTCTAGTGATAGGATGAGAGGAAATGCTGCCAGTTGTGCCAGGGAATGTTTACATTAGATATTAGGAAAGGGTTGTAAAGCATTGGAACAGACTGCTCATGGAAGTGGTGGAGTCACCATCCGCAGAAGTGTTTAAAAAATGTGTGGATATAGCACTTGAGGACATGGTTTCGTGATGAACATAGTGGTGGTGCTGGGTTGACAGTTGGACTAGATGATCTTTAAAAGTCTTTTTCAACCTTAACAATTCTATGATTCTATGATCCTGTGTTTCTATGCTCAAGCTTTTGCATTATAAATATTTTGCTTTCTACCCATTCTACAAGTCTCTTAGAAAACCTGTTTTCTCTGTTGACTGTTCTCTAATTCTTTTTTAAAATGCATAAGCAGTTTCTAAACAGTATTCATACAAAAAGTGTGACCCTGAGATCTTGAGTAAGAAGTGAAAGGTATAAGTGGGCGTTTTAAGGGTGCCATTGAGAGACATATTGGGAGTACAGCTGAGAGGACTACACTCACTTCAACTTCATCTCCTCTAATTAAAGGCCTGCTGCTACATGTCCACTAGGCTGAGGATCTGGCTGTGCCATTCCAGCTCTGCATGGGGAGCAGGGGTGAAAGCTGCTGGCTGATCTTTACCCCCAAACCTGCTCTTAGCAGATGGTGGTGGGAGTTTGTAAGGAGATGCCCACACTGTGGTTTCCACCCCAGAACTGCCCCAGGGCCACAGCAGGGCCCTGCTGTCTCTGCTGCATGTACAGTAGCACTCTCTCCAGCAGGCAAGGGAGTCCATCCCTAAACCCAGAGGACAAAACCTTTTTGTTCCAAAGCACCCCGCTACTGGCTGAGACCTCTTCCTCAGTGATCAAAACAAGGAGTGCACCTTTTCTAATCAGAAGTAGAGGGAGGGGATCAGCCCCTTCTGAGTGAGTGCCTTTTGCCTTGCTTGCACCAGACCAAGCCCTGCAGCAAAACAAAGAAAAACCCATGGGGAGAAGCAACACTGGCCTGCAAGGGCCCCCACGCAGGGACAGGGATGGGGCTGGGATTGGGGCGCTCCCCTGAGTGAGCACAGCTGCTGGAAGGGGATGAAGCAGCATCCGAATGCTTTTAGCAACAGACACAGGACTTGAATCAATAATACAAGAAAGCCTGTGGTCGGCGGCATTTCTGGCCACAGCAGATGGACCACCATTCAAGGACGGGTTTGAGGCTTCCTCTGCCTGAGGGGATTTTAAACCACATTCCCACATTTCAGGCAAGTACCCTCATCTCTCTCTGGCCTGTAGGTCCGTGTAGAAACTGCAGTGTTGCACAGCCAGGAATCACAGGGTTGGTAAGAAACTGAGCAGAAAGCACGATTTTTGTAGGTACTCCTCTGAACAGAGGCTCTGGTGTCTACACCCAAGAGCGTCTCTGTCCACGGAGATACTTATACATCAGCTGGTTATGACTCTGCACTACCTGATCTAACTCGAGGTTGTATTTCACTTTGAAGTTCACCCTGCTCTGAGTAGGGGATGGACTAGATGACCTCCAGAGGCATCTTCAAAGCTAAATTATTCTGTGATTCTATATCTATCACTGTGTTTTATCCAGCTACTGTTTCATGTAAAATCCCTCAGTGAAGACCCCTAGCCATTAGGTACAAGCATGTGCCTTCTTGCCTGTTCTACCTCTGCCTCCATAAATCTAGGAAAGCTCAGCTGTGGAGGTACAGAGTCCTCAGCAGGTTTCTAGCTAATGCATAAAGATTAAAAGCTACTATAGTTGCCAGTAAATTCAAGACTCTCTGGGTCACTTTAAATTAAGTAAAAGCTCCATTAATTTGATCAAAGAAATAGATGATATATTATAACGATTTGTATAACATATGGTTATTTAGTTCTGTATGAAATTTTGCACAGAAATCTACTTTTTTTCTGGTACCTTTGAACAAATAGAAATAACTTCAGCATGCTACAGATAAAATAAGTGTACTAAATCACAACAGAAAATATATGGGGACATATGTTGGGTACGAACACAGTAATCAAATGTAATCATATACAAAACCAGCATATTAAATGAAGACTTAAAAATAAATATTTTAGTGGTAAATAAATAAATTGAAACTATACTTAAATATTGATTTAAACATGTGTTATTTTTTGTCCATTATGTTTAGATATGGAGAAGTACAGTTGGCATTCATTGTATAATCAAAGATATCAAAAATATACATTGACTCAGACACTGGAAAACAAAAATATCGATTTTTGACATTTTTAGTGTGAGGATTATACTTTAAAAAGGAATATTTTCAAAAGTGTGTCCTGTTTTCAAGATGTATTTATTTGCCATGAAGTAACAAGTTCCACAGCGTGGTACATTCTACAGCAGATGAAAATATTTAGTGTGTTAAATTTATGGCCGAGGGCAAAGAGCTGAACTTGGGAACCTATTTAAAGTGCAGTGGAAGTCTGTGAAGATAACGATGGGGAGTTGAAAGCAGTGAAGCCTCAGACAGTAATATCTCAATAACAAAGAGCTAATGCTTTGCTGCAAAGGCTTTCTCAGCAACAGTTGGTCCATTTTTGTCATTATATCTAATCAAGTCCAGTCTTGCCTCAGCCTCCTCAGCCAGCAGACGTCCAGCACTTAAATATAACCGTATGTGTCCAGCGTGATTACAAGCATCGTAACGCGCTCCCGGCTCTGTCCTCCCACTCCAGCTGGCCCCAGACCCCAGGCTGTCACATTCCAGGTTTCATCCTCTGAGTGTGCATGCCGATAGTGCATGAGGTTGGAGGGCTCAGGGAAGGGGTGTGGAGTGGCTGACACCCATGGAGAGAAGCATGCCCTCTCTGAGATCAGCTACAGCCACAGCCACCTACACTGGGAAGCATCACCAATCCTGCCAAAAAGTGCCCAGAGTCAGTAAGGGCTTGGACTCCCAATGTATCCAGATTTCTTCACATGATCGTGGACTTCTTCACACCTTCATTCATCCATGTGGCAGCTTTCTCATGCTGGAGAGGCTTCGCAGAAGGTGGGCCATGTCTGCCTGGCACTGTCCCTGACCCCACTGGCAGCCAAGTGTAAAAACCCCCACCCTGTCCAGGCAAAGGACAGTATTTTCCTTCTTGTGCAAGTGGAGACAGGAGGCAAGAGCCAGAGGCAGGAGCTGTCTGAAGTGCTTTCTGCAATTACACTGGAAAATTCATTAGCATGAGTCAATGGCAAAAAATTAAGAAAGTGCCAAAAGACCCTCCATTAACACATTAAAGACTCTCTGTTAACACATGCAAAATTTCACGAGGTAAACAACCATGTTCCTAATTTGCTGAGGTTGCCTACATGGCTTAATTCTCTTGATAGGATTCCTACTTTGAGCTGATAATTAGAATAAAGACATTAAATTATCCATATTGCTCATTAATTATGTACAGCACTGGAATCCCATTAGTGGATTCAAAATCCCATTTTTGAACAAGTTTTAGTGAACAATATCCTCTACCCTGGAGGAATTAGAGAAGGACAAGACTTTCCACAGCTGGGGTGGGATATAGGGTTGTATTTATCCCTCCTGAGTTTCACCAAAGTCCCCATCCCTGTAACCTTTCCTAAAAAGTGCTGAACAGCCCGTGGGAGTGATGGGGTGTCCAGCACAGGTGACGAGGGATGCATGACCTGGGACTAATAATCACCTTAAGGCCACTTCTCTGAGCCCAGCTCCAGCTGGGATGAGGAAGGCACTGAAGGTGGTGTGAAATAACCATATAGGGAGTTGTATATTCAGTGAGGGAGAAAAGGCCTTGAAAAGGTGGTTCTGCTAAAGCATTTTTAGGATTATAGTTTTCCTTTTAATACAATGGTCTCTAGTAATACTGGAGAGACCAGAGATGGGCAGAGAGCTCTGCTGTCTCCACTATGTCTCCCATTTGTACCAAGAGCCTGGAGGAGCAGGCACACCTCTGCTGGGGAGGCCAAGTGCTCTGGTGTGGTCTGGGTAAAGTGATCCGTACTTACACTATGAACAAATCAAGGTGTGATTTTAGTGTGGGAGCAGGGGGGATAAGTAACCCACCAGCAAAGAGGGAAGAAAGGTAATCTACCTCCCATTTCTACTGCTGCTTCCAGTGCCATGCTGAAGAAGGCAGGCAGAGGAGAGACATGTTGGGAAGAAAGGGCAGTAGGTTGCTCCACACTCCTCTCCTAGAAAGGAAGCTGAGTTGCTAATATTATCTGTATTTATTGTATTTATGTGGTGCTGAGCTCATCTTTGAGACATCTGGGCCCAAGAACAGTAATTAAAATGAACAACTGTTGACAGCAGTTGTCACAAATTGAGCAACTGGCATAAATCAAACTGCCTGGAGTCTCAGCCATCTCTCCCAAGGAGTGGATAAATACCATCTAGCCAAATTAAGAAAGCTGTGGAGAGCAAATGTTTGTGACACAGAGTCAAAAACATGCCAGTGCCGAGTTCTGTTTGGGTTCTGGAGGAGCAAATCCCCCAGCCCATGTCCCCTCCCTGAAGGATGCCTGTCCGCCCTCTGTTTACACTCCCCCTCACTCCGCCTCTGATTTCAGCTATGGCACAAACAGAGCAGGTTTTCTGGCAACAGGGAAGGTTAAAAGCAGCAGCAAGCTCTGTCTAATGGTGGAGTTTGCATTATGAGCAAATAGCACTGGCTTTGCTGCATACTGAAGATTGCCGCTAACTAAAGCACAAACCAAAATCCCAACCAAAACCCTTTGAAATCCATGACGTGCAAACATAGGATGTATTTTATAGGCACCCAAGAGCAGCCAAGCTCACTAAGGCAAAGATCCGTCTAATTCAATATCCTAAAGCAATAGTTTAGGGAACAGCATAGGTATGGGTAAGCAGGTGTAGTGCCCTTCCAAGTCCTCCCCTAACCTCTGACCATTTGCAGCTTGGAGACATTTAAATGGCAAGACTTGAGAAAACAAAATCTATCTTAGAAAAAAACCATGCCAATCACATAATGGTTACGGATCAAGTCCTTGGGACACACAGATCCATACAGCACTCTCATTTTTTTCTTTGAAAGCTGACAGATTTCCCTTACTTAGGCCAGGGTACAATTTAACACCAACACCGTGATTAAACAGTTGCTTTTCCACTCTCTTCAAAAGGTTTTGAGGTTGGACCCAGGTTTGGGTCCTATCCATCACCTTCCCTTTGCATCATACAACTGAAAACACAGGAACATTTCTAAAGGGAGTAACCAGAATTGCCCTGGTGCTGAGGCTCTTCTGTAGCCTATTGGGTCACCAGAAAATCAAGGCTGAATAAAAGCTGGCAGAGACACAGAGAGACCCCCAGTCTCCCACCAGGGCTGCCCTGCCCCAGGGCCCAGCATGACCCCAGGCCAGCTGGATGGAGCGGGCTGCAACATGTCCCCAGACCCAGCAATGAAGGTGGGACAGCAATGCAGAGTATTATTTCAGGAAGCTCCCTGGCTCAGGCAGCACTTATTCACAGGGCGTATTCTCGAGTTTTGCATTCATGTGGCTGCAAATAGGTGCAGGAGTTCATGCCTCATCACATAGCTCCAGGAGTGGGGTCAGAGAAGCCAGGAGTTGCATGTGGGACACATGACAACAGCTAGGGAAGACACATAGCAACAGATTAGATTTTACTGCTCCTCCACAACAATTCTGATGCTTACAAGAAGTCCCATGCGTGTCTGCTCCTTGGCTGCTGTAGGTGCACCACCATGTGCCCAGCCCACTATCACCCTCTTTCTATCCCCTGCCCTGGCATAACACTGCTTTTCTAGAACAGAGAAAGCCTATAATCACTGGAGACATGATTTGGTGTTGGCTCTCAGTCTTCAGAATTTAGCCTTATTAATAAAATTCAGGTGGAAATAATACACTTGCTTTGTTTGGAGTGTGAGATATGTGTCTTGAAAGGCAGTAATTGTGGCAGAGTTTTACTTATGGTAAACTAAAGTAAACAACAGGCTGCCTAGATGGATATGATGTCCAAGTACTTTCCTATCACAAGGGCTGAGATGCTAGCTTTGCTTGCTTTGTTTGCACTGGCCAGTATAAAACAATCTGCATACCATAATCTGAAAGGAAAGGTCAGCCCAAAGGTCACATGTTTTAAGGGTGCTACTTCAAAGACATTTATCTCGTTTACAACACCATTAAGTCCCTGGTAATGGTCTATTGTCTTTCATCATCTCAACCTCTTCACCTGCTTGTTTATGTTTGGCCAAGCCTCCCCGAAGTGGGGCGCAGGTTAAGCAGGTGCTTGGTGGCTCCTGCTTGACTGAACTCACTCCATGTTATTTGAGAAAGTGGCAGACTGTTACAGGACTATCAAACCATAACCACAGCCATCCTCTTCCCCCTTCCTGCAGAAACCAGTAGTTAAATCCTGCAGTTTTCAGCTGTTGTTTCTGATCCAGCCCTTCTCGCCTTTTTCGCATTGTTCAGGCTGGGATCTCCGCTGAGGTGGCTCCTCCAAGATGACTGGTCCCTGTCATTTCCCTGTCACACCTCCCTCACCCCATTGCTGATGGTGGATAAGTTTGCTTGTTATACTTGGGAAGTGTAATGACCTCTCTTCTCTTGATCTTTGGAAACCAATCTCATCACCACCATTAGTCTATAACCCCTGAAGCAAGATCTCATCTCCTTGTTGCAATAATTCAGATACTGTCCCGTTGATTTCAGTGTGCATCACTAGAGCAAAGTTCATTAGCTGAATATCCAAACCAAATCCTTGGTGATGTGTCCCAGGGTTGCTTTCACATGCATAAATGCCCCATTCCCATGGTACCTTCTTGAGGTTGCTACAATACTTGAGGCACAAAGTCGGAGAGCACTGTGATAAGTTCCCCTGGACTGAAAAATCCAAGTCCTTCTTTCTTCTGCTTTCTTTTTTTGCTAAGGTACACCATACTTAAATACATATAGCCTGGTCATGCCCAAAGGGCAAGGTTTAATCTCTTTAAACACACCACATCCTCTAGGAGTTCCATAGTGCTTGCAGTTTCAGTGAGAGGAGACCTGTCTCTTCCACATTTGCTACTGTTGCACTGAGATGCTTTGACCAAGACCGCCTTTTTCACTCTCAGCTATTTTACCTTCTAATTGACAGCAGCTCTCCTGCTTTGGTGGGTGGTGTGAAGAGGTAGGGACTGTGTGGGGCATGCTGGGTGTGGGTACTTGTGTTGTTGGATGAGGAGAACTGCTGAGCCCCTGGATGGGAAGGAGAAACTAGTGCCCTAGGTCTCGGCTGAAGACTGCTGTATGCAGCGCATGGAATCACTGAAGAATACTCACACAAGCATGGCCAGGTGCCTGCTTCATGCAGATTAGAGCACCTCCTACAATCTTGTGGCATTATCAGTTGTTATCAGGTATCTCTTATTTTCTTTCTAAATGTAATATAGTTGATCACTAATTCTATTAAGTTCTCTTTCCACCTGGAAGTAGTGAGGGACATTTTACAGGCTTTTCTAGGAAAAGGTGGTAAGTGCAATTTCCACTTAGAAGTTTCCCATATAAGTTTGCCTTCTATATACATAATTTAAATGAACCTAAATATTCGGGCTGAAATTCCCATGCCATGTTGAATTAGCTGGGAAAATATTCAAATTAAGTGATCTGGACTTTTTTATCAGTAAGAGAGTAAGAAAGAAACTCTCCTGATGAATTCTAGCACCATTGGGTTTGGCCCTTGTGTCTTAAAATTACTTAAGGGCTCAGAATATGCCATTTCCTGTTCCCATGAAAAGGTAGTCAAATTTGATGAAGCTGTGAGCCCCTGAAAAAATTCAGTCTGCCACACCTGTGTAGGTTTTGCCTAAATTTTGGCAGCTTTTATCCCAAATATTCTGCCTGCCCTGAGCATAACTCAGCTTAAGCAAGGAGGGACTGAGTAGGGCTTTTCCCCAGACTGCTTCTTCAGGTCCTGGTGCCTCAGGCATAGCTTGGAAAACAAGAGACCATCTCTCTTGTGCTCTCAGTGCCTCCTAGCTAATGCCTCAGGGGCTGCAGGAGGGTGTGCAAAACAGGCACTGAGGAATGTAAAGGTTGGAGAGTGGGAAAGAGGAGCTGGACAGAATTAATTCTGGTACGTAGTTGTGAAGAAGGGGCTGGAGCAGACCCAGACTGAAGAGACAGGAAGGATGATGATGGTAAAGTGTCTCCTACACACTAGAGTACCTATTTCTGTAGACCTTTCACTTTTGCTTTTGCATGTTCTCTGACTGGCAAGAGAAACCTTTGGTGAAAGCTGATGAAAATCCACAATTCTCAGCCTGTAGAGAAGCCCAGTGACTGGGATGAATACCTGAAATACTGAATTTTTTTTTTTTTTGGTGATGGGTAATTTTTCTTCTCTACAGTGGTGCCCTTAATTCTAGCATTTCTTAACCCTTAACTTATTAACTTTGCAGCATTGTGCATTTTTCTTGCATACTAGTGTTTATATAATATGTGAAATAATATGTCTTAAGCAGATGATGAGTGATAAACGTGCCCTTGCCTGTGTCTATATCTTTGTGTATTGCATAGCCATAGAATTTTAGTTTTTATCTATTCCAGAGCTGAGGAAGTATATTATTTAATAGGAACTCTGTTAATCTCTGGAAATGTATAGGTCTAAACCGTTTGAGATCTAATTACCATAAATGCTAAAAACTTATTTATTTAATTTCTACACAAGTAAATCCACGTTTATAAGCGACTATGTTGTAACTGAAAATTTCAGAGGAGTTTTATAATTCCGATATCTCTTTTCCTAAAACTTTAATTAGATTAACCATATACTACAGATGTATTTCTTTATCAGTTGCATTATCAGGCCCAGAATTCAGAACTGAATTTTCCTGTGTGGGCTCTTGTGGTCACACATTCCTATTTGAAGGCTGAGGCTGCAATTAACAGCCTGTTCTTAATCTTTTTAAGGCAGCTTGCTTTTCAGTGAGAACAGTGCAGAAATGTTTGCAGTTGATACCTGCAAATCATGTTCTTTCTCTTCCTTTCTCAGCTATGCTGAAAAGCTGAGGATGCCCAGGTTCTCAGCTGGCAGAGAGTGGAAAAATGCCAAAAAATTCAAAGGAGTCACACTGAGCTTCACCAGCCAGGAACTTGCCCCATAATTTTTATTTTAGGCAGAAGAGAGAGAGTAAACATTTCCACGGGCCTGGAAAGAACTCCTTTCTACGTGCTTATTACATGCCTTGAGTGGACATTTTTAGAAATTAGTCAGTAATTGGTCAAAAATGAAAAACTGGCTGGTTCTGCATCTCTCTGCCCGCACGCTCACCAAACTGGTAGAGCTAATAACTTATATACAGAGTGAGAATTCTGTACTACCTCCATGAAAAGTGGGAAAAAATTGTCTAATGGGACTTCAGGCAGAAATTACAAAGCTCTTACTGGTTTTGCTGAATTTGGCATCTTGTCAATCTATGCTGCCCTCCCCAGTTTGTGCTTCTGCCATCCAGCTAACAAAGCATATAAAGCCTTATGTGGTGGGCTTAGGGCAGGCATGTTGAAAATCAAAATAATATGTTGGGATTTATTTGTGAAAACAAACCTCAAACTGATCCATTCTCAGAGGCCCTCACTGTAGCTGCCAGGTGCCCGTCACACAAACACCCACTCCTGTGTTGCTTGGGGAGGGTCCCAGTGCAAGCTCCATGCTGGACCAGCTCTTCTCTTTCCATGTTTAACAACCCACCAATCCCTCCAAAAATGTTATTCAGACTCTGAACTAATACTGAGCTATAAGACAAGGGAGAAGTCTGCTGTTGATATACTGCCAGTGCTCATTTGCAATTACCTGGATCGGAATAGCAATAATGCGGTGTTTCTGGTGTTGTTCCTCACAATGGGATTTGAAATAGCTTATTTCTAAATAATTTTATCTTATCTTTGACATTGAGTTCTATCTTTAGTGGATTCTTTTCACCAACAAGACTAAATATACCAATATATTTCTACCATGCCTGCCAATTGGTTCCCAGATTTCATACAAACCTACAGATACAGATTTCATCTGAATCTACAGTGAAGGTGGACTATCCATTTAGTAGAGTACTTCATTTTTTCCTAATGTCATGTATGTAGTGTTTTGCAGAGCTTCCTTTATTTTCAAGGATGTTCATCCTTGGGAGCTCTGACCAGTGAACTATGATATGGATGTACGACACAAAGTGTGTAGTTTTTAAAAGGTTTTCCCAGCTTACACGATAGGTAATTTCTAACGTGTCTAAATGACTGTCTTGTTTGATTTCAGTGAGTTATCAAGAGGGCTGTGTTATACATCAACAGGCCCAGGTTTCATGCCAGGCCCATGTTACAGGCTTAGATTTCCTTGGGGGAAAGTGGAAAGGAAGAAAGAGACAGAGAGTGTTTGCTTGACTATTGTAGCACAGATATTGTACCCCTTCCTCATGCACTGCCCTGGTGCGGAATGGACTCATCTCCACTGCTGCTGCATCTCTCACTTGAGTCCTGTATCCCATTTTTGGGGAACCTAACGTCCTCACTTGCCTTGCAGAGAGTTTGGGGCAGGGCTGCCTAAGGCCCTGCACAGTGATGTGTGAGGTGTGCTTTTAAATATTTTGAGAGACTAAAATAAACTGCCAGAAAGTGGTCAACTGATAATAGAAGTGCCTGAACATGAATGTAAGTGAAAATATGCCTGATTCTAGATTATTTCAATTCTTTGAATAAAAGATATTTTCCTCTCCCTGCATGATTATGCTTCAGATAAGGAATCTGTGCCCAAACCTGTGTCTGTATGGCATGTGCAAACACACTAGCCTACTATTCCATATAGTATCAGATACAAACTTCTTCCTAGCTATACGCTGAATTCATGTTTTTTTAAGTCACTCACTCTAACTCTGGTATTTCAGAAGCCTGCATAGGCAGAGACGTTTAAGTTGTGTTTCATCTGGTGAGACTCAGGGAGCTGGTGCTGGGCACCCTTCAGGTCCCAAATCAACATTTCTTTATTTCTATCCCAGGCGCTCAAGCATGGACCACACTTGAAGCTCCAACAGTCCTCAAATGGAGAAGGGGAAGAGAGAGAAGACTCTGGAAAATTAATACAAGCTTGGGTTTTCATATTCTGTGTTTGGCTGGTATGTAGGACATAACAATGGGGAGAGAACTAGAGGTGTGTGTCACATGTAGTAGGGAGGGCAAAGGTGGAAAGAGGGAGGACAGTCCATGACATGGGCTTATAATCATCTACGTCTGTCTCCTGAAAATGCAGTGGAAATATTTTATAGGAGGCCAGGTAAGGATGAGCCATTTGGGTGTTTGGACACAAGAACTTTTTGAAGGGAGATAGCTTTTAGAGAAAACTGTGATTTATTTGAAAACAATGAGTGAATCCAAATGAGATGCCTTGTTTCTTGCCAGTTCATAAGCAAGGAAAACCTATGGTTCCTGCTGGACATCTCTCCCAGGACTAGTAATATGAGAATAGATTTTCATCCTTAGTTTGAGAGACCTACATTCACAAAGAACTTTAGACATCCTGGGAAATCAGTTGGAATTAGATCCCCAGATGCCTCTTTGAATTTGGTATAATTAGTTCCAGGAAAACACTGCCCAGGCATTTTTTCCCTGCTGCATGCAGGACTGAAATGCAAGAAGGGATATTGTAGAACAACTGTAGAAATCACACACTTTTGGATTTGGGTCAGGAAGCATTTCTTTTTAGTTTTGCTCAGGTGAGAAGAAATCAGAGACGGGACAGGAATCTACGGGGCTCAGTGATGGCTTTTCAATTTGCTGAAATCACTGGGAACAGAGCAAGTACAGACGCAAGTCACAAATCAGCGGGTGACACAAGCCAAAAGTAGTTTTTAAAGAAAGGCAAACAGGCCTGGTTCTTAATGAGGCCACAGATGTTACTTGAGATTTTGCTCCAGTAACTATCAAGACCACACTAGCATTACACACAGATGTTACGCCAAATGATCTTGGGAAGTGGGGGTGTGATGTCATTGGGGGGTTTCAAATCTGGAACACATAATCAACTTATCTTTGTTCTGAGAGCTCTTGTGATAGCCCCCCGGGCTCATTCAGATGTCTATTTGCATAGGAAGTGCCCCGAGGAGAGATCCTGTTCCATGACACAGATAACTGTGGTGACAGTCCAACATACCTGTTGTTTAAGTTTCTCCTTATGAGTGGATATAACATATTTTTGAGAAGAATTATGGTTGAGTGGAAAGAGGATGAATGGTCTAACTCCTCAACCAGTTCCAAAAATATATTGCTTCCAGAGGAAACCTTGAGAGCATGTAAAGTCAAAGCTCTCCAGGGCAGTGTGATCATCTAGATATTTTCTGAGTAAATCACCCAACAGAACTGTGTTGTATTCATAACAGTGAATATTAGTAATGAATAGTAGGGTGGTATTTTAAAGACCTTTTTCTCTAATTAATATTCTAACGTTTTACCTTGGCAGTGATTTCTTTGTCCATACCCTTTTGTCACTGGCTTGAACCTCTTATTTTCTCTAGCTGAAAAACCTCAAGTGGGTCTTAAAATAGAAATTGGCTCAGATACTCATCACATTTCTGCTTTTGCTAGATGAATTTGAAAGAAATAGAAAAACAACAGACATTTCTATTATTGGATGTTTCTTCTGAATATAAAACTCATGCTCAATACTCTGATACTAAAAATAAGTTGCTGTGCTGAAGCCAGCGTGGCTACTGTCTGACTTGATTCCTGCTGAACACATATTTAAGTGCCTTTCTGAGTCAGCACGTTGTAAAACAGGCCTTGCAAGGAGCAGGGAGAATGGTGATAGCTCTAACAACTCCTCTTCGTCTTCAAAACGAAGCATGTGGTCCAATATTTTCCCATAGAATTTAATGATGAATTAGGACTTTAAAAACATGAGTAGGCTTCCATTATTTTCTTCTTTTTGTGTGTAAATAGGAAAATTAAACAAAAAAATTTGATCTCTTATCAGCTTCTAGGGCAAGAAAGGTTATGAATGCCACAAACCCAGTCTAGACGGCACACAAATGAAGGGTTTTCTGTATGGTGAGGCAAAGCATTTTAGCTGATCTTCATTGCTTCTTCCAAAAGTACAGGTATTGTGTTGGGCCACCATAACTAGATATGAAGGTTAAAATAGTTTGCCTTTCCTTATCAGCAGAGACTGTACTGCTCAGGAAAGAACTTAGCAGTTCAAGATCTGCAAAATTTGTCTCAGAGTATGAGGAAGCAGGGCTTTATCTCCACAACAAGCAAGTCTCCAGGCTGACAGCACTGAACGGTGCTGTATTAACTTATATCTCTATGCCTTCAACCTTGTAAAAACTTGTAAAAAAGGCTTATAAACAGCTGGAGCTGTGCCGTTGTGGGGAAGAGGAGCTGCACAGAGGGCTGCAGCCAGGCAGTATTTGCTCCCTGGGCTGCAGAGTGCTGCCCTGCCCCAGCATCCTCAGCTATCTTCCATGAGGGCAAATGTGAGATGTTTCTCCCTGAGATCACTCTCATGCCTTGTCCTGGTAGCTGCAGGTTCATGTGCTCTCCCCCAGGGCAGAGTCACTGAAGGCTTCTGAGACAATAAAAAATTGTTTGGCTTACCCTGGATCTAGTTCTCCTCCAGGGGATGCTTGTCACCACTACAGGTGGAGGTACCCTTTGTGACATGTATGTCTGCAGGGAAGCCTGTGGTGATGAGGTGAGCAACAGGGACAACATCTGGCAAGCCTGATGACCTGACAAGATACAGTGCAGCCCTAGACCCTGGTGATGGGGAAGTCAGTGCTGTGGAAGATCACAGCAGGGTCAGCTGCTCTGAACCCATGGATCAGATCTGCTCAAAGGACAAAGGCAACCCTAATGGTCACTGGATCTGCTTTGAGCAGATATAGGGCTATGTGCCCGGGACGATGTGGTGTGGATCTGGGTCTTGGGACAAGAACCACAAAACCATGCTGACAGCTTTTGTCCCTTTGCACTCATCCTTGCCTGCCCTCAGGGTAATCTGGCTAAAGATCAAGCCAAGTGGCTTTTTGGCAGGGGAAGAGTTTGTGACAGCACAGTGTTGGCACATGTACCCAGCCTTGGCAGTCAGTCCTTGCAGGATACCCTGGCAGGGCTGAGAGCAGCCCTCAGCTGTTTTTATCTTTCACCTTCTACAGCAGCAGAAGAGTATTGCTATGGCTGAGGAGAGCTGAGAACTGAGGAAGGAAACTGTGGTGCATACAGCCCAAACAAAAACTCACAGCCCTGCACTGGAATATTCCTGAAACTGCTTTAGGGACTGGGATAAGAATCAGAGGGTTACTGTGAAACTCTGTTTTCCCCATCATCCACTAGTACCAAAGAGAATCTGGTAGGGCAACTCCAGTGGAATTACTCCTGGTTTACACTGAGGTAAGACTGGGTGACTTCGCTGCACAAGAATTACCACTGGGTGGTATGAGATCTGAGTTTTTTCTCAGGGATAGCTGAATCCTAACACAGTTCAAAAGGCATCCAAAGTTAGAAATGTTGAGAGCAAACATAATTTGGAAACTATTCCATGCTGGAATCCTCTGCAGATGATTACAGTCAGGAAAATCACTATCAGAAGGTAACTGTATGGGCAAAAGAAAGTAAAAAGGTTCTGGGCACTGGTTTTGCTTTCTTAACAAACTGTTTCCTGGCACTGCAAATACAACGGGAAGGAAGAAGGGAAGTATCTGGCTATTTAAATGAAAAATTACTTTTCTCTGCAATCACCTTCTGTCAATAAAATGCTTATTTTCTGACATGTCAATTAGGTGATTCAAAAGCCAGATGACCACTGCCTTCCATTTAGTACTGCTCAGCTGGGTTAAATGTCTTAAGTGTTTACCCTTTATGACCAGTGGCATGTATCTGTTCTTAGTCAAACTGTGCTATGTGTGACATGTTTGCCTGTAGGTTTTTCTCTTGAGTTAAAGTCAACCATTATTATCAGATTCTAAGAAAAATGGTAGGTTAGGACAGTGGTTTCACTGACAGAAATGGCTACAGCTTGTTTTACAGTAATGTGTATGAGAAATATGAAACAGATGAGAAGAATTCACATAGAATTAACCAGCCTGTAATTTAAAGTGCTGTCATTAAATAGGATCATGTATCCATGTTTGGTACTTCAAAAGAAACCTCTGCTGTGTAAGACCAGCTATTAGTGAGGAACATTTTGTCCGGTATCTCAAACCAATTTTGAAAGGTCTTATTACAGACACACACGGCCATGTGGAAATGAAACTTCTTACTTCAGAATCTTTAGGACTTGATTTTGTTCACACAAAACTCTTGAAGTTTTAAGGAAGAACTTTGAGGAAAAAACACATAAGCTCTGGCTCCTGGTGGAGTCCTAGGACAAAGGGTGGTGATAATATCAATATAAGCTTTTATTAAGGTTTGATCTGAACATATAGCACTGTTTGCTTGTGTAAAAGAATGGAGCAGGCAGTGGGTTGAGAAATATTCACATAATAATATTAATTTAACTAATTTAAAATGGATAAATATTTAGAAAGGTGTGTGTTGTCATCCATCAGGGAATGCAGTCCAAGATTTTTGATGGGAAAAGCTAAGATGCTTCTTTTCTGACTTCTGACCAGAACTGAAAGTGAAATGCTCATTTGGCAGATATAAATAAATAAGCTGAGACAATGGAAGTCACTTTCCCAGACAAAAATAATCAGGCTTTGTGAGTAATATCAGGTCAGCAGGACTCATTTTGCAGGCCCAGAGAAGCCAGCAGGAGACAACCACCTTAGTGAAACATTCTTTGGGTTGTACCCTGCTGGGCAACACCATGCTCAGACCTGAGGTGGGGGTTTATATGCACACCCACCCTTTGGTTAGC
Organism: Pipra filicauda; assembly: GCF_003945595.2. Classification (NCBI taxonomy): domain Eukaryota; kingdom Metazoa; phylum Chordata; class Aves; order Passeriformes; family Pipridae; genus Pipra; species Pipra filicauda. The sequence goes on along the minus strand of NW_024104073.1, from coordinate 4,085,921 downwards.
AATAAGAATCCAGCGAGTAATTAGCACTTTGATATGAACAGTTCCCCTAAAAATCAGTGCTTGGACCTTCAGTCTGGCTCCCCACAGGGTAACTGTCCCTGCCTGCCAGAATACTCCAAAGCCCAGAGGAAAATCTGAGAGTTGAGTGCCAGTGTCATGGCTTGAACACGCTGCTGACTTCTCAGGGGATCAGTTGAGGACACTGCTTCTCAGAACTGGGCAGCTCTGAAATTCATCCAGCATCTCTGGGAAAGGTGAGTGGGACTTGCTTATACGACCCCAGGGTAACAGGCTGGAAGGGACCTCAGGACATCTCTAGACAAACATTTTGCTCAAAGCAGGGTCAGCTCAGGTCAGGCCAGGTTGCTCAGGGCTTTATCCAGTCTGAGGCAGTTGAAAGCTTCTAGGAATGCACCGTTCTCACTCTGATCTTCTTTTCTCACCCCAAGCCTAGTAAGGCCATGCTGAATTGTGGCAGTCCAGAAGGGACCTTTGGTGCAATGGGATTCAATGGGACTCTGTAGGTGCACCTGCACTCTGCTACATATCCCCAGTGATCTGGTCCTTTCATTACTTGAGGTGATCACCTCCTGGGTCAAGCCATGGTTCACCTTTGCACTGTGTTCCATGTTCCTTTCTGCTGAAGCCAAGGCAGCATGTGTGCCTGGATCTCATCTTGGCACTTCCAGCCACAGTGGTTCAGAAACTCTTTGAAGTTACTGAGTTTCAAAGAAACACTCTTGGCTCACTGCTGGCTCTTGGTGGCTGGAGCACAAAGGTCTGCAGGCAACTTCTTCTTCCTCCAGACATTGCTGTAGTCTAATCACAACATTTCACAGAATCACAGAATAGCTGAGGTTGAAAGGAACCTTTGCAGGTTATTCAATCCAACCCTGTGCTCAAAGCAGGGTCTGCTACAGCAGTAGCAACAGTTGCTCAGGGCTGTGTCCACCTTTGTTTTAAATATCTCCAAGGACAGACTCCATAAATTCTCTGGACAACCTGTGCTAGTGTTCAAACACCCTTATGGCAAGGAAATGCCTGTCTTACATTTAAATGGAATTTCCCATGTTTCAGTTCATGTCCATTACAAATTACCGTATTATCACTATAGCTTATTACACACCGAAATTGAATGTACAATGATACTCTTGTGCACACTGTTGTCAGAATAGTAATCTTTTTCTGTCTGACCTACTTGTATTTTATACCAATAACACAGCGTTTAATGTTACATTTTTAGAGGAAGAAAATATATTTTTTCACGCAACAACTTGCCCAGTAGTTTAATCTGACAGAGTGGAAAAAAAATAGCTTGGAGTTTTTTGTAAAAAACCCCCTAAGTTAATTAACATAAGTTAATGTTTAACTTATAATCCACAATACAGATTTCTATACAATTTTAGCAATTCTATGCAGCAATATAAATTATGATTCTTAGTCTAGTTTGTGAAACTATCTCACTGTTTTATACTGTCATGAGGAATAATACAGTTGGATATAACTGATGAAGTTTGCTTTTAGCATTCTTCTAAAATGAGGAGACCAAAACCACAAATGGTAACCAACAACTGTTTTCTATATTCTGCATTATCATATTGTGTGCTGTATTCTTTGGCTTAGTGCCTCAATATACATATATCCAGAAGCACTTACAGAGAAGATACACTTCTGGATACTAGAAGATACTCTACTGGACTCCCCCAGTAGAGAAAGACTAGCCATGATATAGGGCTTGTTCCAAATGATGCAATGTACTGCCAGATGAGCAAACTTAAGCGGCGTAGAAGAACTCAGTTGTCTCCTGTCAGCTTTATGAGATTACACCTGAGCTTTGTCTTCTCCAGGGTAAACAGTCACAACTCTCTCAGCCGTTCATATGACAAATGAACCAGTTCCTTAAACACCTTTGGTGAATTTGATCCCATATGTCCATGTCTCTCTTGTACTGGGGAGTCCAGATGCGGGCACAACATCTAGATGTGTCTCACCAGTGCTGAGCAGATGGGATGAATCAGCTGCTTCGACCTGTTGGCAACATTCTTTCTAATGACACAGGAGGCTGTTGGCTTTTTTCTTTTTGTTTTTTTGTCACAAGGTTGCATTGCTGGCTCATGGTCAACTTGCTGTCCATCCAGACTCTCAGGGCCTTTTATGCAAAGCTGCTTTCCAGTGGGTTGACCTCCAACATATTCTGTTGCATGAGGGGTTATTCCTCCTTTGGGGCAGGACTTTACGCCTTCTTGAAGCCTATGAGATGCCTGTTGGCTCAATTCTCCTGCCTGTCCATACCCCATGAATACCCCCAGAACAACGCTTTAGTTTATCAACCACTCCTACCAGTTTTGTATCTTCTAAAAAGTTTCTGTGCGTGCACTCTGCCTCATCACCCAGGTCATTAACGAAAATATTTAACAGCATACGACCCAGATCCATCCTGGGGTACACCACTAGTGACTGCACTCCAGCTGGACTTTATGCTGCTAACCACAGCCCTCTGAGCTCAACAGTTCAGCCAATTTTCAGTCACCACCATCTGTCTAGCTCATACTTCATCCATTTGTCTATAGGGATGTTACAAGAGACAGTGTTGATGACAATTGTTGCCATCCTCTCAGACACCAAGCCACTCATCTCATAAGAAGCTATTGGTTCAGTCAGGCAGGATTTACTCTTTGTAAATCTATGTTGATGACTCCAAACCATCTTCTTATCCTTTATGTGTTTGGACATGGTTTCCAGGATTAATTGCTCCATCACTGTCCCAGTGAGTGAGGTGCAGATGACTGACCTGTGATTCCCCGGATCCTCCTTCTTGCCTTTCTTCAACATGGGAGTGATATTTGGCCTCTTTTGTTCTGCAGAAATGTATGCCATGGCCTTTCAAAGAGAATCAAGAACGGCCTCTGAAAGACTCAGCCAGCTCTCTCACCTGTCACAGATGCATCCATCAGGTCCCATGGATCTGTGTACGTTCAGTTTTTTAAAGCATTCCTTAACTTGATTGTCCTTCACTGACAGCAAGTCTTCCTTGCTCCAGATTTTCACACTGGTCTTGAGAACATGAGATTCCTGAAGAGAGTGCTCTTACCTGTAAAGACTAGGGTGAAGAAACCATTGAGCACTCCAGCTTTCTCCTTGTTTGGTGTCACCAGGTCCCCTGCACCATTCAGCACTGAGGCTACCTTTTCCCTAGTCTTCTTTTACTGTTAATACTCCTTCAGAAGCACTTCTTGCTGCCCAATACATCTCTCACCAGATCCAACTGTTGATTGTCTTTGGCTTACTCAATCCATTTAATGAAATATTTGCCACCACAGTGGAAGGAATTTCCTTCATCCTTGCACTGAGACCAGTCAGATTTATGGGTTTAAAAATGCTAATAAGTTATGCCTGTAGTACTGAGTATTATTTTAAAAGTTCTCCAAACCCTCTGATGACAGTACTATCATTAATTGAATTTTCCCATTATAATTTATTTTCCTAACACATCTCTCAGAAATCTGATTTTCCGTACCTCACACCCGAACTCAGTACCCTTTTGAATGCTGTAAGTGTGATCTCTTGCTGCTGAGCTCTCTTTGAAGAGTTTGCTTGGGCTGGGAAAAAATTATCCATCTGAGCCCATAGGATTTCAGACTGGCTGTTAAAGTCTAAAACCATTTCAGGAGGTGACTGAAAAATTTTGAAACCCAAGGGAATGAGTCAGGGTTTTTCTACTGACCTGATTCTATAATGAGACAGACCACTTCACTGCCTTGCTTTCACAGCCTTTCCAAATAAAGCATGAATCAAACCTGCATCCTTCTGTATTGCAGAGGATTTTAGCCCTGACTTCAGCAGAAGAAGAACAGGATCTCCCTTGTAACTATCTTGTCTATATGAAGAAATAAATTCGGAAGTAAAATATGTCCACATCTCATTTAAAACATGCCTGAAAAGCTTCTAAGAATTCCCCCATGAAAATTCTGATGTATTTCTTCCAGTATGGGATGGCTCATAAATGACGCAAACAGGGCTCTTCTTATAATTAAGATTACAAATTTAGGAGAGAAATATAGATAAAATACTTTTGTCCCATGACAACTCGGTGCCAGACCATGAGCACTTCAGGTCTTGAGTCTGCTCAAGAACCATTGAGAGCTATGGACAGATGGTTCAGTGTAGAGTTTACTTCATGTTAGGCCATGTGCAACACTCAAAGGGAAACTTTAGTCAGGTTGTCTGCACGAAGTATAGAAAGAATTAGGAGGAGAGATGAACCCTTGATATCAGTTGTTGAGTGTTTCTTTTCTCAGGTCCTTGGAGACCTAAGGGAACAGTGAGCTCCAGAAGCATTCACAGGCTGGAGGTCACAATGAAGTTTTTGAGATCCCACTACTCTGGGGTGGGAATTAATATGGGACTGAATCTGTAGCTAAAACTACAGAAATGAATAGTATGGTTTGAGGATCTGGTTTTGCTTCTGAGGCCAGCCACATGGAATGGCTCAGATCCGTAAGAAAAATGCTTTCTCACTAAAACTGGGTAGCATAAGCCAAAATTTCACTACGGAGAATGCAGGGAACTAAACAGCATGGGTCAAAATCAAATGTCTGGCTTCTTTAATTGATATAATTTTAATTTGGGGATGGTTGGGGTTTAACCCTGGTAGGCAGCTAAACACCACACAGCTGCTTACTCACTACCCCCCCAGTGGGATAAGGGGGAGAAGGATAAAAGTGAGAAAAATAATTGAGATATAGACAGCTTAATAATTTTAAAAAAATGGAGGGAAATATAACAAAGAAAAAAGAAAAAGCAAATAAATTTCAAGCTCACGAAAAACAAGTGAAAGCTATTTCTCACCGCCAACAGAACGATGCTCCGCCAGCCCTTGAGCAACAGCATCCCCCACCAACTTCCACCGTCCCGGTCTTATTACCAAATATGTCATCATAGTTTCTGGGATGTCTCTTCGGTCAGCTGGGGTCAGCTGTCCCAGCCGGCTCCCCTCCCAGCTTCTTATGGACCCCCAGCCTACTCTCTGGCAGGGCAGTGTGAGATGTAAGAAACATCTTGAGGCTGTACAAGCACTGTTCAGCAATAACTAATGCATACCTGTATTATCAGCACTGATTTCATTCACAAATCCAAAACATAGTCCCACACAAGCTATTTTGAAGAAAATCAACTCTATCCCAACGAAGCCCAGTCTGGGGATGCTGTCCTGTCTGTCACTAGCATTGTTCCTTGTCATGGTTTGAGAGAACCAAGGCACTCTGGACCAGTCAAGGGAGAAGAGTATCTATGCTTATAGTCTTTAAATTGTATTTTTAAATTTAACTTTTAACTAAAAAAGGTTTGGGTTTTGCCAGTGAAAGGTTTTCCTCTGTCTCCAATGTGTAAAAGCTTTTCCTGGCAATAAATTGGTGGCAGGATTTTTCAGCTTCTGGCTTTGAAATGCTCCCCAGACCTGTGGGCAATGGTCTTCAGGATATTCTCCCTGTCCGTGTCCTGGAGAGATGCCTGAGTAAAATAACTGAGTGCAGGGGATCTTTGTGCCTTCCCCACCAGCTGCAGAGCTTTCTCTCAGTATATACACAACCACAGCACAGCTCCAATCCTCCCATTTCTAAGAGGCGTTTTGCCAGCAGATACACATATCTGCACCCCGCAGCCCACACACCCAATTGCCTTTGGTCGGTCGCAGTTTCTCAGTCCACCCCGAGTCGCTGCACAGGGCTCAAAGGAGGTGCAAGTCTTGCAATTCCCAAAGGAATTTTAGCAACTTGTTCCCAGTTAAGTCAATACTTTAAAGAGCAGAAAGATGGGATGTAATTTATGAGGTTTCCTCTGGCTTTACCTCACTCCCTAAATCTCCTCCATGCTATCTGTGAAGGCTTAGACCCTCAAGACCAAATGGATGCCATTTTCCCACTGTTTTCTTTCAAATTTAAACCACAGAAAACAGTGCCTCAGCACAGGATAAACAGCAAAGCTGTCCCATTTTAAGAATTTATTTTTAAAACCCACTGTTGCCAATTAGTACCCAAAGTGAATGTTAAGGAAGTATGAAGGGGAAAAATGCAACAACATTGCTAAAAGGATAGGTTTTCATGTTCATAGAAAGTTTAAAGCTAACAGTTAGGAAAATCAAATTAGTATAGGCATCTGGAGGGAGGGGAAATTATGCTTCTATTGTGCAACATTAACGTCTTAAAATGTTTAAAACTACAGGGCTGAGGACGTGAGATTTCATTTAATTAACGTGCTAGGAAACCTTATTATCAAGTTGAATGTGAATTCTTCTTGATATTTTACTCTCTCCATTGCCTGAGGCTGGCTACAGGAGGCCTTATCCCTATTTTCCTGTAAAAACTACTTCCACATTCCACATCCCAATTACTCTGAAGGGCATACCCAAGCTCCCAATAAAATCATGCTTGGAGTCTTTGCTGACTTCTAAATGCTATTCTACATGTGTTTCTGATCACAAAATCAGATTTCCAAATGTCAAAATTATACTTCAAGTGGAGACTGAATAATAGTTTAAGCCTTTTTATTTGTGTAGAAAGCCGAAAATGAAAATGTGAAGCACCTGAAAACTCTCTAAATTGCTTGCTTTATTTCCACTTGAAGCAGTGTCCTGAGACCTATTGTATTGCAGTTCATCTACACTTTATGTCGTGAACACTGAGGGGGCAAGAACTGCTCAGACTTGCCTAGCACAACAGTTCTATCATACTGGCAGGGACAACCCACTTCTGCCTTCATTCAAAGAAGTCATTAAACCAAAAATAATTCAGAATGGCAGGTTTTGGTTTCACTGGTCAGGCATTTGTGAGGTGGAGCTAGGTAACCCATTCATCTCCAGTTAGCACCTACGGCCCTTATTTCAGCTGTGGAGGGCAGGCTGTCTGGATTTTATCAAGGAGGGAAAAAGAGCAGGTAAGCAGAAAGCTTTTAGTCAGGTCTTCTGTTATGAGAAAGGCAGATAGCAGTGAGAGGACAGAAGGGGGCATGATGTCCCATTTCACACCTTTGCTGGTGGTGGCCCCAGCTGTGGAGCTGTGCCAGGGCTCCAAACATGGTTCCCTGCCTGCGTGTGGGGACATGATGCTTTGGTATCCTCTGCACTTGCATGTGCTTAGCCATGGGAACAACTGGAGAAGCAGCAGCTCTAGCTGCATGGACTGACATGGAGATTGGCCATGGATGGTGGTGGGAGCAGGGAAGGACCCACAGTCCCTTTGCTCTGCACAGCCGTCTACTGCTCCCTGCACAGGCTGTATCTCTAGGCCCAATATTGTCTACCAAATTGCATTGGCAAGATTTTCAGAAGTACCATTTAATTTTGGTAAATGAGGGGCTCACTCACCAATTCATTGGGTTTCCTTCTGTGTTTTCTCTTTAAATACTGTCCTCCCCACCCCATCTCATCAACATGGATAATAGCAAGAGATTTACTGCCTGATATTCCTCTCTCAAGCTCCATCGCTTTTCTTCTGTCAGATGCTCATTGTAAATTCTTTTAATGTGAAACAGCTCATTGGAGCAGGGCTCCACATTTTCTCTTTTTTTCTGATAACTTGTGAGAAGTTGTCACTTTGTATCCAGCAGAACTCCAGGGAAAGATGACAGAGTCCACAGGCTGCACGTTGCAGAGCCGGAAGAAATTGATACTAAACACAGCGTCATTTAGATTTAAAATAATAGCTCTTAAGTGGTCGCTTTTGTTTGTAATAAATATAATATATATAAACTTTAGCTTGTGGCTGAAATCTAAACTATCTGTTTTAAATGAATGATAACATAAAACATGTCATAATTCCTGGTCCATTACTATTGATGAACCACAACCTAACATTCCACAACCTGGTTTGACTGAACCGTGCCTAGTCATGGAAAGGTGAGAGAATCTGAATGCCAAATGTACAACTTCTGTAGCTCTTGATCCACTACAGTTTAATAACAGGAGTTTCTGCTAGTCATCACTTGCTTTAATGTTATCCTTGGGACTGATTATCCCTGGATCTGAAGATGCTTTGTTTTTCTCTATAACACAAGGTGGATGACCTTGACTAGGTTTTGTGAGGGTCTTATCTGTATATCAGAATGACTAAAAGCCTCAATCCACTTCTGTCCTTCAGTTCCCATACCAATGGAGAAACTAAACCCTCTTTATCCAGCCCTGTACTGCAGGGCTGCACAGTCTGGCAGGAGTCTGTTTGCTTGGGGCCCACCACCATTACTGACAAAAGTAGGTGAGTTTGCCTAAATCTGAAGCTCACAACAAGGTCGTGTGTTCAAATGGCTCTGACAAAAAACATCAAAAGAAGATGAATGCCATATCTAGAAGCAACTGACAGGCAGGGTCATCGCATACAAGCTTTTGCCTAGGAAAAGCTATTTAAGTGGTGAATGCTTGAATTGTGAAGAGATTTGTATCGCATAATAATATCAGAATTTATTCACAGCATGACCATGCTTTAGAAAGTGATCTTCAGTGCAATTTAATGTAGAAAAAAAAGGAGCGAAATAGAAGAAAAAGGGGGAAAAGGAGGGGTAGAGAAGTGCCTAAAAGAGCTCAGCTTTTGACCTTTAGAGACAGAGGAAATCTGTATCCAGCCTTGTGTACACTGAAATCTTCTAATGCATTTGATTTTTGCTTCTGTGACAACCAGTCTAATGTCAGGATGGGGATTTTTGATCTCCTTATAATAAGCTTGTGGACTTTCCATTTATTTCCCATTACTACTTGACCTGGTTTTCCATTCTTCATCAGGTTGTCTGCAGCAGTACCTTAGTGATTTAGACCATTTTCAAATAGAGTAGAGGGAAGTGAACTTTAGTGTATGGGAGGATATGAAGGCCAAGGTCAGAATGGAGAAACAAAAAATAAGTTTTTTTTCTTAAAACTGACTTAATTTAATTAAATTTGGCAGTCATTTTTCTGGCAAATGGCACAGACAAACAAGTCAATCTTTGAAAGACATATGATACACAAATTTTAAGAATATAAGAATAAGATTTTTGACCACAAAGGTACAATTTACAATTTAGGTGCTCTCTGAGCCACAGTCTGAGAACAACTGAAAGGTTTTAACAGGGAAATTATGTTTGCACACTTTCTTATTATAGCCTTACCCCTGAAGTTGCCCAGTCTGGGATGGAGACCAATTATGTTTCTCTGCTGGGGAAGCAGAGAAGCTCATGGCTTTGTTTCACTTAGGCTTACCTGACAGCAGGATGCAATGAAGATGCAGATGCTGCAGCAGTCAGGAAGCTATGTGAGGCAGTGTAAAGAAATGTGTTACAGCTGTGTTGTCTTATAAGATTCATATCTGATGCCAAGGCTGCAATTACAGGACTTAGCTCAGCTGCCCCAGTGGCTCTCTGGTACATGATAGATTACATGTGACATTTTGCTCCCAGCAGAGATTCATGCCACCAGTGTTAACTCATCCCTGTGAATGGAGCAGCTGACTGAGGGAAGGACTTTGCAGATTAAAAATGCTCTTAATGATTATCTGGACTCTGCAGTTTTGATTGCCTTGCTTCCAAAAAACTCAGACTATCTGTGCTGGAAGCTTCACTCTATTGAGGACTTCAAGATACAATTCAGATGAAGCAACCACTTCAGGTTATTTTCACTCTGTTCAAAAGATGGGGGAAAGCAAAGACTTGCCAACTTAAATAAGACAAAAACATATGAAGAAAAGTGTATTTTCAAATGATTCAAATTCAAACTATAGAGAATAAAAAGGAGAACTAAAAAAAAAAGTCTTAGTAGTTTCCCTACAAGAGCTAGATGTTCTCATAGATACTGGGGCTCTGTGGGTTTGATCAAGAAATCAACATAAAATGAATATGAAATAGCAACTTATACTACAACTGGCTCAGATTAGGCAGAGATTCTCAGAAATTCTATATATCTAAAATATTTTGGATATCTAGCTAGATACCCATTCCCCAGAACCACTATTTAGCAGGTTTATGAGATACGAGGAATGTCTAAGGGAAAATATCAACCCTTCGTGGGAAAAGACCAGCAGCTTTTAATTTCACTCACTGTCTGCAGCACATTCCATTCTGTCTTGTGAAACTGAAAACAAATTTGGCAGCAGGCAGTCATCTGATTTTCATGTAATTCAATAATTTATCATGAAAAATATTCATTTATAAACAATTACTTGTTTTGAAATGATAGCAGCTGTCATTTTGGAGTCCGTAGTTCCCCCCACTGGGATATTTTTCTGAGTTTATCCATCATTAAATCATGCAGTGTTCAATGTGTTTGGAATCTGGGCTGAATGCATTTTACAACGTGTTTATGTTTTGTTATGTGCATAATTTCGTTTTTGCTTTACAGACATGAAATCCAATATTGCCAGATGTAGAAATCCCTCTTTTCTGAGCAACTTCTCTCAATACGACCTTTTGGCTTTTGGGAGGAATTCCCCCATACAAAATCGATATACAAACATCACTATTTCTATTTTGTAGTCACAAATCTGTAACTATCCAAGTCACACACACAATAAACAGCTCCAGCTCGAGCTCCCCCAGGCTTGACCAAAAGGCTCATATAAGCCTGCCTTTTGAATTTAGCTAAAGTATGCAAGTATTTTCTTTCATTGCTGTCATTGTATCACAGGGTGAAAGCAAGACAATACCAGCGTAACGGAGAAGACTTACATGAGCCATCAACCTTAGGCAGGACCTGGATGATACCAGCATAACTAGGAGCGTTTGTGTGCATAGGAACCACAGAGTCAGACGTTCTTGTGAGAAGACGCTCAACAGCATTGTCTTTATGCTGATGTCTTTTCAGAAATAACAACTCTCCAAGCACATAGATATGCTGGGAGAAGGTAATAAAAATCAATGAGTTTCTTAATAATAAGTCCATTGGTTGGCAAAGGATTAAACAGAAATTGGAGTTCAGCTATTGTGGGGCTCTATAAAATCTAAAGCCCCATAGAAAGAGCCCTCTTGAAGAGGTAGTTTTCCTATCTCCTTGGTTATTTTACTTTAGAAAGGACTGTGAGGTATCAGCTGAGTCAGCTCTGGCAAATCTGAAGACATCCTGGCATGCACAGAATTATTCCAAAATGGTGTACTGCTTTTTTGAGCTTAAAAACCAGTATCAAATAATTAATTCATTAGAAACCAGGATAAAACACCATCTTTAGAAAGCATAAATATGAGTGGTTTCATTAACAACCTTTTCTGTTCTCAGTTGTTTATGGTTCTTTCTTGTGGCTTCATATGTGCTCAGCTCTTTGAATGCTATGTATTTCTTTGGCCTCACTGTCAAAATGAAGATTAGAAGTAAAAGATTAGAAAAAAAGTAAAGATTAGATGAGATCTCCTTTGAAAAGATTGTTGAAAACTTCCCGTTCAAGATGCTGTTATGGAAATTTATCAACTATATTATTAAAACAGAGGTACTTCTATGGAAGTGCATATGAAGTAATTAAACAAAGAGAAGTGCTGCGTTTTTAACGTTGGAAAGATGGACAACAAAAAGGGTTCGTGCTATTGAGACCCATCCCATTTCTGTTCAGCAGAACATTTAAACACGTGCTTCTTTTTGAGCACATGCTTAAGTCACACTGTATGAATTGGCCCAGGACCAGACATGCATTTGAGCATCCCTCTGAACAGAGCAAACAAGCATGTATTTAACTACTTTTCCAAACCAGGTTGATACAATTTTTTCAGATTCATCAATGCCCTGGGAAAAAGGGAAATGTGAAAGGGTAAACTTGGCAGCTGACGCTGTTATATGTTGGTTGGCTGATATCTGGGGAGAACCTGCAATGCTCAGTCATTGGTCAATTCAGTGGGAGATGAAACTCAAGGCAGATAGAAGCAGAGTAACACATTGGAGGCAAACACCTTAAACTTTTCAGGCCCACAACAAGCTCCTAAATCAAGTGCAACCACCAAAACTCCCTTAATAAAATCCTAGCACCATTGTGGACAGCCCAATGTACACCTTAGCAGGCAGAAGAGGTGGGCAGTCAAAAAAAAATTGGGATATAGAAGGAGGGCAATGGAAAATAATGATGAAGTATTAAAACATGATTGAACCAAGAGTGAAGGATTTCATGTTCACTTCTGGTCACCCCTTCTTCTGCCTGATGCCTGATGTAGTTGAAAGGAATAGCAGAAATGAAAGGAATAGACAGATTTTAAGGGTTTGTGGCTGTTTGGTTATTAAAAAAAAAAAAAAAAAGGAGACAGACTAAAATGGGACCTGCTAAAAAGGCAACCCCTATTTACCTTTTTTGTCGCTGAGCAAAACAGAAAAGGATTATCCATCAAACTTGCCAAAAGTTAAACCAATAGTTGTGTGCTGCTGTATTATATTGAAAGCCAAGCCAACTAAATGTTTGCTTTTTAATTATATGCTTCTTTAACCTTTGGGTCTTGCTGCCCCAAAATTTGTGAAATTTGAAAAAAAAATTAAAGATTACACACTGATACGAATACATGGCATAACCCCAGGTGCTTAATACAGGATTTACTCCTGTGCTAGAAATATAGGGCTTCACATTTCTCTGCATAATCTGGTTGTTGAGAAGGGGAAAGGATTCTTTTCCTTGGAATAGAATTTTTTTCCCATACTCACTGATTGCAGTCCTATTCATCTGTCTATGAGAACCCACTAACCAGAGGCTGGGTAACAACCTGCATAACAAACCGCTGGATTGTTCAAATCCAGCAATTGCTATGTGCCTTCCTTCCTCTATGGAGAAGACTTCCCAGCAAAAATACTAGGTGGGAAAAATAACTGTGTTGGGCAACATCCTTTGAAGGCAGACATCTGTTGGCCTGTTTGTTTACCTGTTTCATCCATGCATCAGAAACCAGTCATGAGCCATGGAAAAATACCTAAAATTCTAAATCACTGGAGCAAGGAGAATGACTTTTCTCCACATTGCCCCTCTTGTGGTGACATGACTGACAGCCCAGCTGAAGTGGAAACATTCAAGGTCAGGCTGGATGTGGCTCTGAGCATCCTAGTCTGGTTGTTAGGTGTCATTGCTCACTGCAGGGGCATTGGACTGAATGATCTTAAAGGTCTCTTCCAACCCAAACTATTTTATGATTGTATTATTCTCTTCTTCTCTTCACCTCTCTTATGCTGTGTCAGAAAAGATGTCTCTGTCCTCAGACTTGCAGCAAGGACAGGTAAAATTAGAATTCTGCAAAATAGCTGATATTTGGGTCCAGGTTCTCTGCTGTCATGGCTTTATTGAAGTGATGATGGTGAAGAAGGGCTCCCAGTAATACCTGAGCTGTGCAGAGTACCTTCCGCCTCTGATGTGTTTTCCAAACTCTATATCACTGATCTGCAGGACAGGTCTGAGGGTTATGCTTGTGTTGTTGCTGCATGGATGGATAAACATCAAGATCTAGTTAAATGCCCGAGACCTTGATGGGGGTAACTTTCAGAGCCAAGGGTAGTGCAGAGGAATCCCCACTCCAACAGCCAGAAGAAAACATCAGCCCGACAAGACTGGCCAGGGTTTTTTTGGGATTTGTAGGATATTCATAACTACTTTTTGACATTCGGTGTGCCTGCAAGTGTCAGCTTAGAAATTTATGAAAGAAAATAAAGGAAAAACAAGCTTCTGGAGGAATGTGGTACATCTGAATTCTGATAAGTGGCTGCTGCTGTTGTTAAGAATTACTGGTTTTAACAAAGGATTTCTGGCAAATCTCCCTCCTCCTCATCAAATGCAGCAACACAACCACAGAGCAGAGATGCAGAGCCTGATTAATGCTGAGCTGGTTTCCTCTCATATGTAACCATCCTGTGTTTTTCAGAAGATGTTTTAAACGATTTAGTCAACTTAATTCAAATGTGTATGAGAAAAAACTATGAGAAGTAATAATTTCAGGGTAATGTAGAATTATAAACCAGTCAATGCCGACCTTATACAAAATGAGACCTTTCTTTACGATGCTGGGTCAAATGAAATTAGTGAAGCTTTTCAGCCAGCAGTGCACGACTTGCAAAGGTTACACAACAAGACACTGTTTTACTTGTAAGGGCTGAAGATGTACATCACAACCACTTCAGTATACTGGAGAAAAGCAAGCTAATCCCTTACTCTGTTGCAGTAGTACAGCCTAAGTCACATTCCTGCTCCTACATCCACTCCAGTATAACTGTGGTTTTGGTCATCATTTACTTTCTCCTCAGGGTGTTGGGAAGAAGGAAAGGCAGGGCTCTGCTCACTCGTGTTTTTCTGGCCCACGTTCTTTTGATGAAACAAACCCGGAGGAAGTTTTCTGAGGTTTCTTCCTTTCTCACATTTTCTCACTGAAGTTTATGTTTTCAGGTGCTGCAGAAACCATAGTGTGGAGACAAAGGTGGAGAATGACCCAACATACACATATGGGTGAAACAGCATCTTTCAAGCTAGAAGGAGCTCAAAATATATCTCTTAGCTCAGCAAAACATCTCCTTACTCTTTGCTGGCCTGGCTAGCTAAGTCTGGCTTATACTTTTGCATTTCGAATTCCTGTTTTTATGTGACTGGCAAAGTTCAAAATTTAATACAAACCTCTGATACCTACCCGTGCTTGGTTTTCTTCCTTACAACACTTGAATGCCAGATTTGAGACTCCCCCCTCTCTCCCTGTGCATTCCAGTGTCCCCTGGGGGCCATACCCTGCCTCTGTTATCTCTGCTTCACCACGGTATAGCTCAAAGTATCATTATCTGTCCTTCAGCACAGTTCCCACCCAGGCTTCCTCCTTCACCTTTGGTGGTTCCTAGGAGATGGCAGCTTGTGCTCATGTGTGGTGGACGGACACACTGATTTCACCAGGGATCATTCCCCTCAGTGTGAATCTCTGACAAACACTGTGTTCACTGCAATGAAAAGATACCAAATATTTCAAAGTGAAAATAAATTAGCCCACAACTGCTAGGCAAAACAGGCTTGATAAATGGAAGTTTTAGTCAGCAATGTTTAAAGTGAAATCAGTAAAGTGTGCATAATGATGGATGAGTCCAGAGATTTTTATTAAATACAATAGCCTAAAGAACTGTAGGGAGCTGTTATAAATGAAGTGAATACTAGTTTAACTAAAACAGCTCTTGTTTAGAGAAAAACGTTGGGATTTATTATCCTATTAGTTGCTTTTTTTCTCCCCTTTTTTCGTAAGGAGCAGCTCTCAGGGTGTCCCGGGCAGAAAGTCAAATTCTCCATTTACCCAAGATGTTTAACAAACATCCTCTTGAAAGTTGAAACTACTGAGTTTTTGATGGGACAACATAAATATATTTGAACTGTTGTCAGTACAAACTAGGCATCTTGAAAAGTGTAGTACATCTCCACTGGACATAATATTATTAATGTCTTTGAAACAATTCAGCATTTATTTTGAAATAGCAAAGAGGTTTGATTCACTTCCAAAAGGAGCTGTAATCCAAAAGTGTCTCCTATTATAATATTTTAAATGACTGGATGTACAGAAAGACAAAAACAGCATTTTCGAAGGCTCAGCTGACTGAAAATTAGTTTGGAAATGTCTGCTGGGAACCAGTTTGCATTGTGGTGCTGTTCAGACTTAGTACCTCTATCTCATTCTTAGATTAAAGAGGTTGAGTTTTACTAGCCCCACAGCCAAATACCAGTCCAGCATAGAGGATGGGTTACACTATGTGGGAGTGCAGGCTCTGATCTGCTCTCTTACCACTTTGCAAAAATTAGGTAGCCCAGAAATGTCCCAGAGACCCTGCTGAAGACTGCCTCTGATGCTCCTAGCCCTACTGGACCTGCTCTCACACTAGTAAGAGTCAGTGGTGTTGGAGACAGGGAGGAGAAATGCCTGAAGCATAGAGGTCTTCTGCTACCTCCAACTTTTCAGACGATGTTTTGGGAAACAGGACAGACTGAGGCAAGTTAATCTAGGTTAGATCATGGTTTCTGCTTTTGTCATCTTCCTGCCTTGTTTTCCCTTCCAGTCTGATATGAAAAATTGGTATTGAAATAATCTGCTTTGATGAATTTTCCCAGTATGACCCAAAACACCAGAGTTAATTGCTACACAATGCTGGATTATGCTGCACATTTTGAATAGCTGAGTGTCAGATGATAAAAACAGTGTCAGATGGTTAAAAATGGTTTTTGGTCCTGTGTCAAACTATTGCCATTCTGCTTTCACCATAGTGAGTGCTGTGAAATATTACTTACTAATGCTATAGAAAAAGAAAGGAAAACAGTTCAAAAATTCACGTATAAATGACTAAATAAGGCTTGCAGTGGAAGAACTGTTCCATATCCTTTTAGCTTTAAGTATGTCTGAGAAAACTCCTGGCTTGAGAGTAATTTAGATGACTTTTGAATGGACAATTCTGAGAGAAAAGTTAGCTGGCAAGAGTGGAACCTAGTTTTTTGATTCAGTCTTATTTCCTTGAAGACATAAGAAGTCTCCAAAAATCATTCAAAAGGAGAAAGAGAAGAGCGGCAAGATAAAAATTCCGTTTCTTCTCCTGGTGCTGCTTTTCTTGTCACCTTATGGCAGATGAAGTTCTCAGCATAAGTAGTCTTATTGGTAAACCTGAGCTTGGGGACCAGCTCAAGTGCCAAGAGTTGCTTGGGGACTGCTGGAGGAGGTGGGGGACAGTGGGTGAGGATCAGACCACTGAAAACCCCTTGGTGTCCTGGCAGACTGGAGAGCTGACAGGGCTCTGAGTCATGCCTCTCCTGTACAGTTGTGCTCTCAGAGGCAAACAGTGACCAGTGATGTGTGTGTGTGTCTGAGCTTCCAGCCATTAGCACTATCTTTTTAAACATCTTTTTGTTGCTTTAAATGCAAAGCTTCTCCTTAGAAGTAATGCTTTTCCTTGAAAACTGTATGCATCACACCTGACTTCGGTTCTCCAAGATAAATTAGGTTATATCTAAACTGGTGGATCAGGTAGATCTTGCCTTTGTTCCATCTCTGTATCAATCTGAGACCTGGGTTCTTCCTAGCCTCAGGATGCAGAAATGAAATCAGGTGCATGGGCAGAATGGAGCAGTGACACAGCTGGCCAGGCCACACATCTGGATTTGCTGGATCAGAAGGTACCTTTGTCCCTCAGTCCCATCCCTTCGGGCAGACTTAAGAAATAGCTCCTTACAGTCCTTGAGAAGTCACAGAATCACAGAATAAGCTGAGTTGGAAGGGACCCACAAGGATCATTGAGTCCAGCTCCTGGCCCTGCACAGGACCATCCCTGAGAGTCACATCATGTGCCTGAAAGCACTGTCCGAATGCTTCTAGAACTCTGTCAGGCTTGGTACTGTGGCCTTGGGGAGCCTGTTCCAGTGCCCAGCTACCCTCTGGGTGAAGGACCTTTTTCTAATATCCAACCTCAACCTCCCCTGACACAACTTCAGGCCTTTCTCTTGGGTTCTGTCACTGGTCACCAGTCTCCATGACCTGTGTAGTATATCACAATGCTTCCCTGGGAGACAACACGATGGACTGGTGCCTGTGCCAGGAGGACTGTTCATATGGAGCTCACCAACCAGAAACTATGTAGGTTGGATTTTTCAGCAAGCCCATTCAGTTTTTAGCAGTCTCTCCTTAAAAGGACACAGACATATAGAATGGGATTTGAGGCAGAACTCAGAGATGAATTACATCCCCAAAAAAGACTTTGGTAGACACCTCACTCTGACTTCAGATGTCCAGCAAAGGAGAAGGATGGCAAGCCCAGGACTGTTCTGGAGATGGCCACCTAAGACTGAATCAGCCCTAACTTCTCATATCTGACCCAAGAACTGTCCAAGCTTTTAAAATTTTAGCACCGGAGAAAATACAAAACTTTGTATGTCCATAAACATGGAAATAAACAAACAGCCAACACAGTAAAAGTAGTATTTTCCTGTGTGGAGACTGGGTCTCCTGCCTTTCCTTTATCCTCTTAGAATCTGGAGAGAAAGACCCCAAAATATACTGTATTAGGGACAATTTCTCCTAGAGCCAGCACTTGCTGCTGCTGCCGGCTCCACAGGGCTGCTGTGAGCTGGCCCAGCTCCGTGCAGGCACCTGCAGTTCCTGCTGAGTTTTCATTCCTGCCAGGCCCCAGCTGCTGTAAGGAGCAATTCCCATAATCCAGCACATCAGGACTGTCAGCTCCAAGGTAAGCACGTCAGAAGCTTGGGTTTCTGCAACACTGCTGACATATGCCCGTTTTGGAGCAATAATCCTCAGTTTGAGCCCCATGACTCAAGCTGTGCCTCATGCATCTGGCACATGTGCTGGCTGCTGAGGGTGACTTGCTGCTTGAGGCTGGTGCTCACACTTGCAAGGCATCAGGTGGCAGGATCCATCTTCATCTTCCTGCCAGACAGGAGGGGAGATTGGCAGAAGAAACATATTATTCTACTTTGGTTTGGCTGCCAAGGAGAGGTGCAAACCTAATGGCAGAAACTTTTGCTGTTCTTTCTCGGGGAATTAAGAGAGGAAGTGGATAAGCCAGCCTGAGAAGAGGAATACTTGTGCAGGACAGAAGATGCCACTAGAAATACAAGGCCAGAATTAAGCACTTGCCTTGTGCGTGAAGTCCAACAGTTTTCTTCCTTTCACACGTGGCATCTGCACAGTAATAACAAGAGGTAGTCCCTTTTACCCCATGCAGATTAATGGAATTTACTAGTTTACTTTTTTATTTTCATTGACATTGGTATTAAAGTGTGATTTGGTATGAAAGAATCAGCCACATATGTAAATATCTCAGCAGGTCATAGCAGCATTGAGGACCCTGAGCGCCCTACCTGCTGAGAAGTGTCATTAGTCTCTTTTAGAGATAGGGGCACAGAAGTAGGTCACACTGAAGCCTCCTTTGTTTTCAGCCTGGTATCCACCAAACTCAGGTGTCATCTACTTAGAGCCTGGCACAGGTAGGAGTTTATCAGGACACAATAGGACCCCTTGGCACTGAATCTCAGAGACATGGACAGTCCACCTGTCCTAGGTGGAATTTGCCCTGGAGCGGCTTCAAGACAACCAACCAACCAGGTTTTATTAAGATGAATTTTGGTTTAGTAGCAAATTCTATCTCAAAACCAGCTAAACCCACAGACAATATGTTTTGACAGACAGTATTTGAGCTGTTACATCAACAGGATTCATGGGCATTTCCATGTAGGGGAGGAGGGAATTTAGCAGTTCTTCCTGTCACTGTCACAAATGTCTGCTGGGAACAGCCCCACATTATCAAGAACGGGAGAATGCTGAGGAACTAGCTTTAGGAAGAGGCACAAGAATCCAGCTATGTTGGATCAGCATGTGACATCAGGATTACCTTCTTCTGTTGAAGACTAAATGAAAAGAATCCTTTTTCTTCCTTTGGAAATATGTATTCTCAAATAATTCCCAGTCCACCTATTAGGAGCTCAACCCATTAGCAGTCTATATGTTTCTACATTTTTCTGGCAAGCTTCAGACATCTCTGATCAAGACAAAATCTTAGTGAAAATTTGCCAAAGCTGTGTGTCTGTAATCACATCACTGCATTTGGCAGCAGGATTGGTACATATGGCAAAGTTCAAAGATTTGGCAAAGCAAGCTCACCTTCAAAGAGAGTGTTCTGAATTACTGGAAAATGAATTCTGTTTGACTGATACTAAGTGTTGAGGGGATTTTTTTCTTACAGCAATAAAACTGAATCCAATTAGAAGTGAAGAAATGCATTTTCAAAGACAATGATGAACAAACGTTTATAGGATATCTAGCTTTTGTAGATTAAATTATCAGGTTAAAGCAACCCAAGACAAAGGGCTGTTAATTCAGCTAAATCAGAATCCATGCTGCCCTGAGAATGATTCTTCCATCAAATTACCCCTTGATGTTTCCTGTGTTCAATTTGGTTTTTCTGAAATTTGTATTCTTTCTGGAACACTGCACATCCATGTAGATAAAAGCCCTATTTTCTTTGTATCTCAACTGCAGGTAAAATGGTTTAGAAGAACAGTATCAAAACTGGAATGTCAAGAATCTGAAAGTTAGGAAACACTAGAATTGAAGTTGACTCTGAATTTATAATCTGCCTGTGCTCGTACATATCAGGTAACCTCACGTACACTGTTGCATACACATTTTTCTAAGGAATCCTTTCTTGTGCTGTGCGGCCATGATGCCGGTGGAGGGGCTGAAGTCCTTCCTGCTCACATGCAAGTTCTGCATTATGAGGGGGAAGCAGGTCCTCCTCTAACCACCAACAGCTGGAGCCCTGCCTCTGCTCTAGTAACAAGCCACAGCAGAGACACTGTGCCTGGCACAGACACAGTGGGGATGCTCCAGCCTATGGTGAGTGATGAAGAGGCCTTAGAAGCCTCTTCTTCCTGACATAAAATCTGTGCCTGTTACTAACCTAAACACAGAAATTAGTGCCTAAACCACATATACAATCAGCATGTTTTTTGTTGATGATTCAGGACACTTTGTTCAGGGCCACCTCTCTCTATTAACTTTCAGGGGTCCTAAAATATTGAATTGTGCTGGGATAAATTGTGGGGTGCAGGGCAGTTCAGCAGTCAGCAGCCCAGGCAAAAATATTCTATCCTCTGACAGACATATCCTGCTCTGCGTGGGATATATACACAGCTATGGGGAGCAAAGCAGAGATATGGAGTCTCCTCTGCCAGAATTACAGCACCCAACAGAAATCTGGGACCAGAGACTGGTGATGTGCTTCAGTGGTCATGCAGAGTCAGTACCTTCAAGCTCACGGCATCCACAAGACCAAAGAGATCACAGGTTGTCTACTACAGACGCCTTCAATAACTTCTCCATTTCTTTCTTTAAAGTAGGCAGTGCCTCTGCCTTATTTAGCAGTTATTTTTCCTTTCTTGTTGGCTAGATTACTTTCTTTAGCTTTGCAAGGTGGGTAACTCCACCTTTTCTTGTCTCCTTGTATCTTGAAGAACTGCAGGTCAAAACCATTCAGTAATTATTTTGGAAATAGGATACAAGTATGGGTTACTTACCACTTGACCATGTTTACTGCAAGATACTTGGTCTGCAGTGCCACTGTTCTCACTTTATTTTAGTGCTGTCACTGTTAGCTATCTATTCTAAGAAGGTAATCTAGGCATTTCCTCCTTGCCCACAGTACCATCAGATATTTAGTAGCTGGGAGATCTTTCCAAAACAGTAATTACACAATTCAAACAATAGCAATTTCTGAATCAAAACAAAGAATTATTGCAGGGCTCTTCTGCATGAATACATTGCACACTGTGGTTTAGAAACATCTGTTGGCTGAGTCGTATGCAATAAAGATACATAGAACACATGGCACTGCCATTTGCATATAGTATATGTCACTGATATATTAGAAGTGAAGAAAGATCACAAAAACCTTGAAAAGCCAGCAGAATGTAAGATGACAGATGTATAAGTCATGGAGAGCACTGTGGTAACAGTAAATATTAACAAAACTGAAAAATTTAGAAAAGGTGCAGTAAGTTTTCAGTAGACTAGCAAAGAGGTCATAGTGTGCTCACACCAGGGAGTTGTTAAAATGGCCTTGAAGGGGGATAGATCTTCTTGCATCTTCTTTTTCTATTACAGTGCATGAAGAGCTCAAGCAGTAGTTTCAGGTCCCTTCCCATTCCTCTCGCCTTTACATACACATCTGGTCTGATAATAGATCTCTTTTAACTATCACCAGAGTCTTCTTGCTCACAGGAGCCATGTATCAAAATCCCTATATGGTAGAGAGTCCCAGGAGATCTAGCATATACCTCAGAGGCCTCATGGAATGGTGAAATCCAAAAATGATTCACAAGTGGGAAATGAAAACCAAACTCCAACATTTGTGTTTCTAGGTGAGGCTGAGCTCAGTGTACCTCACCTTGGGAAGTCCTTGCACAGGCATCTGGAGCAGCTCCCACTGACTCACCTCCTTCAGTAACCAAGGACCTGTGTCTCAGTGTCCTCAGTATCAGCATGGTTGTGCTGATTGCCACAGGGTATATCCTCAGCTGGAAGCCTGCAGCAGAACTCAGGAGCCACATACTCCTGGGTAGACAGTGTTGCAGCCTTGCCAAGGCGTATAACTCAAACAGTTATGAAACTGGCCTGACTTAAAAAAAAAAAAAGTTTGTTTTGCTTGGTTTTCTGGTATGCAGGCTGTGGTGATTCACTTTCAAAGTCTTTTTTCTGTCATATTGATGCTATGTTTTTCCTCTAAGTAAAGACTGAGATTCTTATACCACTCCTGATTTCAGAGCTTAGGCATTTATGGAAAATACCACCTCCTCTGAAGCTCTGAGGGCTTTTGGTGTTTCTGCACAGTGTTGCATTTTCAGGAGTAGTGGTGTGAGTGCACAACCTCAAGTCTGGTCACTGAAAGATATTTGTACAGCTTTGTCATACATGGCAGTCCTCATCGAATTCCTGCTAGGGTTAGTTTTACAATGTCACTTCTTGAATCACCTGTGTACATTAGGCAGATTGTCCATCTGACTTCCTTTCAATAAAAGGGAGGGAGTGGGTCTTTTTGGTTGCTTGCTGTCCCACTTGAGGTACTTGGAGAATTCATGAGAGCAACCGAGCTGTGTTCAGCCAGTTCTCTCACTTTCTCTGAGCACATGCTGCCCACAGCCACTTCAGCTTAACTGATACCAATGTGACTTCAGTGCCCAAGCACTACAATCACAGCTCCAGCTCCAGAACTGGGGTTTGAAGTAGCTTGTGGCTGAATCCATGATGGCATTGTAATGGAACAACTTTGGATTTAGTATAAAGCATGGTTTGACAAAGATTTGTGATTTTCTGAATTTGTCAGAAAAATGCAAGACCAACACTTGACACTTGGGCTTATATTTTAAAACAGTCATCCATGAGAGTGACTAATGTTCCATCAATGCCTGCAGGGAACACTCACATGAGCATGCATAGCCTATGGTGGTTATATGTTAAAACAGAATCCCTGTGGCTGATAAAGGGGTAAACACAGTATGGTTTAGGCAGATTATAACTTTAGGCAAAGCATTTAAAAAGGAAAGTTAAAACTGCTTAAGATTATGGGTGTAGAGATCAGGTGTGGTGGGACAGGGTTAGTTGTCCACCAGATCACTTATGCACTAGCATCTTCAATTAAAGCACAGTGATTTTCAAGCATATCATTTGTCAAAACAAAGAAGCCTACAACACTGTTAATATTAAGTCTAATGATCAGTCTGTTAAACTTTAACTGGCAGCATAGACAAGTTCAGAAGATCAGATGTTTAAAGGCTCCGCCAATTTGTGGAGAATCAACTAATACTGCTGTTGACTTCTTTCTACAACAAGATAGTTTGTACCCTTGACTCACAGCATGAGATTCAACCCCTCTTAACACCTCTAGGCTCTGCAGCTGGCTGCTGCACAGTATGATCCAGGATCACTGTTTAGGAAACAACTTTAAAATTGACTCACTCAGCAAATAGCTGCCAGGAGTTGGCCAGGAGGAAACGAGAAGGGTAGAGGTGTGTTACAAATCTGGCCCCATTCATAAGGCTGTAAGGAGGAGTTAGCTGCCATCCTGGGTGTCCTGAAGAAAGGTGTTACAACCTTGGTTCCAGAGGTAGCAGGGATCCCTTCCTCCTTCCTATGCTAGGGGAGGTAGGCCATGCCGTGACACTAACAAGGTATGCAGTCCTTGTTTTGCTTCACATGAACAGTCATTTGCATGATTTGTAACATGATTTTTTCCCCATTTTTGCAGAAAATTCTCTAAGCAGTAGAGCACTGTCAGAGTCACATTTCTTCTCTTGCCCCATTACGTCCTCATTGGATCTGAGGACTCAGTTCTCAAGTTCAGGCATGTATATCCCTCTCTAGATCCCACCACTCTTGGACATGCCTTTATCTTGCTCACTGTAGTTGTCCTGCAGCCTGAGTGAGTTTCCTGCTCACCAGACCTGTCTCTCACATAGTTGCTGCTCCTTTTTCTGTTTGACATGGGAGTCCTCCCTTCTGAGGATTTTGTCACAGTCAATGAGCATTAGGAGATGGTCAAGTGACTAGAACCATCCCAAGTACTTGTGGGTTGTACTTACATAAGATTTTCTTGAACCTGGCAAATGGGGGCAGACACTCATAGCAATCAAGGTTTTGGCACTTAGAAATCCTGATTTATTCCAAGAAGGGCATGTATGAACTTGAGGCATCTCTAGGGCTACACAGCAGCTGAACAATTTTGGCTCATCATCCTACTGAAATATAGAGTTACAGATTCATAGAATCATAGAATGGTGGGCAGGAACATCTTTAACGACGTCAGGTTGCTCAAAGCTTCATCCAGCTTGACCTTGAATTCTTCCAAATATGGGACATCCACAATTTCTCTGGGCAACCTGTTCCAGTGTCTCACCGCCCTCATTGTAAAAAAAGTCTTTGTTATATATCCAATCTAAATCTACCCTCTTTCAGTTTAAAATCATTGTCCCCTGTCCATTACCACAGGCCCTTTCTTATAGGCCCCATTCAAGTACTGAAAGGCCGCAATAAGGTTTCCCTGGAGCCTTGTCTTCTCCAAGGAGAACAACTATGGCTCTCTCAGTCTTTCCTCATAGAAGAGATGTTCCATCCTTCTGATCATTTTTGTGGCCCTCCTCTGGATCCAGTCCAATATATCCATGTGCTGAGGACACAAGAGGTGGAGGCAGTGCTCCAGGTGGGATCTCACCAGAGCGGAGTAGAGGGGTAGAATCACCTTCCTTGACCTGCTGGCCATGCTTTTTGTGATGCAACCCAGGATACATTGCTGTCTCATATCCTATTTTTCATCCATCTGCAGGGCTGCTCTCAGTCTATTCATTCTGCATATAATGTCACTGATACTGTGGTTTGTCCAAGCCCAGGTGCAGGACCTTGCACTTGGCCTTGTTGAACTTTATGAGGTTCTCATGGACCCACTTCTCAAGCCTATCCATACCCTCTGGGTGGCATCCCTTCCTTCAAGTGTATCAACTGCACCTCTCAGCTTCCTGTCATCTGCAAGCTTGCTGTGGACACACTCAGTCCCAGTGCCTATGCCACTGATGAATGTATTAAATTGTGTTGTCCCCAGTATGAACCTTGAGTGACACTACTTGGAAATGATCTCCATCCAGACATTGAGCCTTTGACTGTAACTCCCTGAAAGAGGCCATCCAGTCAATTCCTTATCCATCTACCAGTTCTCCCATCAAACCTATATCTCTCTAATTTAGAGGCAAATATGCATTTTCCTTTCTTGCATGAGGCCTCAAAATACTGGGAAAAACATCCTTTTATAATAAAGGCAGCAGCAACAAGGACTACTCCAAAAATGTCTCAGCTTGTATCATATATTCCATCGGTTACTACAAATTCAGAAATTGCCATATTTTCAAAGTCTGAATCTATTTTGAGGAAAATTTATAGGCATGCTATCATGCCTATTCTTCTTATCACTGTTGCCTTTATTATAAAAATTTTCAATAACAATTTTATTTTAAAGTATTTATTTCAAATAGACTGAGGAAGGATGTCTGAGTTCAGTCCCATGTCTGTCTTTAGTCTATTTCTCTTTTCTCTGCACATATTCCTTGGGGTTTGGCAAAAAAATAATCCTGAAATTTACTCTGACTGATATGTTTCTTTGGGTCTATTTTTATTCTACATGAGAAAAAGAAATTCTGCTAAATATTTAGGAACTTGCCCTCTTTCCACACAAAAGCCTGAGCAACTAGAGGCCCAGTCCTACAAGATCTCTCGATTGTCATCCTCACTTAGATGTGGTTCCCTGGAGACAAGGGGAAACTTGTGTGACAGAGGACTGTAAATTGAACCCTGCAAATGGAAATGCAATTTTGAAACAAGCAAAAATGAAGCATCAATGTGGTTGACATTGCTTCCCACTTTGGATTATGTATTGTACATAATCCAATTTAGACCAGTCAAGGAGGGCAGAGGACTTTCAGGAGCCAAAACCCAAGGAAGGAAGAAGAGAGCCTAAATCCTGTGAGATTTTGTTTGCATTTCAGAAACTAGCCAGAGAGGAAATGCATTTAAAAAACCCAAATTCCATTACTTTGAGCTGACCTGTGATTCTTGCAGCCTCCTTACACTCCATCTGCATGTTCCCTCTGGCTTGCACGCTACCATCTCTGAAGTTCCTGCTACTAATCACTACAATATGGATCCCCTAGCCTCAATGTTAACATTAAATGTAGTGGCTTTCAGCTGTAGTCCTCAAAGCATTAGGAAAATAAACCCCCCTACTAAAAGCCATTTTCAACCTCATGTTGTCAGGGACCACAAGGACCACCAGTAACTGTCTTGTGTTGAATTTTGATCTGTTGCTTTTGCCTTCCCCCCAGACATGTATTTTTACAGGGTTTGCAGCTACAGAAATACCAGAACAGCAATTCAACCTCCCACAGATTAACATCGAGGCTTCTACAGTACCCTGCTCCTCTGTAGTTCTGAATCAGTCCTGAGCATTGCCATGAGTCTGTTTGTGGCTGGTTGTAAGACAGGTACTGTGAATGCGTACAGTCACGGAAACTCGAGCACGAGACCAAGAGACAAAGTGTCTTTTTCCATTTCAAAGGTGCTAAGACTCTAGTTTTCAGACTTTTACTCTGCTGAAAATATGCCCATCCAGTGCAAAGTGAGTGTCTCTCACTTTAGTAGCGAGTGGCAACTAGCTTTTAGAGACCATCATCACATCCAATTTACTACTGGATGAAGTCACCATCCCTGGTAGTGTTCAAGAAAAAACTGGATGTGGCACTTAGTGCTGTAGTTTAGTTGGCATGGTGATCTTCAGCCAAAGGTTGGACTCCATGATCTTAGAGGTCTTTTCCAACCTTAAAGATTCGATGATTCTCTATAAGGACAATTTCAAACCGAAGACACAGAAAAAATATTAATTAGAGATTAAAATCCAATTTAGCATTTAAAATTATTATGTTCATAGCAAGATTTTTCTGCGTGTTTACCTCCTCTTTCTACCAGTTCCTTCCATTTACCACTGCAGTTGAGACTCTTGGGCTCTCATCACCTTTGTTCTCATCTGGTGCCACTCCTCCTTCTGGCAAGAGCAACCAGGAGTTCACAGGCTATTCACAGAAATGAGCAGTTTCTGGTATAATATTGACTTCTTGATGCAGCTTTGGCTTGTCCCTAAAAGCTTTTCAGGGCTGACGGCTCGGGGCCCAGGGATGATGACTGGGCAAAACTCACAAAAGGACACATGTGGCACTAGCATGTTTGAGTATTATCATTAGTAATTTAAGTGATCATAGGGTATAATACATGTGGCTTAAACTTAGATGCATGAAGCACAAAGGGGATCACAGGTGAATTCAGATTAGGCCTCTTTTCTCTCCTGCTTAGAGCTATAGGATGGGACCTGAGCTGTAACAGGATGCTGTGCAGGCCTGTGGTAGCACTAGAGAGGGACATTGGGCACTGCACAAGGACCACGTCGCTCAGTAGTGGAAGAGTCAAGTGGAACAAAGTGGATGGAGAGGAAGAGGAGACAAACCAGCCCTCATCACTTCCCTGTTGGATCACACCTGTCCGTGTGTGCTGGTTTAAAGGTAAACCGGCAGGGGAAATGAACCCAACTCAAAAGAGAGATTATAAGTCAGAATCATCATGGCTAGTCTTCGTGAACGAAGATTTGGGAAAGGTCTCTACCCACATTTGTTACAAGCACGCTGGCGATACAGGGCTTTGTAAATGCGGGTAAGGCCTTTGAGCCTGCACAATGGATTTTTTAGGTGAGACACATTATGCTCTGAACTGAGCCCACCCTTTAATCCTAAGGTTCATCTGCCGGGGCCGAGCGAGCTTGGACGGTGACAGCGAGGTCCTCAGGATGTAGGTTTGTTTAGAGTGACCTTCTCTTAGATGGATGGCCTTATAGGGCTGACGAGCTCCATCTGCCCAGGTTTACAGTTGTCCTTCTCTTCTGTGTGTTCCGGGGCTCCCCTCTCAACTCCCATGATGGCACTGTTCCACACAGGCGAAGCTCCCACTCTCTTGCTCCTTTCCGCGCCTGGAGCCGGGCCCCAGCGCCCAGGGCTGGGCTGTGCTGCTACGCATGTGCCTGGGGGCGGCCTGGGCCCGTGCCGCCAAGTCAGAATAACAATTTAATAAAATAATACAATAAGTACGATTATACAGACAAACAATTGGTTTTAACCCACAAAACCCAAATGTATAACCCAGCACCCTGGGGCATGAACAGAATGGTGTTCGTTGGGCCCCCTGAGTCCAAAGGAAAAGGAGAGGGGAAAACCTGTTGGTGAGAGTGATGGTCTGCAGTCTGGTTGAAAAGTGGTGGTTGCAGTCCAGTCGAGAGTGATGGTCTGCAGTCTGGTTGAGAGTGGTGGTCTGCAGTCTTCCTCTGGATCCTACAAGTGGTTAAAAGAGTCCCAAGACTCCAAGATTATATATCCTCCAGTTCAGGCAGGAATGCCCAGTACTTCCCTCAGGGTGGGGAGTTCCACAAAGTGTGTTAGGACAGGAGCATTCTCCTATCTCGCAGGCCTCTTAATACCTAGTTTATAGCCTGAGGAGTCAGGCTGCTCTGGGCAGAGGGTGCAAATAGTCTATCGAGAACAGTTTCTGGGAAATGGCATGGAAGGCTACAGAATACACAGTTTTGGGTTACACCCATCCAGTGATGAACTGGTCCCAGCTGTTCTAACTAGGACACCGTGCATCACTGTGGTCAGGGACAGGTGTTCCCTCAGTAGACAGCTGCTCACTGGGAGGCTCTGCTGCTGCTCAGCTATTCCTCACTGCTCCTAGGAAGAACAACTTGAGGGAAAATGTTCGTGCCTGCTCCTGGGAAAAGCAAGCAGGTTGCTTCACACAGAGCTCACTGGAGTATTAGTTTTGCCTTAAGTTTCAAACCCACCTGTGGGGGCACCAGCCACCATCTGGTGAGCAATAAGAAACACCTGGGAAGGGCAA
This sequence comes from Pipra filicauda, assembly GCF_003945595.2. Classification (NCBI taxonomy): domain Eukaryota; kingdom Metazoa; phylum Chordata; class Aves; order Passeriformes; family Pipridae; genus Pipra; species Pipra filicauda. The sequence continues at coordinate 4,056,971 of NW_024104073.1, read as the reverse complement.
CGCCTTCCACCATGGCACCTGAAAGTGGAAGAGGTTATGTCTGGCCACAACTTGTACTGCTGCAAGGTAACCAAAAGGGAGTCTGAGCTAGCTTGTTGAAGAAAGATGACAGTGTGCTTTGAATTGATTTAGTGTCCATACAGATTTCCTATAAATGTGGCCTCTGTTCATCCAGCTGTTCCTCTGACAGTGTGGAGAAGAAGGCTACTGAGGTAGATGGATCTCAAACAAGATCTTCTGGAGTCCATTCTGCAAGTGACTGTCTTGCCGTTGAAAAGGGTTGTTTTTGATGGCTTAGTAGGTCTTCTCCGTCCCATGACACTGTCATCCTACATGACCCTGGTTGATGTTCCCTCCTCTTCCCCACAGTCTCCAACTGCTCTCCTGCTCCGTCTCTCAAGAGGCTGAGTGTTTCTGCCAAAGCAGCTGTTCCATATGAGATCTGACACCAAGGAGGAGGGAATGTTATTCACCCGAACAGAAAACCCTGTTTAAATTTCAGAGTGCCAGGAAGGAATATTCTTGCCTTGTCTTTCATCTGCGCTGTAAAGGATGTATCTAGTGAGTGGTGAGTGGTGATAGTGAGTTGCATCCAAATCCTAATCAGCCAAAAGTATGATCACAACTAATAAAATAATCAACTCCTGCAAATTCCAGCCTCTCAGGAGGGGTCAGAACCTATTTATGCAGAGTGAGAAAAGACCTCTCTTTCACAAGTCCTGGAACAGCAAAAGCAGTTTATTCACTGGAATGCGCTTTCCTTCTGAGGAACAGGGCAGGAGAGCAATTGACCTCTTCTTCCCTGTTACACAGCACCAGAATATTTGGTTAAAATTAAGCAATTTTTTGCTGAAGAAGGTACTCATCTATTTGTGAAATTGGCTTGAATTTCATGAGTGGTTCTTGTTGAATAAAAAAGGGAAGAGTGAGTTTGAGAACATCACAATGTTTTATTTGATTGCATAATTTGTGAAATGAAATATTTGGTTTCAGAAAAATGTTTTCTACTTGAAATGTTACCTTTAAAAAGAAGTCTAAAAGCATTTTTAAAATAGGTTTTGCCATTTCCAAAGGAGGTAGGACTTCCTCTTTGAAATGAAGGGATCCATATAAAGTTAATCTCCGATGACTGATTTTTCTTTTCAATCAGCTTTGCCAGCTCCTGTCCTCCTCCCTGCTGTGTGCTTCACTTTGATTTGGCAGGAGCTGGCTCCACGAGCTCTGTTCCTTTCCTCTTCTGATCTCCTGCATCACTCTCTAGGCCAAATGGGCATTATTCACCCAACCAAGTTTAGGTTCTTTTTGACTAGAAAACAATCAGAAGACGTTTCAGGAAGAATATTATTTCAATTTTGTTTTTATGGAAATGAAAATTACTTGGGGTCCTTAGGTTTCATGATCTAGTAAAGCTCAGTGAAGGTGCTGCAGTGACCCTAAGGTTACACAGTTTTCTTTATCCAAGAACAGGTAGATTTGGCTCAGGAAAAATGTTGGTTCACTGCAGATTCAGTACTACTGGTTGTCAATTTTCCAGGGGAAATATCTTCCTCCTAATATATTCCTCTATCTAATGACAGAGGAAAAAAATCTAATGATTTTTTGACAGCCCTGGAAACTCTTCTAGTCATATATTGAAGAACCATGTGGACCCAACCTGATCTACCTATCTTGTGTTCAGATGATTTCTTATCAACAAAACCTGCTTGTATCATCATTGTCATCATAACCCCAAGCATTTCCTAAGTCTTTCGGGTTAATCATAGCACCATAATCTAAAAGTGTTGCAGTTGCTTTCACAGTTACTTCACTGGTCTGTTGGACTCAGAATTACCAAAAACTTATTTCTTCATTGCTGTAACTCAGTTGCATCCTGTTAACCAACGTCTCCAAGGCTTTGGATAATAAGGAACACACAGTTATGGCATTTGCTATGTTTGGCAGAATGCTTTAGCCATTTGATCCCAGCAAATGTGTGCCTGGCCCCACTTGTAGCACCCTCCTCTGCAGCCCAGCCTTGCTATCCTTTGCTTATATATAAAACGCCTTTTGATTTAAATCCTGCTTCATTGAAATTGGTGGCAAACTTCCTATTCTGTTCAGAAGTGAAAATTTCACCGGCATTCTAAGGAGAAAACCCCTTCCTCTTTATAATTTGTACTTCATGTTACCTGATGTTTAATTATATCTCATGATATTTCATTGATACAGTGAAAAAGAAAAAGGGATCAGGTAAATGATTGCATATGAGCTGTACTTAGAAGATGTCATGATTAAACAAAGAACCTACATGGTTTGCAACTGCCAAGTGGAGATGTGATTTTTTCATACTGGAGAATCAGTTTGTTGGAAACTGTGTCTAGACACCACTCAACCAGAAAAAAAGCGACATTTTTAAAAAAAGGATGATAAGGAACTACCAACTGGGATAACTGACCTAGGCACATGATGTAGTTTGCTACTCTTGAAGTCTTTAAATAAAGGCATTTTAATAAAAGGCACATATTTATGTATCCAGGATTTTGTTCTTTTCTGAAATGACACTTTGAGATTCTCAGACCTCCATGCATACATAGATCAGACTAAATACTCAAAGTGCTTCTGCTTTTAAAGCTTGCTTTTTTTTTTTTCTAAATAAATTCACAGCCTCACGGGCAACTCTTTCTATATTTCTGATCGTTAGAAATTACAATAATTACTTTCTTGATTGCCAACCTATGTATTACATTAGAAAAATTTATAAACTGGTTTCAAATTTATTGAGTTTACAGAGCTATCATGTTAGATATTTTGTGAGCATTTTTTGGTCGCAGTGCTGCAGGGATGGGGAGTAATACTGCAGACAGGGTTGAAAAGATAATCCTAGTGACTTTGTATTGTTTTTATATAAATCTTCATCAAACTTGAGGGTCACATTCTGTACAGTAATGTGTCATAAAAATGTTTCTGAGTCTTCATTTTCATCCTTTTTTGTCTATAAAATAAACATTTTTTCCCACAGAATATCCTTTAACCTTTAGATATCTGACCTCTCACAAAGAACTTCCTAGTGTGCTGTTTATGCATTAGGAAATGTGATGCTTATCACACTTCCCTTGCTTCCCTATTTTGTTGTAGCTTAGCAAATGACTCCCTAATTATTTCTTTATGAGTTAAACCAGATCATTTTCTCTTGTGGGGATGAGTCAGTCTAACAGCCGAAGCAAGTGAAATCTTGCTCCTTTCAGGGCAAAAATTGTCTTTCATAAAGAAAATATAAGAAGAGTAGCATGTTGCCACTGTCAATATCAAAGTAACCATTTTTCCAGGTGGAAATTGAACCATAAATCGGTAGACATGAAAACATTAAGTAAACTGCTATTTTTCATGGAAAAATCTCATATGTAAAAGCTGAATTTTACACGGCTCAGCAAAATAACTCGTTGCCTTCTGTCCTGAAGAGGAACCACTAATAAAGAATCGGTAAAGTTATGGATCCTGTGGAAAGTGGTGGCAAAGGAGCACCTGATACAGTAGTTGAGATGACATGCAAGAGGACGGAGAACAAATCAGAGGCACCAGCATGAGAAGGAAACGGGTAGGCCCCAGAGAGACCTGATGGACTCCCGTCCCATCTGAGTTCCCCACCCTTGCTCTGGGGGACCCAATCCATGAAGGTAAGATGTTTGGCTCCCCCTCTTGGTGGGTTATTAGTTGTAAGAGAATAGATTAGAGTTCCTTTTTTTATTTTTTTTTTCTTTTTTCCCCCCTCACCGCTTAATATAAGCAGATTATTAGAATTTCCTTTCCCTATGCTAATTATACACTTGAAAATACCTTCATCTTAAACCGGAGCATTTTGTTCAGTGATTCAACATAAAGCTATTTCATCCCTTTTAAAATAAATGGACTCCACTCTCGTTTTGCCCTTGCTCTGTCTCTTGGAACTATCTTGCTCTAGATTCTATGACCTGTTGTTTCACATTATGAATAAATTGGTTTTCTTCACTTTGGTTATCCCCTAATCCCTTTTAGGCATACGATAGTTTTGGAACTTTATACAGTGTCTCTGGTTAATGTACCTCTGAGAAGTTAGATAAGGCTGATCCTTATTTAGCCTGCATTCAGTAGAAATACATTGAGCTATTTTTGGCTGAGTGCCCTTTTAATTTTCCAAGCTCTCAAATGGAGTCATTTAAAGTATAAAAATGTATGAACATCTTTCCTCTGAACTAAATGGCACTCTTTTTCTTGGCTTAATTTCCTTTGGAAGTAAAAGCTATACTATACTTCACTGGTACCAACAATCAGTAATGTAGTGTAGGTTGCCAGACATAAAGATTAGATAAGTATTTGAATTTCCAGTAGTGTTTTCATGGAATTATCTATATGCAGCTCATATTCTATTCTGAGGACCAGCTGGGCTTGCAGCAGTAGTTATATTTCTCATCTAAAAGGAAATTATATTTGCTAAAATGGAAGGACTCAAAATCTATTTGAGGTGTATTTATACTTTTTAAAAATCAGCCTAAGGGTAAATATTGAAGTTGTTTCTGAACATATTCTAGAATCCAAGAATCCTTTGAAGATGCAACATTTACACTACACAGTTTATTTGAAATGGCCCAGAACTACAAAAACCCCAAAAAACAAAACAAAACAACCAAAAAACTGCAAAAAACCCCCAACCTCCCTCCCCAAAAAAACCCGCCAAAAAAACAAACCTCCCAAAAAGTGGCTTTTAGTTTCTCCTAACTAAATTTTCCTTTATGATGAATTCTGTTATATGATACTGAGATAATACTAACTTTCTAATAACAAGCAATTCTGCTCTAAGAGGTAACCATGTAAAAGTGGCCCATGATTACTGATCAGAGCTATTCCTTGACCTATTTCTGTAGAATGAGGTTTTACTCCTGTTATTGTGGGAGAACCAAGATAGCTTAGAGAGATGGGGCTGCAATTGATTTCTCTTCTACATCATCAATTTTGAAGGAAGTGATAAAGTTTCCTGAAATTTATATGTTTCTCGACAAATTTCTATTGCAAGAATCAAACTTTTCCCCTGCCTTCCCTTCCAAAACTTTTCTCCACTGGTTCAATTTTCTCAGTCACCCACTATGAGGAAGCTGGATGTTATAAACTTCCATATTTATAACCCAAGCCTATTAATATTTCACTTTTTTAACAAAACCAATAGTGGATTTCTCTTGCTGGCCAAGCCAGCTTACACAACTTTAAAAGAAACTTCAATTTTATTTCTTTCAGAATACACAGAAAGATTCTCGGATTCCAGAGCTGAAATACTCATAAATCATAATTCATAAAGCCCTCAATTATTAATCTTATTGTGTTCTTCTGTAACGGCTAGAGGAGTGCTTGCCCAGGATGAAAGGAAATGAAGATGTCTGGTTGGTAGGGGTTATTTTGCCACCCTGGGAAGTGCAGGAACAGGGCACTTTACCTTCTGCATCTCATATGCTATTTAACCCTTACAGCCAGATTTGCTGCTTGGTCCATGCGTGTGTGAGGCATGAAACTGTTCTTCCACTGTCCCCATGGGAGGACAGGAGCAATGACATTGTCAAACAACACCTGTGCCTTTTAGGACTGTTTTGGCCAGGTGCTTTTCATTTCATCAGGACCAGATGCATTAGGAATAAGGTATTTTTTTTTCTTGCCATCTTCCCCTGCAGATTGCCTCCATTCCCCTTCCTAGTTGAATATTTGAAATTTCGGAATTATACTGAAAAACTGTGTAGCTGAGCAGCTCCTGAATCTGGGAGCACTCCAGGCTGGGGATGCCAGTGCAGACTTCGTACGGGCTGCAATGAACAGCCACAGCGCTAATGCACTCAGTGTGTTTTATGGTGTCTCTTTGTGCCTTGACCTCAGAAAGTTTCAGTGCTCTTCAGAGGGTGTGTTTGTATAATAAGGAGTGTGCAAAGGTGGGAGGTGAGACTATGTCTCTTTATATACTACTTATTCATTTTTACTCACTTCCTAAATCCTTCATCAGAGTCTCAAGGGATCATTAGTTTCATATAAAGCTAACAACTTGTGTGTCTTTCCAGTATTTAGGTAAGTGGAAAAGAGCCCATTTTCCTAATCTCATTGGTATCTAGATTGTATTTCATGGATTTTATCATATGGAACTAATATTTCAGTACATGTCAAAAAGACTTTGCTTAATACAATCCAGCATTGCTGATTATACTGGCCAATTTATACAACACAAAACAATTAGGATGATACATGTGCAATATGAATATGGCATAAATAAATATGAGCTGAGCAACATGATAGTGAACAGACCTATTTATCGGACACTCTTTGCTGGATATTTGACTGAACAAAGAGGGACAGAGACAAAATAGATGGGAAGATGCTTCCCTGTAAGCCCAAGGCTTGTGTGCATACAGCACATTCAAGTGTGTGCAAGAGGCAGCAATGTGCAAAGGATCTTATCAGAGCTATTCCTTACACAAAGCTTTGCTGAATTCCTACAGAAAATCCAGAGGAGTGCAGGAGTTTTGCCCTTCCAGCTCATTTGTGTTCCTGAGGCCAGTACTAAAGCCATAAATACTGCTCAGAAAAATTGGTAGGTATTACATTGTTGGACTTACGGAAGGACACAAGTTTACCAGTCTGCAGGCATGGAGACATGAGAAGAGATCTGCCCTGGAAATTTTTCTGGGAGTGGTGGGGATGAAGGTGGCCCATGAGAGGAGGAGAATGTTGCTGGGAATGAGATAGTCTCTCAGATAAACCAGCCCATGCAGGGTCCTCCCAGCAGTGTGATGAGTTTCAGCACCAGGAGCAGAGGGAAGGAGTAAAACAGACATACGCACACACAGCCAGATCCTCTGTTTGTGCCCCAAAGCCTTTCATGCAAACATACGCAGAGAGCCTCCAAAGAAAGCTAAATTACCCCAGGTGTTTATTTACTTAGTGGCATAACAGTAGTTTGCCTGAATTTCATCCTCTGATGAGTTTGGTGAGCAGTTCTCCACACCCTAAGGGCAGTGGCAGGGTAGGTTCCTCAGTTTTGCATACATGGCAAATTAGCCCACCATCAGACACTTTTGCAAGGCCAGATGTGAAAAATACTAGGGTCAGAGAAAGAAGAGATATAGACAGTGTGTCATCTGGCAAATTATTTGAATAAAAGCTGATGGGAAGAATCCTGTGTGTTTGCTTTCAAAGTTTTAGCATCGCAAGAACCTATTGTCCAATACACGGCACATTGCAGGAGTTTAACATTTATGGTTTCATGGCTCTAACTGCCACTGCTCTCCTGAAGGCACTAACAGTGTATCTAAGCCTAAATCTACTGCTCCTGTTCCTGCAGCATTGCAACAATTCCATGCATCAAAGTCCTGCTGCAGTCTCTTCTCTTCTTCACCTTTGTTGCCCTGGGATCTTGCGGGACTCCAAAAGTTTCTCACATTTTCCTTTAAAGGGATTACTTCTGGACATTCAGCTGTGAGAGGGGAATGAGATTCTGGCAACTTTAATGTAGTCCAAGGGTATTTAGGTTCAAGTGATGACAAATGAATGTAATTAATATATTAAAGTATGATTCTGTAAGTACTCCCACCCTCAGAGTAGTTTTGCCTGTTTTTAAATACAGTTTCACAACATAATTCATTATGTGATCTGAGTGCATGTTGAGCCAATTTCCACTTGGATCCATGTCCTAAAGGATTGTAAGAAACGTGTTATTCTGCCTAGCACCAGGGATAACACGTGGTTCTCAAACTGAATTCGTATGAATTGCTTTCAAGTAGCTGCACTCCAACAAACAGCTGGTTGGACTAAAAACTCCAGAGGAAGCATCTCTGAAGTCCCAGGAACACATGCAATCAGATCTGTCTCAGCTCTTCCTGATGGTCATTGCTTTCACTCAGATGCAAGATTTGGTTTAAAAATGTTTGCTAGCACCACCAGCCAGGGTAAAGACACAATTCCTGCTCTAGGTTAGTAGCCTCATATTTCAGAAAGATGATCCACACCACTGCCCTCCTGTACTTGAGTACCTGATCAAACTGTCAAGGCATTGCCACTTTCTAGTCCCAAACTTGATTCCAATGGCTGTGTTCAAAACTTAGGAAGACTTTTCCGTGAAAAAGGACTTGGATTTTGCTTTAGATATTTTCAGGATTTTTTTCTTTGATCTTTAGGATTGGTTGATCTTTGATCTTTATTGATCTTTATTGTTTGCTCCATTGGTTGACACATTTACCACCATAAGACACAATATGTTTGCGCAAGACCTTTTTCTGTTGGAGACCTGATATACACACCTTTTACTTTTCTGGGTTTACATGATGCAGAGGGTGAGTCAGAGCAGGAGTCTGAATTGCCCTCGAATGCTTCTACCTCTAGAGATAACTTACAGTTCCTATGCCAACTAACATCCCACACTGATGAAGAAGGATTAGTAGTAGTGTTCCATCATCCACTGGATGGATAGGAAAATTCCCCTGTTGACCTAGAAAATTATGGCACAGCAAAGCAATATTATTTACTATGTCTGTATTATATGTAATATTTCTACACAGAGAAACACTAAAGCATTAACCACTCAGTGAATTAGCCCCAAACCAAGAAGGATGACTGCTAAATAAAAACAACACTTTTTAAGAGCTTTAAGTTATTTTAAAACATAGGCCATGTGAATATATATATATCATCTTGTCTTATTCTTTTATTTGGAACTGTCCGACTGGATTGCATTTGCATACAAAATTTGAAAATGTAAACTGGAATAGATGAAACAAGTATTTTAATTGTGGCTTCTTAAAGTTTACAGAGTATAAAGTACAAGCAGTCAATACTTGTGCATGCAGTTCACATGTTCATAGTTCAAAAATTAAAAGTCCTCCAAAATTTGCACCCATTGTGCTATACATTTTGAAGGAAATTAGGGTGAAAAAAGAGAGCCTACCGACTACGGAAAAAAGGGCTGGTTACTCAGGAAGAGTTTAGGAGTATGGTTAGGTCATGTAGAAAGAAAATTAGAGAGACAAAGGCACAACTTGAACTTAATCTCTCCACTTCTGTGAAGGATAACAAAAAGTCCTTCTACAGATACATCAATAGCAAAAGGAGGGGCAAGGAAAACCTCCATTCTTTATTGGACATGGGCAGGAATATAGTTATCAAAGACAAGGAAAAAGCTGAGGTATTTAACACCTTCTTTACCTCCATTTTCAACAGTAAGACAGGTTGTCCTGAGGACAGCTGGCTTCTGGAGCTAGTAGACAGAGATAAGAAGCTGAATAGCCCCCCTGTAATCCAGGAGGAAACAGTTTGTGACCTGCTGAGTCACTTGGATCCCCACAAGTCTATGGGACCAGATGGGATCCACCCAAGGGTGATGAGGGAGCTGGCAGAAGAGCTGTCCAAGCTGCTCTCCATCATCTACCAGTAGTCCTGGCTCACTGGGGAGGTCCCAGATGATTGGAAGTTGGCGAATGTCATGCCCATCCACAAAAAGGGCCCGTCAGCCTGACCTCAGTGCCTGACAAGATTATGGAGCAGATCATCCTAAGTGCAATCACTCAGCACCTACAGGATGGACAAGGGATTAGACCCAGCCAGCATGGGTTTAGGAAGGGCAGGTCCTGTCTGACCAACTTGATCTCCTTTTATGATCAGGTGACCCACCTGGTGGATGAGGGGAAGGCTGTCGATGTAGTCTACCTGGGCTTCAGCAAAGCCTTTGACACCATCTCCCACAGATACTCCTGGGAAAGCTGGCAGCCCACGGCTTGGGCAGGAGCACCCTGTGCTGGGTTAGGAACTGGCTGGAGGGCCAGGCCCAGAGAGTGGTGATGAACGGTGCTGCATCCATTTGGCGGCCGGTCACTGGTGGTGTCCTCCAGGGATCAGTGTTGGGCCCAGTTCTGTTTAATATCTTTATTGATGATTTAGATGAGGGGATTGAGTCCACCATCAGCAAATTTGCAGATGATACTAAGTTGGGGGGGAGTGTCGATCAGCTGGAAGGCAGGAGGGCTCTGCAGAGGGACCTGGACAGGCTGGGGAGTTGGGCTGATTCCAGCTGGATGAGGTTCAACAAGACCAAGTGCCAGGTCCTGCACTTTGGCCACAACAACCCCATGCAGCGCTACAGGCTGGGCACAGAGTGGCTGGAGAGCAGCCAGGCAGAGAGGGACCTGGGAGTTTGGATTGACAAGAAGCTGAACGTGAGCCAGCAGTGTGCCCAGGTGGCCAAGAAGGCCAATGGCATCCTGGCCTGGATCAGGAACAGTGGGGCCAACAGGTCCAGGGAAGTGATTCTTCCCCTGTACTCAGCGCTGGTGAGGCCACACCTGGAGTACTGTGTCCAGTTCTGGGCCCCTCAGTTCAGGAAGGATATTGAGGTGCTGGAGCAGGTCCAGAGAAGAGCAACGAGGCTGGTGAAGGGACTGGAGCACAGGTCCTATGAGGAGAGGCTGAGGGAGCTGGGGTTGTTCAGCCTGGAGAAGAGGAGGCTCAGGGGAGACCTCATCACTCTCTACAACTCCATGATAGGAGGTTGTAGCCAAGTGGGGGCTGGTCTCTTCTCCCAGGCAGTTATCAGTACGACAAGAGGGCATGGTCTTAAGTTCTGGCAGGGGATGTTTAGTTAGATATTCAGAAGAAATTCTTTACAGAGAGGGTGATCAGGCATTGGAATGGGCTGCCCAGGGAAGTGGTGGATTCTCTGTCCCTGGAGGTTTTCAAGGTGAGACTGGATGTGGCACTTAGTGCCATGGTCTAGTAAGCATGACGGTAGTGGACCGAGGGTTGGACTTGATGATCTCAGAGGTCTCTTTCAACCCGGTTGATTCTACCATTATGTGCAAATACTGTTTCCATTACAAGTGCATTATACCACACATTAAGAGGCCAAAAATGCCCCCCAAAAATAACTGCACTGATTTCAATAAAGAAATACACATTACAGAGTCTGCTGTCCTGAATAGTAATAATTGTACTATATCTCTATATATCAACTATATATTACAGTTGTAAAAATAACGGGTTTGCATTTCCCAATGAAAACTAAAATATCAAATTCTGAGGTGTGCACTTGTGGTTTAATAAACTATTTACTTAAGCTTGTAACAAAACTTTAAATAGAAAATGAAAAATAGAAAATTTCTGAAAAATGAGGCTTTGTAGCATTCTAAATATTTAGTTGTTATTGTTTAACCAGAAATATTGGAAGGCCTTTATCCTTGAGACAGTAAGTGTCTTCTTAAGCTCTTGGAGTCACTAGCAATACACAGTCTGTGTACAGGACAGATTCTGTTTCTAATTACAAGAAAATTATCTATAACTTGAGTCTGGAAAGGACTTAATAAGACTATCCCCTCCTCCCCAGCCCTCTTGCACCAGCTTCCTACAATATGTGCTCCATGTGATATGAGGGGGCAGTGACCATGAGGCTACACAGCCTCTCCATCACCTCACACCTGGATGTGGCTCTTCAGGTTACAATTACATTAAAATTATTGTACTTGATATTAGACTAGTATTTTCTGATTTGCATCAGCAATTTAATCTGGAGATCTTTTCTCCAATATAAGACAAGTAACAGATGACCCATGTATCTGATATGTCTGCTGTAGTTAGATGTGGCAGCTGAATATAGGACAAGTGACATGACAAATCCTGGTTTTATATAGTGATAACTTTCAAAATATTAACTCCTTGATTGACATTTACTGTAATTTTTTCTTATTTTCGGTTTTGGATTTTTTGCAGTTTCTGCTAAACACAAACTTCTGATTTCCCAGTGACTGGGACAAGTACACTCCTCCGCTTGTAAATGAAAATAGGGAATACTTAAAATTCAGTTTAGTTCAGACAAAAACTAAACCAACAGCAAATGTAAAAGTCATGAAGTTTTCCTTTAACAGGTCTAATGAGGCAGCTGCCAATATTCTTGGATAATTTACAGAATCACAGAATTATTTAGGTTGGAAAAGATTTTTAAGATCATTGAGTCCAAAGTTTAACGAAGACCTGCCCCCATGTAGGTGGATCCACAGTCTGGAAATCCCAGCCTCTTTCACTGTCTTCGTCAGGTCTGGGATCAGCCTTTTTGCGTCATTGTCATTTCTTCTCCTGCTCAGGCTTTGTTTATAGGGCAATTTATAAATCAAGGCTCATGCTTACCTCATGCCACATGGAAATTGTGGTTCATGTATTAACGTGAATTTAGTTGTAGTAGAGAAGGAAAGTAAAACCTGCCTTCTCATCCTCCCAAAGAACATTTTCCTCCAGGCAATGGAGCCAACCGTCCTGCTTCGTCAGATGAATATAAGAGCTGCATGTTGCTGATTTGGTAGCTTATCCTACTTTCTGTGCTTCCCTTTGCTTCAGAGAAGGTTGGTCTGCTTCCCTTTGCCTCAGAACAGTTTGGTTTTTTGACTTGGGCTCATCCAAGAAAGTGGACATGTCCCAGAATGCTCAGATTTTTTATTGGGCAATATCTACCTACCCATCTGCGATCATATTCAAGTCCTCCAGGACAAATTTCAGACGTATATATTTTATTGCACTATCCTGAATGTCTTCCTATCACTCTTTTCAGATACATAATAAACTGTTCAAAGCCAGGACACAAGCCTCCCTTGTTCATTCATATGCTGTTGGCTTCATGTAAGCAGCACCAGCTCTGTGGTTTTGTGGAATGGACTCATTTATCACTGAATGTGATGCTGATGATACTACCACCCTTGACTTATGTCAGATGCTTCACAGCTGTCTGATGAGATAGGTTTCTTATTCCTCTGGCAAGGCTTCACAAAAGGCACAATGCTAAAGATGAAAGGTCAATTTTATAAAATAGATAAAACCAATGAGTAGTAGATTAAACTAGCTTTCTGGTAAATTGTGCCATTACTTTCCAGTAAATAATGTCATTATTTACTGGAAAGTATTTTCAAATTACTTGACAAACAACATAAGTTCCAAGATAAAGAAGATACTCATTAAATGGTGGAAAATTAGGCAGCTTTACAAACTCAATTATGCCTTTAGTTTTCTTTCCACTATGATCTAGTCCTTTAAATATTTACTAACAGGTCATTTTAGCTAGGCTAACTTATGAAATCTGCATACAAGTTAGACCTAAATTCTGTCTGCAGAAATAGCACTGTTTAAGCAGCGCTGTTTCTAGATTTACAAGTGAGATGGTACAAGGGATGGAACCCCTTCCAAGCAGCACACACAAAAGACCTTGCATATCCCCTCACACTCCAGATCCTCCTGACAGTTATCCTCACTACTTACCTCACAGCCATTTTAAGCAATCATTTAAATTTGTGGTTGCGAGTCAAAAGCACCTTCCCCGCTAGTAAATAAGTAGAGAAACTTTCTTTGCAGAGGTAGGAGGTTTTGTGTGATTTTGTTTCCAGGGGAAATTACTGGCTGGCATGGCTGCTAGCCAGTATAACAAGGGGAACAAGTCTCTTCTGCAGTGGAAAAGAATTACTAATAAGAAAAAATATTATTTCCGGCCTAAAATACTCAATGCTGTTATCTTTACAGAAGCAGTGAAGCCAAAATCAGTGGGGAATCTTACATGAATAACAGAAGGAAATATAATCTGGTTACATAAGAAAACATATTTCAAGTAACCATCTTTCAAGTAACTCCTTAGCAGAGCTTGAAAAATCCTGGAGAGCATTTGTGACTGTTGCTTGTGGTATGAACAGAAGAGGCTTTGCAAAGCTCTTCCAGCAGACATAGTGGAGGATTATAAATGTAGCTTTTCAAAACTGAACTTCATTAGCTGAGAAAAGAATTATAACAAGTAGTTGCCAATGACCTTGAAGAGGCTCAACTTAGTAACCCAACAAGGTCCCTTCCAGTTCTGTCACCACACTTAAAGCCACTTTGCTAAAGTGTGATTAGCTTCTTTATTTGCTTTCATAAACACTTGTGCCAAAGATTTCCGTTTTCACAGATATGTGGGGAATGATTGCTGTGGATGTGAATGTATGCACTCCTGCATGCAGGTACTCCCAGAAAGGACTCTGTGTACCAGGGTGTCCCTCACCCCTTCCCTTTAAAGTTTCAATCACACAGGCAGAGAGCAGAAGCGGGCAGTTGCATGTTACTTAGGAAGATGGCAACTTACCCTGGAAAATAAACCATTCAGATGGTCACATATTCTACGTTCTATAAATCACAACTGCCACGAGAGATGGAAGGGGCAGTTCAGTAGCATTAGGCTTGCAAGGTGTGTATTCTCTCTACGCTCATGAAAAAAGATTTGGCAAAGCTGGTCACAGCTGTGCACACGCAAACTGACACAGTAATATGAAAGCCTATGCCCACCTCTTGACCACTCCACCCTGGCCTAAGCTCCTATACACTCTCTCAGCCCCACAAGAAGGTCTTCTTCTCAAGTTTTTGGCTGGTGAACACCAGTCAGCCGTCAAAATCTGCTGATGAATAATCCCTGACAGAAAAAAAAGGGCTCTCTTCTCTGGGCAAATGGTTCTGGAGAGCCTGCTAAGACTCCCTCTCCTCCCCTATAAGATAGAACTGCAAATCAGATGAAGATGTTAAACCGACAAACAAATATTTATACAATATCATTGAGTGTTGCACCCCAAGGTCACTGTGGAAAAAAACAACACAGTAAATTTTTTTAAACATGTTTTGCTTGTATTTTCTTCTTTAGAAATTACAGCACATTTACTTTCTGAATTATTTTCAAAGAGGGCAAGGAATAAACCACAAAAATACACATTTCGCAACTCTCATTCATCTCCAATGTAGCCAGGGGAAGTAGATTTGCAGATACATTTTCATCCAAACTCGTCTCCTTGAATATTTCCATCTTTTTCCATCTTGCCTAGATAACCAAACACAGATACCAGAAAGATTAATTTCTTCTTTCTGGCTGTAGTAGGGACCTCTGTTTATTATTTGCCTTGGAATATATAATAGCTTTTCTTCCCTACACGCCTATTTGCTGCCTTATGTCTCGTCAAGACATTTACCCTCAGTCAATGCACAGAAAGTTTTACTGCTGGGAGAGCATTTAAGAGCATCTCTTTTTGAACCTTCTGGAGATCTATACCTAGAGCCTCTCTCCCATTTTTCTTTCTGGCATCCACAGTGCGTGTGTGTGTATGTGTGAATGTGGCTCAGTCCATTGCCCATACACAATGCAGTGGCCATAAGTGGGGCAGGAGTTTTATCCAGCTCCTCAGCAAAAAACCTAGCATTACCTACATACATTTGTCAACTGGCACATGATTTTCCATGCCTTTTACACAAATAATTTAGTTTCAGCAAGTCATTTCATTCTCACTATCTGCAATCCCACTCATATCCTGCAGAGAGGTTCAAGTTGCAGTAATCTTTCGGGACAGATGCAGTAAAACTCAAGAGCACAGCCCTCTCTTTTTATCAAAGAGTGGATTAAACCTGTGCAGTAGACAGCTGGTCTTCTTGCTCCATATGGGAAAATCAAGACTTACAGACTTAGTCTTTAGCTTTTTCAAAGAGTAAAATCTGGTGTAAGTTAGACTTGGCTCATTTGACAGATGTTGCAAGGGCGATTGCACAAGTGATTCCATGGAACTACCTTTCTCTTTTTAGTGTCCTGTTTAGACTAATGAATACCTTCTAGATAGGTAAAAGGAGGTGAGATGATTCCTGCCCCTCATGGCTTGCTTACAGTTGGACAAGAAGTGTGTGTGAAAGGTGGGCATGACATCAGGGTAGGTTATGTCTGGATTGGTAGCTCACTGTGGTAAACTGTTCTAGTTTGTCAATCGTTCTGCAGAGATGTGCATCCTCAAGCCCCCTGAGGAAAACATGGGCACTGACTCTCACCCGGAAGAAGACAACTTGCAAGTTTGTTAAATAGGTGAATATGCAAAGTCAGGCTTAGCCAAGTAAATCTGACTTTTGTTACTTGTTCTATTCAGACATTTTTAAGTACTAAATTCCCTACTTGACGTTTTCTCTCAATTACCCTAAATCGTTAAAACTATAAAGGAAAAGTCTCCACCAATCTGGAAACAATAAATCTTAATACTGGAACATTAATCGGGTTCCAAACACCCTCCTAAATAGCACTTAGTTTGAGTTATGGATACTAGCTGCAGCTGTGTTCAAATAAGAATGGCAAACATGGCTTCATCGCACCAGGACGTGACTGCAGCTTCGCAGTTTTATCGCTGAACTAAGGGGTCATTTCTAACTTCCATGTTAGGAGAAATCCACCACTGTCAGCCCTGTTTGGAGATGCCATTGAGACACAGTGTGCAGCTGTGTTTGCCTTGAAAACAAGGCATGGTTTCCTGGCTCTGGCCATTGCAAAACGTTTCCCATAACCCAGACCTGATCTGCTTTGGTTTCCATTCACATTGCCCCTGAAACGCTGGAATTTCCTAGCCCCTCAGCCCAATACAATCAAAGTGCATCTCTTTGAGGGTGCAGCCAGTAAGTTTGTGAATCATCAGCTGTGCAGTAGGTCTGCAGTACCCTCGACCATGCAAAATGTGCTTCATGTAGTAGAATGTAACATATTCAATTCAAAATAGGTCAGTGAAAATCAATAGACATATTTGACATTATTTCTGTTCTTTGATGTGTCTTAAAACCAGGTTTGAAATAGCATTTTATCTTGAAGCTACTCTTGCTGCACCCCTGAGGGTTTTTAAGGGCTGCTTTCTTCTTACGATCATTCAAAAAATAAAGGAGAGAATATCTTTCTTAAACTAAAAAAAAAAAGCAAAAACTAAACATTCTTAATCACCTCTCCTTAATTTCTAGATCCTGAATATTGAAAAGCAACAGTACTTCCACAACTCCAGTGCTTTTACAGCTCTCCAAATGAAAAAAAATATCCTATTCATTATTGTCCCCTGCTCTGGTGCTGCCCAGTTTGGCTCAGCCCAAGGAACCTCTAGCTCAGATTACAACAAGCCCTCCCACATATCACTGGATCATTTCTGAACTGTAAACAAGAACCCGAAAATACACTCATGGTGCAGCTGTGCTTGTGGCCAAATTTCAATGTGCTATTACTTTAATTTGACTGTTATAAGCATGAACAGATTCCCATCTTCAGGCAGGAAAGCATCCCATCAGTGGTTTCTTTGCTGTTGATTTGTATGCATGCCTCTGACTCTCGCTGTGACTGCTGCAGCCAAAAGGAGAACCAGATCTCCATTTTCTTCAGCCTTGCATAAATAAAAATATCATTAAGTGCTATTTAAAATATGCTACATTTAACAAATCGGCATGAAATCTCTCACAATTTATTGCACTTGGCAGTATTAATAAGTGTGGTCTATATTCTATAAATCAAGAACATGTTTGCTGGAGACATGTGCACTTGAAATCCCTTCTAACCAGAATTCTTCTCTTATTTCTATTAGGAAGTGTTTTCTCCTGTTTTACTGCATATATGTCTATGGAAGTTACTACAAGATATATTTTAGTCAAACAACGTATTTTCTCTCCTCCCACCAGATGGGAAGTGCTTTTTCCTTGTTGAAAATGTCATCTTGTATTGATTATCAATCACAATAAATGCATTATAAGGGTTTGAATTAAAGGGTTCCTTTAATTAAAAAAGGAATTCAGAAGACAGAACAATGGGTATAATTAAATACTGAAAAATACTTTGCCATTTTACTGTGAAAAGTCTTTGGGTTAAGTTAGTAATGTCATGCTCTTCAAACCTGACACATAAAAAATTGTTATACTATTTATATATAATGTGGGTTTTTTTCTAATTTAACATGAATATTTTAAAGAGCGGTCACAAACACAGAGCTTTATACGTTCCAGATGTAGGTAGGTTCAGAGAGGTGCATCAGTCTATGACACACTGATGTTCCAGATATGATTGTGATACAGATCTACTCCATGAAAGACCATGGCAGCTACTGTTGTCTAATGGTGCATAATGCTACAGCTCATACATGTAAAGCAAGAAAAGGAGGGAGCATGCAGGTCATGGATTTTTATCCAGATATACGAAGTCTAGCCTTTCTACACCTCTGAACACCTCCTGAGCCAGCCAAACATAGGTGATGGTGAATCCTCCAGTCCCCTAGACTCTCAGAGGGAGGTATTAGACCAGACCACCCTTTGTTACCTCTGAGTCACCAAAATCCCAAATTAGTTCTGGGGCAGACTTTGCTCTTTAAGGAAGAGATGAAAACAGACATGACTAGGAAGGCAGCGGGATCTCCTGGGATACAGGAGCCTTTTGTTCAGATAGCAAAACTGAACTAGAGAAGAGTGAGTATGCTGAAATATATCCATTAGTTCCAGCCATCACTGGAGAAGATATTATCATTAACCCACAGCCATAAATTGGCATAGAGCCAGTGAGGGGCATCTGCAAAGCGTACTGATGGGAGATCTGTGTTTTACAAATTAATGAAAAATGCAGGGGCTGATTCTCAGTTTCCCTTACTGGAATAACATGCAGCTCATTGGTAGTGCATTTCTCTCCTGTGGCACTGAGGCTCTGTCTCTTGTTGCTCCCACCCAGACCAGCTGTTCACACTACCTTTGTACATCCAGAGGTGAGTTCAAGTTGTATGGCCAAACTTACAAATCAAGATGATCGACTGTGTTACTGCATGTAAGTATTTTAAGTATTTTAAATATTTTCACTTACCATGAAAGGGCACTTTATGTTCATTGTTAAAACTGTCATGACTCATTTTTCTAAATTTGTGGGTTTAAAACTAAGCCAACTATTACGCTTGCTTCTGACGGGTAGCCTAAACAGGTTTCACTACCTACCTTGTCCTTTCTGTTACGTATTAACATTCTTACCCCCACTTCTTCATTGATAATTCTGCAAGTGTGGCATGATGAATCGGTTGTCAGAAGGTTGTCATTTGTTTCAGCTTCATATTTTGCAGATGAAAAAATGTTGGAGATCAGATTATATACTCACAAACACATGCCCTTCTCCCTCAGTGCTTCCTTATAGCAAGACTGATTTTGACAAGCTGACCTCAAGACAACAGAAACCTTGCATGTGTTCACATTTAGATTTCAAAAAGTCCTTTTTACTATTCTGTCCTTGCATTCTCTTCTGCATCTCCTTTTCAAACAGTGAAAAATACAAATTAACTATTTCTAATTGACCTGACTTACTTTAATAATCATAGCTATGGAGAACAATAAAGATCATTAATTATTCTAAAAATGTACACGTTTTTGTCATCCTTACTTTTTTTGGACTTGGAAAAGATGGTCCTATATCACTCTTGCCACTGTATCACATCCCATATTTGCAGTAAGCATGGCCTGGTTTCAAAAGAGTCTTTTTAATAAACACTCTAACCTCAGATCCACAGTTATCCTCTTGAGTCATGTTTTGTCTTTGCAAAAGCATCATGAGCATCACCACTGAAGTGTGTTTACTCACCTTATTGGGTAATTTCCCCCTGTGCTCACTCCACGTTTGCAGTAGTGGATGGGATTTGGACCCATGACTTACTTAATGTAAAAATATTGGAATAAATCATACTGTCAGAATGGAAAGCAAGGAAAAACACAGCTGTAGGAATTCATTGCCTTGTGAAAAAGGACGGGGGGAAAGGAGGACGGTTTCATTAGTTACTCACTTCTGAAGTGAAGTGAAGCTTGACTGAGGAAAATGTTGGGTCCAGGAAATACGCCCACAGTGAAACATGTGGATGTATGGAAGGAGTGGACATTCTTCCCAGATAAACTTTCCTGATATTCATGACTATGTTTTTAGCATTAAATGACTATTCTATACAGATTTGGGACAAAGTCTAGGAATTTTGTTACACTCAGGTATGTATTTAAGTGACGTCCTGATCTGAGACCAGAATAAAGGGACTCCTTTGACATGGCTCTGTGCAGTTGTGAGGAGGAAGAACGCCTTGGATACTTGCCCTTGGAAACATGCCATCACCGAGCCACAAATGCTCCCATTTCCTCTTCCAGGAGCTCCTTGCTGAAATGTACTGTGTGCTATACCAGATAAGAGCAAGAATTTCAGGGATTTTTTTCAAATCGTTGAAGAAGTTGCATCATTGCTAATACATCATCTCTAACAAAGTGCTCTCTGCCAAGGAAAAACCAACACAATCACATAAAGGCAACAAGCAAAGCAGCAGACATGAGCAAACCCAGAATTCCTGAATGCCTGCATTAGACTGCTACTGTTGCCTGCAACACACTCTACATGAAAGGCTCTGTACGCTGACCCATACATTATTTAGACATCTAAGCTGCTTACCCACAAATCTTCATGGCTAGGCTGTGCAAAACTCAAACTGCCCGGAGAGAAGAGAAACCACAGGCACCAAAGTCAGACCCCCAGCCTGCACCACAGAGTGCTCAATTTACAGATAGAAACGGAACTTGGGAAACTTTTTGAAGGTTTATTTACATATAGGTGGGAAATGATATGGGTTTACTTAATAAAAAAGTGTTCTAAGAAAGAAAGGCATTTTCAGAGCTTGTATGTGGTACTATAAATTTAATAACCATTGTCATATTCTACATCTGAATTCATCAAAGCCACTGAGGTTAAAAATGGTCTGGTGGCCTAGGACAGCATTTAGAGAGTTACTCCAACAAATAGAAGCCCAAGGTTTAATTCCCTCTGCAGCTGCAGGAAGCCAAGGTTCAGACAGTATCCTTCTTGCAAGGGAGGCTGGGTCACAGGATAGCAAGCATGCACAATCTCGCATGCCAGGTACTTCTGGTCAGGAAGGCACTTATCCATCTGCTGCAGAAAGGAGCAACTGAGAGCAACTCCTTGGCCTTGTCTGCTGGGTGTTTGCCCCTAGGGCTCTTTGCTTCCAGTGGAAATGCCATACTGGAGGTGTTTGTGCAGAGCAATATTGAGAAACAGATTTGGGAGAAGAGCTAGAGGGACCAAGGCCAGTCTGACCACTGTGCAATGCCCAGTGGAGCACTCTCTACCCAGTGTCACAGCTTCCACAAGAGCCAGTTGGAAAGCCCACAAAAACTTGTGTGAACTCAGAGGTCTCTGCCCTCCTGTGTAAAGTCAGAAGCCTGGAAAGCTCTTCCAGAGGGGATGCACTCCAGACCAAAGCTTCAACACAGAAATACACACCTTAGTCATCCTGATGCATTTTTGTTTGGCATATCCTTACATCTCCCTCACCAAGGGACATTCTGTGGCTGTCCCAAGTAATCTGTTACAGGCCTTCATTGCCTTGCTGACAGAAACATTTTGTTCTTCTCTCTAACCAACACTTTTCTTGCTGCAGTTTAATGGACAAAAAGTCCATTACTTTTTGTCCCAATCACAACAGACAAAAAGAAGAACTTACTCTCTTGTGGTAAATAGAAACCTTTTTTTATCTTGGATATTCACTGTCATATTTTTAGTCTCAAGTTTTCCTCTTTCTGGTTAAGTAACTCCAGCTTACTGAGTCTTCCTTCCCTGACCTGTTCTCCAGACCCGATCATCCTCTGTGTAAAAAGTTTCTCGTTGATTCACACCTACCTCAAAGCATGGCAGCACAAAGGGAGGCAGCAGTCCAGCAGACGCTTTGGCAAAGCTGAGAGGAGCAGGAAGAGGACTTTGATAGTAATTCTGGTAAAGGTAGTCCAGTTATGTTGGTCACCATTTGTGCATCTGGTCGTCATCACAACAATTTGGTGGACACATTTAGTGTGTGATTGACCAGAAGGAAGTCTGCAATCCACTACAGCCAAAGGTCCATCACTGCAGAAGAGCTGTCAAGCCAGTTGTTCCCCAGAGACATTTCAGCAGTACGTTGGATTTATCTCACAAAAGCATCTTATAATGTTACCTGTTTAAAGCATCTTAAAATACTACACATTTGGTAACACCCTATTTTTTCCAATTCAGTCTCCAGTCCTGGAATGGCAGTTCTGTCCTCTAGTGTACATGAAGTTGCTCTAAGTTATAACAGCTTGTTTAAAAAGCGTTTGAACACAGCTCAGTCTTGTGCATGTCAGTAGGAAAGAGACCACAGACAATGTGCTGCAGTTGTTCTGATGTGCTTTCTCAAGTCCAAGAGATGGAATCTCTCCCCCTCTCCAGCAGCAACTTTTGGAGCCATGGTAATGATATGTCAGCCTCCTCCCAGAAACTACATACGAAACCCCAGTGCAAAGGTTCACTCCTTGCTTAAAGTAAAATCCTGTTTAAGAAAAAGCGTGTGCTTTTGGTTTTTCATATTTCCACCATGAACATTAGGTTGTAGGAATTCAAGTCAGGAAAAGAAGAATTAAAAATGTGCTTACTTTGGTCTCTGTATTTGGTCAGTGTATTCAGCATGACCAAAAACTACAGGAAAAAAAGATGTGTCTGAAGCAGAGTAAGAACAGCTCTGCTTTGCGTGGTGGATGTGTGGCAGCAGGAGACTCTAGAGAGAAAACACAAAATCCCCACAGAATACACATTATCTCTGACATAAGAAAGCTCCAGACTATGCAGTAACATATATTTAGTAATTTTATAAGAAAAATGTTAGCTAAAATATTTCTGACATTTTCTTTTTGCCTCTTATTTGTCTTAGATTATTTGAAAAGACTGGTGAAGATATTACCTGAGGTTTACACCATGTGATCATAATTAATTAAGGTTCTTTTTCTAAGCTGTAGGGTATCTTTACATATTCAGCTCTTCAAAAATTTGCATTCAGCATTCCAAACTTTCAAGTTAGAAATCCTTAAAACCACTACTAGGAGGAATTGCTGAGGGTTCACCAGGAATGTCCAGTCAATATTTTCTGTGAATTGTGCTGTTAGGCAACAAAATCCTCTGAATCTCAAATTTTGGTTTTTTTGTTTTGCCTCTTGTCTTGACTGTTTTGAAGATCAGAGCTAACACAAGTGAGGGACTTGGTGACTAGGAGTAGAATCTTTTTCAGATTGTCTCTTTATTAATGGCAAAAAGAAATTTTGCTTCATTTCTTAGTAAAAAATCTTAATTCAAATTTTTATTTCTTTACTTTTGCACTTGAACTTTCAAATAACTTCAGCGATCAAAGTTATGTCCCACTTTTTCCATTACGCTCCAGTTAATTATTATTGCCTATTGTTCCATAACTTAAAACTAACCATCCATAAGATTTCACCACATCATTTCAGCATCTCACAATACCAAAATGTTTTTAATATCTGTTTTGTGATGTAATGACTTTCAAGTACTTCAAGAAATTACTAAAATTATTTCACAATTTTATTAGGAAGATCGGGAGAATTGAAAAATGTCTAAGCATTACAGTTAGTTAGAATATAGACTAAAAGAATCCCTTCTATCCTCAAACAAAATAAAGTACTTCATATCCAAGAAATATATATTTTAGTATAACATGGTATTTTGCATTCATAAAGAAATAATATAAATATACAGTTCTGATTCTAGCCCTACTGCAGCATACACAGGCACTCAAATGTTCACAAAGATAATGAAAATTAGAAAATATTGGGGCTTTTTTCTTAACATTTGTGGTTATGCGAGTGTGCAACCACGTATTGGCAGCAACATCTTGGGCAGGAGTGATTCTAGTACTGTCTTTCTGCTTAACTCACCAGAACTTGCAGGTGTATCTGACATCCCTAGGTCTTGACCTAACCTGGTGTGTTGCTTCCTTCCAGACAGTTGCACAATGGTTGTTTTCAGGAAGACTTCTGTATGTTGCTTTCCAAGGTATATATTCTGGACTATTGATGTTAGTTTGCTTCATAAAAAAGAGCTATATTTTATTTCATTACTTTAAAGTACATTAAGATTATTGAAAGGACAAAAGCCCTAAAAACTGTCTACCAGGCTGTTGTATTTTGCATTGAATCTGGGAGCCTGCAGGTTTACAGACAACATGGCTGAGAGCTGGTTCAGAATTTGGACCTGATTTTGGCCCTCCATATTGCTGTGGACTTGAGACATGTGTGTGCAGTCATATGCAACTCCCCTTATATCTCCTATAGCAAATCCTGTAGCTTTATTATTGTAACCATACATAGCTACGTATAATATCTGGAATTCAACCAGCAGCCACATTTGAAGGATCATCCATAAGAGTTTCACACAGCTAAAGAAAGCAGTCAACTCACTCTTAATAAATTTAACATTTTCACAGATTCTCTGGTCAGCTTCACAGTGTAAGGTACTCTGTAAAGAGACATATACATTTATATATAAGTACACAGGTCACCTGGAAAACATCCAAGCTCTTCCTTAAAACAGTCAGACACAAATTTCTAGACATACTGAGCAAGATCTGTAGTAATGATATTACTCATAGCACTGAAGATTTATTTGGTGTAGTGGTGGGTTCAGCAGAATTTCAGACCTGCAATTATGTCATAAGATAAGCATGTCAGAGGCTATGGGTATGTCAGGTAATTTGACTTGTGCACCTATCTTTGTTCTGGCATCTGCCCACTTGTGATATACACAAATGATATCGCCGAGGGAGTACTGAAGATCTGACTGTTACTGGTACTTGTTAAAGTGAGACATAAAATGATAAATATTAAGCACCTATCTGCTTGGTTTAGAGAAGTCAGGCAATATATTTTTGGCAGGATGAAACAGCGGCCAATGTGGTACATGACATTTGTATCTGACAGATGATTAAACACCAACATTTAAGATTAAACACTACAGATCTGCTTTACTGTGTGGATTCTAGTAAAAAGATGTTTAACAGTGGAAGGAGAAAATACTCATTAAGAATAATCCTTCTGAGAAAGAACACTCCACATTTTGTGAACAAGGGCTCACCTCAAAGAGTCGTCACAGGTAGCCTGTTGCAGGCCTCAGTGTGGAGGAGGAAAATAAGGGAACAGAAAACATAAAAAAACTTTTAAATGTAATGTTGAAGGCTATCACTCATCTGAGCTGAACAATATGGCAAGAAGGCCTCCAAAAGGAGGAAATTTGAGGTTTTATGAAATGCAAACCTTCATATGAGCCCAAATGTTGCAACAAACTGCATTACTTTTTCGCTAATTGCAGTGCTAAACTCCCAGGTCCCAGAGAAAGTGAGAAGTGGGTTGGCAGACTCTAAATATCGGAAAAATTGACATAATGAAGAATTTTGGTCAGCTCTTTTACTAGTCATCCCTATTTCTAAAGTCTTTCGGTTCAGCTTCTCACTACATTTCCTTGAACTGATTAGGACACAACACTGTGCCTTAAGGGCACTATTAGGAGGGCATAAAAAACGTTATAATGTTATTAGGTTTCAATAATTCATCGATGATATTTTCCTAATTGGAAAATTAGGTGTACATTGATTAACACTCTCAGTTTCTGATACCTACTAGGTGGCCTAAAGATTAAACTAATCTTTGGTGTATTTTTCTTCATCAAACCCAGTACTCCAGATATTTCTCAAAATCATGAAGTCACACTCCCTCTACCTTTCTTTTGTGTTTGCCTTCCCTGAGCGACTGAAATGGAAAAGAAAAATTAATGTGGCAGTATGGAGCTAGCTCCCTGCCAAGTCCCCAACACCACGGCAAAAGCTTCCCCCCCAAAAACCAAGGGAAAAGAGAAAAAAACCCAAGAGAACCGAAATAGGAGAGCTAAAGCAATATGTAAATATATTTACACTTATATTTATATACAATTACAAAGACTATATACACATAAGAAAGAAACCCCCAACACCCGAAAACAGGAAAAAACAAAAAACCAGATATACCCAACTAATAAAGAACTAACAAACACAATCTCAGTACTTTTCTTGAGAGAACAGAAATGTCTCAGTCCACTCCACAATCACTGCATCTCCCTCCAAACTTGGAAAGAAGGCAGTGGCCTTTCAATAAACCACAGGCCTCACACCCTCATGGTTGGAGGAGCCGCAGGGAGTTGCTTTCTTCAAGTCCACCGGAAGAGAAGAAAGACCCTCTTCCCTCCTTCTTATTTATACTCTTGCTTACATAAAAAACCAGGATGGAATACTGGTAATGGCCACTTCCCCAGTTCTGACCCTAGTTACCAGGAAGGCCTAAAAAACCAAACCACTACAATCAATCATAGGAGAGAGGAATATGAGACCTGATTAAATATAGGACCAGCAGATGAAAACATCTTAACCAATTACATCCTAGCTGAAATCCTCTGCACATAACTCCTTGGAAAGGAAGCACAGGCCATGTATAAGCTAATAAGTCAAGTTTAATCAATGACATTCAATCCATAGGTTGCTATAAAGTCCTTTAGGATGAAAATCCTATATAATATAGTTTTTATTTTTGTTTTTGGTTTTTTTTTAAACTATATAGAATATATTATGGAATTGCAGAATCATCAAGGTTGGAAGAGACCTTCAGAATCATCTAGTCCAACCATCAACCTAACACCCTCATAACCATCCGTAAATCATATCCCCAAGTGCCACATCCAGATGCCTCTTGAACACTTTAAGAGACAGTGACCCAACCAGCTTCCTTGACACCTGATTCCAATGCTTAACCACCCTTACACTGACAAAATTTCTTTCTAATATCTAATCTGAATCTCCTCTGGCACAACTCAAGGCCATTTCCTCTTGTCCTTTCACTTGAGACATGGCAGAAGAGACTGACCCCCACCACACCACTACGTCCATTCAGATAGTTGTAGAGAGCAGTGACATCCCCTTGTGCCCCCTTTTCTCCAGTTAAACAACCCCAGCTCTCTTAGCCGCTCCTCATAGGACACCCTCTAGAATTTTTTCCTAATAACTGATCTAAACTGCCCCTGGCGGAACCTGAGGCCATTTGCTCTCATCCTGTCACTTCTTACCAGAGAGAAGAGACTGACACACAGCTCATTACAATCTCCTTTCAGATAGTTGTAGAGAGTGCTAACGTCCCCCCTGTGTCCCCTTTTTTTCCAGGTTAAACATCCCCAGCTCCCTCAGCTGCTCCTCATAGGACTTGTGCTCCAGACCCTTCACCAGCTTTGTTACCCTTCTCTGGACTCTCTCCAGCACCTCAATATCCTTCCCGTAGTGAGAGACCCAGAATTGAAGACAGCACCTGAGGTGCAGCCTCACCAGTGATGAGTACAGGGAGACAAACACTGCCCTGATCCTGCTGGCCACACTATTCTTGATACAGGTCAGGATGCCATTGGCCTATTTGGCCACCTGGGCCACATTGCTGGCTCATGTTCAACTGGCTGTCAACCAGCAATCCCCAGGTCCATTTCAACTGAGAGCTTTTCAGTCACTCTTCCCCAAGCCTGGAGTTGTTGTAACCCCAGAGCAGAACCTGGTACTTCACCTTTTTGAACCTCTTGCAGTTGTTCTCAGCCCGTCGATCCAGCCTGTCGAGATCTGTCAACATCTCTCTGTAGAGCCTTCCTAGTCTCAAGCAGATCAGCACTCCCGTTCAATTTGGTATCATCTGCAAACTAACTGAAAGTGCCCTTGATCCCCTCATCTGATCATTGATCAAGATGTTAAACAGGACCAGTTTCAATACTGAGACTTGGGCATACTGCTCATGATCAGCCACCAACTGGATTTAGTTCCATTCACCACCACTCTCTGGGCCCAAAATCCAGCCAGTTTTTCCTCCAGTGAAGAGTTACACATCCAAGCCATGAGCAGCAAGTTTCTCCAGGGGGATGCTGTGGGAGATGGTGTCAAATGCTTTACTGAAGCCCAAACCCCATCTACAGCCTTTCCTTCATCCACTAAGCATGTCACCTTGTCATAGAAGGACCTACCTTTTGTAAACCCATGTGGTTCCAAGTGTCTTTTTAAAAAAAATGTTAGTTTTTTAAGAGTTTCCTCATCTTTCGTATTTTTAAACCCTGCAGAACATATGGATACAAATAAGTAAAAAAAAAACAGCTTGAAAGAGGAGGTACCTTAATTAGCACCTAGAAGATATGCCTCATGACAGAGGGTAGCTTTCAAAGGTATTAACTGAAAATAATGTTGATGGTGTTTGAACTGAAGGGAGTTGAGGATATTCACAACATGGCCTCATATGTAGATGGGTCTTGTCTGCTTCACAGGAATACACTGAAGTGAGTTTCAAAAAAGTAAATTCCTTTTTTTTAATTAAAGGGGGCAATCTAAGAGTTTCTTGGTAGAGTTTATGAAAGCAGGATCTCAAAAGCTGAAGTAATTGCTAACTGTAGGGTGTTCACAGAGCTTATTTCAGACCCAGAATCTGAAGTGGACACTGCTATTCATTGGATTTCTAGGACTGCTCTGATGATTAAGGTTGGGATTGGGAATTAAAATAGGGTTTTTGACACCAAGCACCGAAGAGACACTTTTACTGCAAAAGCCCTCAGCCTCTGCAAGGTCTCTGTAGAGAGGGACCAGTTGGGATCATTGGCATGTGCCTTAGCTGAGAGTGAGTACAGGCATTTTTGGCAGTATGGGCTATGGAGATAGGTCATTGCTGTATCTCTCCCTTCTACTCTGGCACATAAAATAGGTCTGCAGCTGTCAATGTCCTGAACAGTATCTTTAACTGTAATCCACTAACACCTTGTAAAGACATGTGCTGACATGCCCCTGCTGACATAGAATCATAGAATCATAGAATGGTTTGGGTTGGAAGGGACCTTTAAAGGTCATCCAGTCCAACCCCTGTGCAATGAGCAGGGACATCTTCAACTTCATCAGGTTGCTCAGTGCCCCATCCCACCTGAGTTTGAATGTTTCCAAGGATAGCGCATCTATCACCTCTCTGTGCCGGTGTTCTAACACTCATAAAAAATTTCTGCTATGTATCTAGTCTGAATCTAATCTCTTTTAGTTTAAAACTGTTACCCTTTATCCTGTTGCATCAGTACCCCCAAGTCCTTCTCTGCAGGCTGTTCTCAATCCCTCCATCCTGAGCCTGTATTGATGGGGGGGTTGCACCATCTCCATCCTAGCCTTGAGGCCTTGCTATGGTCCAGCAGTTACCTTGCTCTGCTAGACTCAGATGCTCAGAACCTGAATCACACCCTAACTGCTGATCCAGTTTATTAACCTATTCCAAAGCGAGCACCAACCTGCTCAGACTAAGTCTTCTGCGCAGAAGGAAGAAGAAAACTCTAGTAATCTGGAATTCTTTAAACCAAACGAGGATACTTAGAGTGAGTCCATAGACTATGCAGGAGTTCAACTTGCTTTTCCTGGAGAAACTTTGGGTGTTCAGATACCCAGGTTGATGGGTATACAATTTAATCTTTTTGTGCCTAAATATACTGATCTTTTTTTCCTGATATGATTTGTTGAATGATACTGCTTCATGTTTGCAACGGTTTCAGTGACCACAGCCATGTCTACAGAAATATCTGAAGCCAAATGTTAACATGCTTTAACCACAAGTAGTTGTTCATTTTGATTTTCTATTCCTTCAGATATTTCTAGCTGCTATTCACCTGTTTAATGTCCTTTATTGCTATTTACAGTGAATACACAGTGCTTCATAGTCTAGATAAACAATCTCGGACCTGGAAAAGCAGACACTAATAAAAAAATCCAAGCAGTTCTGGAAAAACCCGGAGACCGAAGTTCCTTTTCATAAACTATTCCTTCAGTATTTATGAATAACAAATACATCCACTGAAATAAGGTTGTGAATGACTCATGTTCAGAAAAAGCCCAAAATTCATTGGACAATCTGTTCATAACAAATAATTTAACCAGCTCTAAAAATATTTGTGGGGTTTTTCCTTACTGGGAAAAAAAAGTGTCTCATCAAAATGAACTTGTTAAAAGGCAAAAAAAGTCCAAGGACTGGCTCATAACCCTGCAATCCAGCCCAAATAAGGGCAGTATGTGGTTGCACTATCCCAGGAACACAGCACTGACCAGACTGTGCCTGACAATCTGATACTTTCCCTCTGAAGCGTGGGAGAGAGAAACCACTCAGCTGGTTTATTGCAGCAACCTGCCTGCCCCAGTGCTGGCCAGAAAAGCAGGGGGATGAAGCCAGCGGAGTCTGCCACCCCCCTGACACTCCGACAAGCTCCAGCAACACAAGTCACTCACCTGGGGAGCAAAGCAGCACCTAACACTTTTATCCTGCACAGTGCAAACGTACAAGAAATCTTCGCTTGGTCCAAGTTTTCAGAAGTAGTTTTCCAAATTTTGAGCTATTGTGGGGTTTGAACATTTGCATAGTTAAAAAAAAAAAGAAATGTCTGAATCTCTCACACTTTTTCTTGTATTCTGCAGGTTCTGGATGATCCAACCTGCTGCTGAACTGTTTACTTTGACAGTTCCTGCCTTGCCATCCTTTTAATGCTTTCTGACTTACTGAGATTACACTGATGTGTGGCACAGCACTGAATACATTCCTGAAATCCAAAGGAATTATGTCTATCCAGCTAGGTTAATATACCTCCAAGAATCCAAATACACTTCTCAGACATGGGCTATTTTTTTAATTGTTTCATGCTGAGTGACCTTTAATAAATCAGAGCCAAATAAAACCCTTATAGGTCAATGCATGTATTTCCTCCCCTTAATGTCCTCCAGTTTATAGGTACATAGAAAAATGCTGTAATTTTTCAGCCTTGTGCAAACATCCTCTAAATGCAATGAGAATTAGTGCTGTTCTGGCTGGGAGCCTGCATGCATAAATTCTTATGAATAAGAGATCTTCCTACAAAATGTTGCTGCCTTGTATTACAAGGATTAAGTAGACTCAGCCTTACAGTGCTAGGGCTGCCTGTGGGATACCTCCTTCAGACCAGACCCTGAGAATAAGATGCCACCATTCAGACAGAAGCAACATGGGAAAATGAGCTGGATGTATGCAAGGCGCATCCACCATTCTCCAGAATATCTGTAGGAAAATGACTTGAGATCCAAAAACAGAACAAAGAACAAGTCAGAGTATGACAATGTCTGATGAGGTTGAAGCCATTCATGGTGAGAGGCTTGGTTTTAGTGTGGAAACATCTGAAGGAGGCAGAAAACTGCAGCCTATAGTTCAAAAAAGTACCTAAGAAGAAATCGCATACCAGAATGAACACTTGAATCTAACTCCATAGACTGCTTAGAAGCATAGAGAAAAATGAGGCAGGGAAATAATCGGTGTGATTTGGTTGAGTTTTCCTCATTTGTTGGGCTACTGAAGGCGTGATTGGCTTGTGATTCCTCCAAAAACCCTTCCAAAGCCTGTGCAGGTGTTTGCTGTGCAGATGAGAATAAATTGATTCCCCTAAATAAAAAACTTGGTTGTATGAGAATAAAGCAATTGGATATCAGCTTATTTAAGAAATTGCACTTGGCTAGGCATGAGATGGGTGGAGTGGCTGTGTGTCTTGGCCACAGTGTGTGCTGGCTCACAATGTGCAATGTGAAGTCAATCTCAGTGTAAATGAATTCCAAAGTTCTCCTACAAC
Organism: Pipra filicauda; assembly: GCF_003945595.2. Classification (NCBI taxonomy): domain Eukaryota; kingdom Metazoa; phylum Chordata; class Aves; order Passeriformes; family Pipridae; genus Pipra; species Pipra filicauda. The sequence goes on along the minus strand of NW_024104073.1, from coordinate 4,025,650 downwards.
AGGTGTCATACAGAGTCTGGGCTCTCTAAGGATGTGAAAGAGAGACTGGGTTCCCCGCACATAGTGCAGGTGCAGATGATCAAAAATCTCCTGAGCACTTGCATACCAAGGATGCAGTTGCTGCACCAGCATATGGGCTGTGCACAAATTGCCTTCTCTCAGAGCTTCTCCAGCTGGAGTCAGGATCTAATCCATACCCACCCCACTTACAATGCTACTGGCACCCAGAGTACTGTTATTATTTCTCATCTTCCTATCAGAGCATACAATGACTTGTTGCAAGTTTATATAACTGCAAAAATTCCCTTGTCATATCAGGATCAAGAGATAAACAGCCGGGGTATAAAAATTGGGCAGGATGAAAATGATTCAGGGTATGGCACTGCAGTAAGGAAGCCAGGGGCTCACTGTTCATCCCTAGCTCTGCCCTGAGCTCTGGGACCCCAGTGTGACATATTTGTATCTTAGAGCAAATGGGATGCAAATTGCCAGTATGTTAGTTACAGCAGAACTTGCACAGTTAATGGAAAGCAGCTTATCAACACTGAGAAGCAGCTGAATGCTTTCAACTCTATGGTCCAAACAGAGCTTCAGTCTTTCAGATAGTCCATGAGGAGGGACTTCTTTCCCATACAGAGCATCTTCTAAAGCACAGAAGACATGAGTGATTTTTATAACATAATATTTATACTGGAGCAAGACACCATATATCTTGTTTTTATCACATTCTGGAAAAAGCACTTCTCAAGATATTTACCATTTATACCAGAATAATTGTACCTCCAAATGGAGGACCTCAAAGGGCATTGGACATGGCTCTGGCTGATGAGCCAGCCCACTAGCTACAATATCCTGAACCTGTTGCTAGTCTCTGTTCTGCACTAATTTGTAATTTGGGGGAGAAGGATAAAGAGGGAAACTCTCTGTTTACAAAGGAAAGAAGGAAACCATCTGTGACAGGGCTTTTTTTTGAGAATTGGCTGTTTGAGTACTGCTCAAAGATTTCTAATGCCAGAAGTGGTCCCAATAGAAATAGATTAGCGGGTAGAGAACAAGTGAGGAGATCAAAATGTGAAAAATAAATGCAATTTATTACATGCCTGCGCTGTTTATCACCTAGTTAGAGAAATTAAGGAAACCTCATGAATATCATCGCTTTTCATAGGAATGGGATGACCCTACATACATATAATCTGATCTACTGCTCCGAGTTAGCTTGTTAAACTCATGTAAAGGAATGATGAACTAGACCCAGCTAGTTTGCATCATCTGTCAGGCTCCTGTTTGGGGATTAAACATATGTCAATTGCTATTACATGACCAACCTTTACAGTAAAGGACCAGAGAGGACATTTCATACCCAGACTGGGAAATTTCCACGCCAGTTTTACAATTCAGAAAATGTTAATATCACACAGGCACATATGCAGTACGCATAAAAGATTAGCATTGGAAACGACAACTTGTAAGCCAAGTTTTAGCTTTATGTGATTTGAAACAGCTGAGTGATAAATTAGAATAAAAACAAATGCCAGCAGCACCTTAGCGCTAATGGGATTGGTGGGTGCTTCTGTCATGAGAGCCTGGTGAATACATATTGTTATAATTGGCTGGGTGGAGGTGATAGAACAAACGTGACTCTTCCAAGGCAGTGTTGGCACTGACAATAATTGTTAACAGATTTAGTTTCCTATTCACCTCTTTTTTCCCCTATAGCTCCTTCTTAACTTATCAGCAGATTTTATTTTTGAGTTATTAGAAATCGCATCCTTCTTTTATTGATTCCTCTGAATTGTCAGCCAGCCACTAATTGTTTCCAGCTCTGGAGTTTCAAAATTACTGATTTCCTTGCAGATACTTTAATTGTTTATATATCTTCCCCTCTATCCCTCCACCCCATTTTGACTTTCTTTGGCTTGAGATTTTCTCAGAGGAGCTGTCAGCTCAGTTAACCCTGGTTATTCTAGCCCAAAACTGCTCTCATTCCTATGGCAAAGGGGTAATCAAGAACTGTTGATAAATGTAAATCTTCATCTAACTCTACCCCAGCATGAGCACTCTGAGTCCAAATACTCTTGATTTTAATGCCTAGTTCATATGCTGTCCGGGTGTACATATTATATCTATCTATACACACACATACACATACATACATATAGGTGTACATATTATATCTATCTATACACACACATACGCATACATACATACACATATACATACACAAAGTGAGTGTAGGTGTTTATATGTCAACATACATAAACACAGATATACCATATAAATATAGCATATAAATAAATGCATATCAATACCTATATTTATAAATTAATACATGTGCTTGTATTTAAGGTCTGGCTTGCTAATCTCTTTTGCCTCCCCTGTGCCACATGGTTCTTGGAGCAGAACAAATGTCATTGCACTGAGACTGCCAAAGTCACCCAAGAGTCACAGATCAGCAAGTCACCACACATCAGATGAGTGGCAGGAGCTGCTGACAGAGTCATGGATAACCCAGGGCAAGGGGAAGGAGAGAAGATTTCTTGCAAGAGCTCTATGAGTGTTAGCCAAAATAACTTCAATTACATTGTACTAGCTGGGTACTAGAAATGTGCAGACAAGCTACTTCTGGGGCATTACTGACTCAAATCACTTGTCAAGAAGCACTAACTGTTGTGTGAGCCTATGCACTTCCCTGCTGACCAAGGCCCTTCTGCTGCTTCTCTGTACAGCAGTATCAGTGCGTTTCTCTACCCTCTCCTGCTTTGGACCACCAGCTCAGCTGCCCCTCATCCCCCTGGCACTGCAGAGCAGATGGCTGCCAAAGCAGAACTCTCCCTTTGCGCTTGTGATAGCAAAGAGACCTCAGCACTACTGTGCTTGAAGGCAAGTGGACCCCCAGGGAAAGGGACCTGTAATATGGAGCAAAGCAGTAAAACCCAGAGACTAATACCAAAGTGCCATTTACCTTCATGAGGTTATGTGGCTGTTTCCTTCTCCATCCCCATTGATTTTCATTTCACTTCACTTCAAAGGCTTGTGACGAATAAAAGGGAAAACACCAGGGCAAGTTTTGTCCTCTTCAGAAATCCTTCTGACTGCCATAGTCCAGAGCAGGTCCCAAATACAGAACTTTAATTCTCATGGATCAAAAATGGTCCCAGATTAAAAAATTCCCAGCCCTCTCCGCACCTGCTCCCAGCTCCCTGGAGCCGCACACACGTTTGGAGACGTGTAGGAGGGGAAGATTCCCCACAGTTGCTCTCACACAGGTGCTGGTGGTTCCCTGGACTGAAAAGCCCCACCACAGCCTTACCAGGTCTTTGGCCTGGGAAGCACACAACTCCCTGAGCATCCCACCCCACCCAGAGACATCCTGGAAGCATAGCCAGGCAGCTGCCAGCACTGCAAGCCTAGCCTGCTGCAGACTGGAGCTTTCCGGGCTCTCAGCTTTGTTCAGCCTCTCAAGAGCCCAGAATGACTGGCCCAAATGCATGTCATGAGACACCCAGATCAATACATTCTTGCAGAAACTAATAGAAATTTTCCTAGACACATTTTTTTCTGTCAAACATGCAATGCTCTGAGCTTCCATCAGAGTAGGGCTTTTTAAAAAATACATAACCCATAAATGATTCTACCTAGGATTAATATGAATCAATATAAGGGCACTTGAGGACACTCCTTCTTTTCCTGTTGCATGGTTATTCCCCCTCCAGACCTTGCCAAAACTACGCCATTGCTACATTGAAAGTGGCTAATGGCAACTGTTAAACATATGGTTCAATTTTAGGGATCAGTCTCAGGCATGAAAGTTAGTTTTTGCTTGGGTTAAATGCAAATACCAATTAAGTGCCTTTTTACATAGTGAGAAAAGAAGAAGTTGGAAGCTCCTACCCAGAGCAGGATCCTGCCTGGAAAGAACAGTAGCCCTCAGGGTTCATCCCTGAGCACAGGAACAAAGGTGAAGGAATAGACTAGTTGCAGCTGTGTGCATCAGTGAAGCAAAGGTTTGAAGAGGGACATGGTTTTGGGCAAAACCCAGATTCCTTTCAGCCATGGCACTCATTGGAAAAGCAAGCTTGTTGAGGGTACAAAACAGAGCCTGGTCTGTCCTAAAGTAATATTGCCTTGTTCTATTTAGAAGAGTTCTCCAAAAATGCACAATATAGGATTTTTTTTTTTAAAAAGCTGAGTTTAATGAAAAGGAAGAAGAAAGGAGCTTAAATACCCAAAATGGCCATGTTTTTCGTTGTTGTTTTGTTGTTTTGGTTTTTTACCCCCATACACCCCTTCCAATCTTATGCATTTTCGTTTGATTCTAAGTTTACTGCAGGAAGCAAACTTGGTTTTCAGAGTGGCAGTCAGCATCCGGCAGTGATGTAGATAACAAGTATCTATTTATGATGAAATTAGTTAGAAACCAACTCAGTGAATGCCATCAGGTCTTGAAAATCACCATTCTGCCGCATATATGCAGCAGTGGTTGTGGCTGTGGTAGCAAGTGAGAGCTAGGTGTGCTTCTGTGTGTCCTGAAGTTAAAATCAAAAATTTGTTCGCTCCAGGCAAACTAAATACTGTAAGCAAACCTGGATATGTTGTCCCTGTTCCAACTGCTGATTTAGTATAGTTTTCCAGTTCAGCAAAAGCTTCAGTTCCTTTAGAGCTCTGAAAGTCTACAGCACAGTAAGTATGTAGCCAAGGAAGTGCAGTTCTATTTCCAAATCCACAGCCTCACCCTTAGAATTGTACCCAATCTTGAATTCTTGTTTTATTTCTGTGGTAGAACCAGGATTCTTTTCTTTGCCTACAATTTTCTAGGAATGTCATTATATCACTGACAGCCCTTGACAGGTAAAGTGGGATGCTACAACTGAAAAAAAAAAATGAGAAAAAACTCTGAGTGTTGTAGAAGATCCTTCTTCTCAAACTGAGCAGGGGGGATGGTTACCCTGTTGAATCACAGAGAGGCTGTGACTGGGTAATCGAAAAGATTTGTTTTCTGAGAAAGCACATTTTAAAATTACTCTCCTTTCTTCAGCTATCAGGGCCACTGGGACTTCACCAGGTCCATAGATCTGCTGCATAATGTGTGAATGGCCATATCTCACCATGGAGTCAAGAGTTGAGCTGTTATGAGTACAACATATATAAGATCAAAATTAGAATTGACTTGTGAGGGAAGACATCGTGGCTCTGGGTAAAAGCAGGAAGGTGGAGCTGGAGAAACACAAAACCTCAAGATGTGTTGGCTAGATGGATTTGCAACCTGCTTATTGTTTTGAAAATGGCGGGTCATTTAGGTTCTCTCAAAATTATTGGAGGAAGAGGTGGAACAGTTTAATCAGACTTTCTGATGATAAGTCTCTGTATAGATATCTCTGGTTACTCCAAGTTACGGCTTTTTTAGTATAATAAATGAATAAACCCACACAGACCCAGCTAGTTGAGGGTTCAACCACTCAGATCCGTTTATTGGAGGCAAACAACACCTTTTATATGCACTTCAAAACAACACATGACTCCCTTGACCAACCACCATGGGGTATTTCACTGCCCATGTGTGTGGCAGTACATTCTGGACTTCATTTCCCAGGATGCCCCTTCTAGCATCCCTAAAACACGCCTCCTACACCAAGTATTGCTGTATCACTCTGGAATAAGCAAATCCACTGAAATCAATGTATTTACTACATGTTTACACTGGCATCACTGAGTATGAGGTCTGTGTGAAAGATTTCAAATGTGATGTGTCGCAAACAGTGGCATGAGCTGAACTCTGTAATACAGATTAAGGTCAAATAAATCCTTATGCAGTAACAGCTGAAGATTTATGTCTTAACCTTTTTCATGTCCGAAGGACCGTATTACTGCATCCTCTTTCCTGGTCTTACAACAGCCCTACACAGGACTGAAAACAAATTCTATTTCTCAAAACTTCTTTCTCATCAGTATGAGAGACAGCCATCCCTGTTAACATGGCAACTATGAGAAATAATGCACTGAGAGAGCTGCAGAGATAAAAATTTAAGTATCAATGGAAGTAAAGACATTGCTCTTGGATTAGCTTCAGTGGATCAGTGGACATTAAGAGAAAACACAAAAGCAAAGAGAAGCAAAACGGAGTCTGCATCACTTACAGGCCATTGGCTTCTGCTCTATTTCAAAGTGTTATGAGCAAGGTCTCATGAGCTTGTCCATGCCACGTCATGCTTTTTCTGTAGTTCAGAGCTTGCAGTGATGAGCTCATGCAAGTTTTTTTGTCCTAGTGGCATCCCATGTTCTGTTTTTTTTTTCCTGTTGGAGGCAGTGAGTGGCAGGGGGAATTGTTCCTCTCTTTTGTGCCATCCCTGAGTTGCTAGACCTTGTATTGCAACAGCCAGAGTCCAGTCAAACAGCAACAAGGTATTTCCCAAAGGGATTAATGAGGCTAGGTAGTCTAGCAGCAGCTTTCCTTTGACAGTATACTGTATAATTTAAGTAGCCTAGCATCTCAATGTTTATGGCTACATGGTAGTATTTCAGCTAAGGGATATTTTTAACTTAGAGGAAACAAAAACATGAGACTGCTGGAGTCATTGAGTTGGTTTTGCTCTTGGACCTTCCCATGAATGCAGCAACATCCACTTGAGCAGTGCAGCTGCCACCTACACAACACCTATGGACGAGCTCTTCCAGAGCTCATCCACCTTCATAGCTACAAACAGTCTGTCTATAATGTTTACAATTCTTTCTCTGTTTGTTCAGAACCAATTTATAGGCAATCATTCTCAAATCAGTACAGGTTATTATTCAGATAAGCTTATCTCTTTTCTACTTTGTGGATCTTTCTAAATAGTTTTATTGTTTTGCTTTGTTTTGTTTGGATGAACTGAAAAACATGGTCTAAGTCTTCTTTGTGGTATCTGTCTTAGTCCTCTCAACAGATTTCCTCTACCCCGTTTTGATCTTAACTCACTGTCTCTGAGTATACATGACTTAAAGGGTGCCTGTCCTCTCAGATGAAGACTTGACATACACTCGTGCAGTGTAGCAGCATTTCACACCTCTCCTGAAAATGCCTCACCTTTACATTTTTCATGCTGTTATCACTTTGGTGCATTGTAATTATTCTGAAACTAATACATTGTCCTCATCTGATGTTATATCAATTTCAAGAGCTCCCTAAATTGTGCTCTCTTCCAGCCAATAATCCGTGGTTAGAGTCAAGTAATATGTATCTCCTCAGAAGCCAAAGATAAAATTCCTATCTCTTTTTAATTAACTAGTCTAGATGTAGCCTATGTTAGCTGACCATGTGAACAAGAATATTGTGAAATATTGGCAAACTGCTGCTGTGCTTAACATATGCGCCTGTGAGAAATAACGTGTGTGAAAAGATTTATGTATAGACTCTCGAAATCATCATAAGTTTATCTAAATTTGTTTACACATCACTCAGGCATAGTGCCCTTAGGGCTGGCTGTGCTTTTTTGAAGGGCAGAATGTGACTTTTATTGATTGTTTCTCCCAAGGTTTCAAGAGATTCTCACGTAATTAGGGAATAATTCAAGCGGGAAGACATCTTCGTTTGCTAACGCCTTGCGCGACCTCCTGCACAAAGCAAGGAAGTTCAGGCCAATTTCAGACCAGGTTTCTCAGGGTTTCACTGCAGTTTGGTCTAGAAAACCTTTCAGGATGGAGACTGGACAGCCCTTCTAGCAAACTGGTGAACTGCTTGTGTGCTCTCACCTTGGAATCTTTATTACAGACCTAAATGTCTACGTGCTTCAGTTTGTGACGTGATTACTTTCCCCAAGATCCAAACCTCATAGATTTTTGCAGTGATACTAACTCAATAATTTCTCACAGACTTGAAGAGAAAGGATAGTTAGACTTTTGATAAATACAGTCAGCACAGGTGGAACTGCCAAGGTGAGTGGAAGAACAGCAAGCAGGGGGGTGAATTACATGAGCCAGTGGGATCAGGTGACAAAGAACTGCATTGTTACTACAATTGTGCAGCATACATGAAAATGGGAAAAACTTACAATACCTTAACCAAAAATCTAGAGGAAAATGTGAAATGATGATTGGTTTTCTCACAACATACCAGTGTGGTGTACAAAACATATTGTACATTGTTAGCCCACCACTTGTTTCTTGAACAGGTAGTAGAAGTGGGAGGGCCAGGATTGTCCAGCACCTGCACCCACTCTAACCCACAAGATAACTCAGTTAAAAAATCCTCTTCTGCTCAAAAAGCTGTCTTGCCAGATGGTTTGTGCTTCCTCCTTCCATCTCAGACAGATCTGTCTCCCCAAGGCTGGGAAAAAGCCAAGCACTGACAGCGGGGAGATTCACAGCCAGGGGTATCTCCCTGGAAGCTGTTGTTTAAATGAACTTTAAAGTCCATCCTGCCTATAAAATGGTTGTTCATAATTTTGATACTCTGTCAGATCAGCATAATGGACTGGCACAGCTTGTAAAATAAAATGGCAAGCAGAAAGCTAGCATCCAAATCCACCCTTCAATTTGAAATGCTAAGTGTAATACTTTACAGGAATATGGAGGGCTAATGTACACAAGGAATTTATCCTTCTCTGAAGTGAAGGATTCATTTCAAAACAAACTGATACTTTGGCGCAGAGCAAACTGACTTCATCAGCACAGTCAAAAATAAGAAAAAATATTATTTAGAAGATATTACCTCTGGGACAGATCATCATATGACACAAATTTGGATCAATTCAAACAAAGGTACATTAATTTTTATCAGTTCCAAATCCACCTATTTCCCATTGTCTGGAGCATTATATTTCCAAATTTTATATTTCCTAATATTTTCCAAATGTCTTTAGAACTTTAGAGAAAGACCATTATATTTTCCCTTTTCCTCTTTCCTGTCTTTTACCACTCAATGATCTTTCATAAGGTTTTCTTCTTGCTTTGACAGAGAAACTGCTTAATAAAAACAAAAAAGCTGATCTGCTAGTTTTTGCTAGCCAACATTGTAAGTTGTCAGTCAGCTGGAGAGTCATTAAAGAATTGAATATTAAAAACCTGTAGTCTTAGAAAGCCAGATATTAAATAAACGACAGGAAGGAAACTTACTGCCCAGTACTTTGGAAAGTGGCTACCGTTCAAAGGAAAAACAAGGAGAAGTGACTGTTATTAAATTCCATAGTCTTGATTAATTTTTTCATTCTCATAGCAACAAATTTCTTTAAATGTCCACTTAGCATTAAGTTAAATTATCTACTTGAGACTGGGAAAAATGGTATTCATATACTAAAATTTCATACTATTTCTGCATTAGTGTTATGTTCTTTTAACTCAAAGTTTCACTGCATGAAGTGAACCAAAGGCTTGTAATTCACATCTGTACCATCTCACACAGCTGTGCCAAAGCCTGCACCACAGTCCGATGCCAACCTCACTCAGACACTGCTCAACAGAACTTCCTGCTTGGACTTCACCTTCCTACAGGGGGAATTTATTCACCACAAAGTCAATGACTAATTAGTGTTCACACATCATAGGCAAGGGAGGACACCACGACGTGTGAAATGTGGGGAGATTGATCTCAGTACAGCAGAGTTGGGGTGTCTCCTGACTATCACACTCTGAAACACTCTCTCCTTTTTCTTTTGATGTTCTTTGTATGAATATCTGTGCCTGCACTTTATGCAAAGAAAATATGAACAAGTTGAAAATGTGAAAAGAACTGCGTTTTTGAACCCGGAGAAGTCATAGGTACCCAAAACCATCAAGTAGATGGATATTTTTTAAAAAAATCTTACCATTTTGACCCAGTTTTCTTCTGCACAGGCTATTTTCAAAACATTTGTTAATAATCTGAGAAATTACTCTACTGAATATCTTTGAACTTCAGCTATAAAACATCTCTGCCTCTCCATAGTTACTGTGGCAACTATAACTTTGAAAAAATAGTCAGTCACTCCATTAAGTATGACCCATACCTCATAAAACCATATTTGTCATCTGTAATAAAGTTACATTTTTTATTTTGTTCCCTCACTGAATAATTTTAAAGTGTTTACATGGTATCCTGACCACCCATGCAGAATATGATGGCTCATTGTTGCCTCTTCCTAATCACACGCACTGTACCCATGTTTCCTAGTCCCTTCAGATGTTAATACCTACCTACACTTATCAGTAGATTATTTTGATTCCTGCTTTCTTCAACCTTCAAGAGTGAGAGCTAGCAAAAGCCCACTCCTTCAAACTCTGCCTAGATTGAGGGCTTCTAATCTTTCACAGACCATTGGGAGGGTATTTGTTTAGGGGGGAATTCCTCCTCTGCTTCACTTGAGGACCTCTTGCCTGCAGTGTGAGGCTTTTCTAACCTTGGCACTGTAAAGTCTAGAGGGAAGAGAATAGCTTGCACTGAGCAACTTCACTTAAGTTTGCTTCTAATGTTTTTTGAAGATTTTCTGTGCTTAGCATTTCCTACGTGCTATATAATCAAAATTACATGTTACAATCAAAATCATTTGCTAAAGAAGACCCGTGAATAGCCCTCGCCCATGTGCCCATGCCAGTTTTACTGGGGCAGCAAGAAGCAAAATTCAAAACTGTAATGGGACTAATGAGTGCAAAGATGATCTCATCTGGAGGGAGGTAACTTTTGGAGTAAAGGACCACTGAAGCACCATTTCATCTCAAGCTGGGTATTGAAATAAGCTCCCAAAGTTAGAAACTCTGGTGGTACCTAATCTGTGACCATGGGACACTCCCCAGTACACAGAAGGAAGACAAGTGTGTTCCGGCCAGTCCCTGGTCTGGGCAACAGAAGGACCAGACTCATCATGAGTCAGGAAACCTTTCTGCTGTGCGATTACTCAGAGACCTCCTGCATTCCCATTCGTGAGAAAGAATCAGGTGCTCAGAGCTATTCAGATTTAAGATAAACTGCTTTCTAGAATAACCTGTCTCTTCATTGGGAACTGAGTTCCACTAGTGAAACTGAACTCATAACTGAAACACTTCAGGCTAGCTGCCTAAATTTTGGTGGAACGTATCCAGACCCTAACACATATACTAATTCTTCTGGGTAGCTGCAGACACAGCAACATTACTTCCATGAAAAGACTTGCTAGTAAGTCTTTACCATACAGTATCTGCCAGCAGCACAGACAGAAGCGTGTGCTTATAATAATAAGACAACAGAAATTTCAGACAAAGTTTCGAATAATATTTTTTGCAATACTTGCTCAGGCTTGTTAAACTCAAATCAAAATATTAAAAAAGCTGCTCTTTTTTTGTGAGGTCTATATCTCTGTTACTTAATGGGAACTATCTTAAAGCATAAGTTGATTTCTTTTACGTGCTACTATCCATGAATGTATCTAAAACCCCATTACTTGTGTAGTTCTGTTGGTATAAATTCTAACCTCAACCTAGCCCTACGGCTCTGTGGCTGGACTTATCCTGACTTGGTCCTCCAGCCATTACTAGACTCACCTCTCCAAAAAGATGACACTACTTGCATCTTGTACTGAGGCTTAAAGATTTTTCCTGTTCAGCTAGTGATCAGATACTCTACTGAAGCCAAGAAATCCATATGGACTTGAACCTAGTTGGGATGATAGCCTCACTGTTACTTACATTCAGTGGAGGTAACTCCACAGTAGCCACAGAATTGTTCATACCACTGTCTATGATGTATTGAGAACAATCAAAAATTTTGCTATCAGTAAAAGCCACAACTGACCACAAGTGCACAAAAATATGCAGTGGCTTGACTCTCCCACATGTCCAGAAATTACTGTATTTGCATGAGTGTACATAACTCACTTCAGCATATCCTGCTAAAAACTGGCTTCAGGATTCTTTATTTGAACTTTGAAAACCTTTTGCAGTGTTTCTCCTACCTCCTCATCCAAATGTTTAAGTCCCTGTACATTTAAATAGCAAATCTTATTTCTTATTCTCAACTAGTAAATCTTATCTCTTTCTAAAGCCCTCTTGAAATATTAGTGTTATTGTGCATGTTCTGTCATAAGTATTACTTTGTGGATTACATTGCCAAAATACATTTGTGATCTGTCTGAGCTTAGTCATTTTAAATCCATCCATTAATACACATCTGCTCACAGCTGAGTAAAATTCTCTGCTGGAACTGTAAAAGATAAACTTCCTAACTAGTCATTTTGATACTTGTTTTCTGTGTGTGCTTTGTGTTTTATTTACTCTTAGACACTGGATTTTGTGAATCTGTGTCCCTGATTGGGATTAGACACTTTCTCTTGGCTTCTTTGGAGCTCAGCAGGGTGGCTTTGGTGGACCAGGTTTTCACCTATAGGAGCAGTTCTGAGAACTATCTAGGATCTGAGGGGATCACAGCTGATGTGCTTGGCAAAGACAAGGCCTAAACTGGTGTATCTGTCCTGGCACAAAGCTGCAGTCTGGTCAATTCCATGCTTGGGCTTGCAGGGGGTAGGTGATGACGCCATCAGCAGTGACATCATGTTTCTTCTGCCAATCTCCTCGCTCTGTCAGCCCAAGCGACTGGGTTGAACCCTTCCATGGACATGTGGAAAACACAATGAAGTCATTGCTGTGAAGTGCATGATGAAATAAGAAGTTATCTTGTGCCAGACAACTAGTAGTAACAGTCTGTGTAGATATTTCTGCCTTGCTGCACCTCTTAGATAATGTGACTGAGTTTATCGCTCTCTAAAATACCTTCAATTAAAAGTGTATGAAGCTATTTCTCCATACAGTGGAGAAAGAATGTCAGATCAGACAAGAAGAATATCTAGTTTGGTTTCTGTATACCACAAACCTTGAAATTTTTGCTATCACATCTGTTCCAGCAACCTTTGTATACTTAAAAACATGTTTCAGGAGTACATCTGATTTGCTTGAATGGCACCAGGTGAAGAAACTCCCACTTGCATATTCTGTTTGCCAGAGCTGCCAGACAAATCAGACACCTCCAAATCAAATGCCTTGTCCTTATGTGAGAATTGGACTTGCTGGAAATTAACTGAGAGCATCACACGGTTGGCACAAACAGGTCTAGAGATTCCTAAAACACCTGGATGATAACTTCATGGTACAAGTACTAAGGGAGCCAATTAGGAAAGATGCCCTCCTTGATTTGTTGTGTGTTAACAGAGAGGGTTTCATAAATGAAGAGGTGATTGGTGGCTGTCTTGGCCACAACGACCATGAAGTGATCATAGAACATGCTGAGTTGGAAGAGCTTGAAGGGATCATCAAGTCCACCCCCTAGCCCTGCACAGGACCATCCCCAAGAGTCACACTGTGTGCCTGAGAGCATTGTCCAAATGCTTCTTGAACTCAAGGATATTCTATGATTCTGTGATTCTATGATCCTTCCTGCTGAACATCTGTGTGAAAATAACTTCCAATTTTAGTCTGTCTGCAATTCTCAGACCTTGGCTCTAATGCCTTTCAGTTTTGAAGAGAGGACTCCCAGCATATCCAAGGCCACTGACTTTAGCCTGCTGTCACAGTACACAGTGCAGTCCCTCTCCTACATCAACAGACCAGACACCCCATCACTGCATGTCTCTCACTGTAAGGAATCCTTTCCTAGGCCTTCAGCAATTCTGATTTTCTACTCTTGCCGGGTTTTCATTAAGTCTTTAAAAGGTTCTCAGCAGAGCTGGGGGGAATATTCTAGCACAGGTCTCACCAAGGAACCTCCCTCCTCCATGCGAAGGTACTTGGATGGCTGCTTATGGCTCATGATACTTCAGACTGAATACCAAAGCATGCTAATGACATGTTGATCCACACTTCTGGCAGGTTAAGAGCTTCCTTTGTTCAACGAACTAAAGCACTTGGCCATATCCAGAGTGTTCCCACCACCATCACTGACATCTTCTGTCCTCTGCCCTTTCATAGAATCATAGAATTGTAGAATGATTAGGGTTGGAAGGGCTTTAAAGATCATCTAGTTCCAACTCCCCTGCCATGGGCGGGGATGCCATTCACTAGATCAGTTTGCTCAGGGCCCCATCCAGCCTGGTCTTGAAGACTTCCAAGGATAGGACAACCACAACTTCTCTGGGCAACCTGTTTCAGTGCTTCACTACGCTCTGAGTAAAGAATTTCTTCCTAACATCTAATCTAAACCTGCCCTCTTTCAGTTTAAAACTCTTGCCCCTTGTCCTGTCATTTTCTGCCTGTACAAAAAGATTTGAAAGACTTCCAAATCCCACGTACATCAAAGACCTCCAGCCTCGCCAGATGGCTGCAGCCAAACTCTCAAGTGGTCAGGCAGTTTCACTCTTCCCTCTTACACCTCCCATTAGTAGACAAATAAGGAAAACTCAATCTGGAGCAGGATGCTACATTGCCATTAGTGTTTCCAAACACTTTGTTGTACCTCGTCCAGATTGCTGAGCACACCTCAGAGTGCACTGAGGGAAACTGGGAAGGTTAAAACTTCCCAGGACTTACTTGCTGTTCTAAATCAGGCTGAGAGCTGCTGCTTCCAGGGGGTGTAAGCAGTAATGAGATGTGCTCTATTTCCCTTGCCTATGTGCCAAGGGGTCCCACCAGTCAGTGGGGGAGTGGGGAAGGAGGGAGAGAGAGAAGGGTGATGTATCACGAGGAGAAAGTGAGGAATGCCTACCCTATGTTAGGATGTCTCGGGAGCCCAAATCAGTCTCTGCAATGCCTGGAACTTATTTATCTGTTGTACTCTGACATAGCTTCTAGAGACTGCTCAAACCAGTAAATGTGTTTGCAGCAAGTGACAACAAGGAGTCTGAGCAAGATGGGGTCAGGGTTCATCTTCCACTTCAGATGAGTTTTGCTGGAAAGATAGTACTACACTTTTTCTGGTACCTGCCCCCTATCTTCCTCTGTACACCTTTCTGAGTGAACTCAGTGGTCTGCTCGTGGCTATCATGTTTTAGTCCAAAACCTGCAGCTCAGGGAGTAGTCACACACTTCTTGTTCATAGCAGTGGCCCCAGGCCTATCTCCTGGGAGGACAACAGGAGGCATCCTGTGCCCTTCTTTGCACATAGAAACAGTACACACAGGACACTGCTAATTTTCAAAAGGCGTTACATATTTAGTGACTGCTGCCCAGGGGACTGAGGTGTTGGAGAGGTAAAGTCCAAGTCTGAATGAAGGCTGACATGCATCCAGTCTTAAATAATAAAACACCTTTCTATAAGTGAGAGAAGGCAAACTTTCCAGGTGATGAGGTATTCTAGGAGTCCTTTGTGTAGTGCCTGTGGGAAATGCCATTTTTTGAGAGATGAAGCACTATTTGATGGCATTTCTCATGGACATGCCAGTGAGATGTCTGTCCTGAAGAGGTGCACATCAGTCCCACCTTGATGGGAACCAGGACCCCTCATTGTGCCTGTACTTCTAAAAGCACCCAACAGACCCTTCACAGACCTTCTTGTAGGTGCCAGATCTCCAACAACAAGAGGAAATTAGGGCTTTTCTCAGGATCAGGGGCACAAGTCCCTACATGACTGGCTCCCATTAAGTCTTCCCCTACTGGATAAGAAAAGCTATCATCCCAGGACTCACTCTCAAACTGTGTTTCACACTTTCTCAACCAAATCTGTGCCAGGGAAACTAACCCCCATGGACACCATTTCCTTATGATGTCTCCAGCATGTCTCCATCTGTCTGATATAATCCTTGCTTGAATTTATCAACTGTAAGGAACTATGGCCTCTCCACTTGTCTACAGGCAATGATATTGAGTCCTTTATAACAACTGCATGTAGCACTTACTTCCCCCTCTTTGTACCTGTCCAAGCTGCTGGTCCACCTGGTGCCCTTAGCAGCTAACACAGAAAATAACCTGGTTTTGTCCCCTCTGTTTTACAGGTAATATTATCCCCCAAGGCTCTATACCTATAAGAGTTTCTACAGGCATTGGCTTGGATCTGTGAGCTACTTCCCAGGGCAGTAATAAAGAGCAATGTCTCTTGATCTTCATTCTTGAAGAAAAATTCCTCAACTCATCCTACCCCTGAAGCAGGATGCTCTGCGCTACACCATGCTACAGCCGGCAGCTCTGAGCCCCAGACGCCAGTTCCAGTGAGATGTGCAGGTCTTGCCTTCGTGCTCTCCTGCACCCTGAGCGACATGTGCTGACCTCCCTGAGGAGAGAAAACTGTCCTGTCACTGCCACTGTGGGATGGATGACACACTGCTACGGTGGCACTACTGAAAATGCTGCTGCAGCAGCAGCCATTGCTTTCCACCCTGAACAGTGCAGTGAGCTGTGTGATAAAAGGCGTTTATCACCTCTAGACCTGTACAGTCAGCTTAGGATCCGTCAACCCTGACTCACCCACTTTGGCTTCATCCTTTCCAGGAGGTCACTATGTCGTCTATGATGACAAGTGAAAGTAGCCTCATCTTCTATGAAAACCTTCCTCCTCCTCTGAAAATGAAGTGGCACATGTCTCATAAACTGGCCTCTCTTGATTCTAGTGGGAGATGTCTGTCAGGGCATAAAGGCAAGATGAACACATTCAGGCACAGATGTACACCAAAGTAGATACAACTGCAGAAAAAAAAAGGGGAAAAAAAGTTGGCTATGGAACAAGTATTTTTAATAGTGTTCCTTTTAACAGAGCCTAAAGAGAAGTAACACTTCATTTTACCTTTTCTATTAAAGCAAAGAGCTCACCAGTGTCGGTTTTGTGCAGGTGCTATGCACAGTGGGAAACAGCCCAAACCAGCATGTGTTCTTTGAAATATTTCTTTTAAACAGACACTAAGTATTTTCAGGTTTTGGAGAATGTGGCTCGAAATAACAAATAGATAAAATATCACCGTGCTGTGCGAGGGAGGATATATGCATTTATCTGCTGTGATTTCATACTAATATTTAGCTATCGTATAACACTCTTTCTGCTGACCCCACTGTATAAACACCCAGTAATTAACCAGCACACTCCCTGCTATGCAACAGGTAGGTAATATTGTTCTTACCATCCCCAAGCTACACAGAAGGAATTTAGACAGCGAGATGACAAAGCTTATCCAGACCCACTTGGGAAGCCTATGGCAAAGCTTCCCAAAGTAGGATCAGTTCCTGCAAAATGTGTTCGTTTTCCCCCACTCTGCCTTTTATAGACATGTTAAGACTTCAGTGTAGCCCTGAGCAGAGAGGAGTCCACCTGCAAAAACTCCTAAAGCTGTTTCACACCACTGACAGTTTCTGGAGCAGACACAGCTCAGAGGGGAGCCACGGGAGTGCTGTAAATCAGGACTGAGGCATATTGGCAGAGCTTTGTGGGAAACCTTGCCTGGGGTCTGCCTGTTACTAGTCGTTTTTCTCAGCACTTTTGATGCTTCTTGTTCTTTATGATGAAGCACTGCCCCCAGTCATTCTGTGCTCGTCGTTTATTAATCGTCCAGTTTAATTATCACGTTTAGTTCAGTTGAAGAGGGGGTGTGAAAACAAACAGAACACAAATATTGCACTAATTTACTGTGCAGGGCAGCTGCAGATTCACCACTGCAGGAATAGCTCGTGAACCTCCTGCAGAGCCTGTTTTGCCCCCGCTGGGACAGTGTCCCTTGCCTCCCCCTCATGAAGGAGCTCTCATTTCATCCCATTTGCCTTTACTGCCATTTGAAGCAGCAAAAAGGATGATGCAAAAGCATTCTCAAAAAAATCCAAAACAAACCAATAAACCAAACCCAAAAGTATTACACACGTAAGGATTAACTGCTCACATTTTGCAACTGATTTTCCTTTAAGTTTTAATTGATGAGGAAGCAGAGGTCATGGACCACTGAGATTATTTTCACCACAGGAAATGATGTGAAGCAAAAGGCAACCTTCATGAGGAAATTGGTAAAATCTTGTTAAAAGTTCAATTTACCTTAAGGACTGCATTTTTTTCTGCAAAGATGTCATCAGTCCTGTGAAGGTACTAAAAAGCACTGTCTCATTTTTCCCATTTTTCACCTGAAGGAATCAATAGATGCAACTGAAGGGACATTTAGGCAAAAAACTCTCTTTGGGAAAGCAACAGCATTTTGCTGGCACAATATTCAGAAAGTTTTGGCTTGGTTATTGAAAGAGGCTGTTGGTTTCTTAACTTTGTTGCATAGAAACTACATATGACCAGTGTTTTTCATAGCCCAGCACATTCTTGTTCCCTTGTATAAAAGACATCCACTTAAACTGCAGCAACATTGCCACCACTTTTAAAAGAGGCAGTGCAGTGCAGTCCTGGCTATCAGAGCTCACATCTCTCACAAAAACCAAACTGCATGTTTTTCCAGGTGCTACCATCTTGGAAACAAGGCACATGGGGACCAAAAAATGTGTTTCAGGACTTAACTTGAGGCCTACAATTAGAATTTTTTATTGAATCTAGTTATTGCAAACTTCTTTCAACTGAAGTGTACATTTGTTTAAACACCTTTAAACTCATATTTGCTCTGGCTCTTGTAGTAATGTATATTCTCAGAGTCAATAGAAGCAGATAGTGCAGTTGAACTGGCAGCATAATTTCTTGTAATTGAAATGCTTTATTTAAAGCAGTACCATTTTGCAGAAATGAGCATTTGAAGAAGTACTGCAAAAGTTTTAAGTGTGCAGGGTAAAGTTTTTCTGAGAAGCATGCTGTGCTGTATACAAGCAACACAACATACACATCCCAGCTCAAATGTATATTGATACATATGCATGGTATGATTCAGAGTTCCTGTGTAACTCTGGCATATTGCCAATGCCCTATTTTTTTGAGCATTTGTATCTTCAGCTGCCTTTAGATGGAGTTAACCCTCAAAGCTAAACCATCTCTTTAACTGCAATTTTAAAGGAGTTGAAAGAAAATATGTGGAGCACATGCAAAACTCCTTGAAAATGAACTTTTGGTTCCTAGTTTTCCCCTGAAAATGAGAGCAATGATAATTCTTTTTTCCTAACATGCTCATATAACACTTAACCCACCTTAACTGAAGCCTCCAGGTGTTACTCTGGTTTGAATAGCATAATATATACCAATCCAGACAGCACAATGCCAAGCTCCCAGCTGTTGTCTCATGGACCTCAGGGTTACAGGAGAACTGTCACTGACTCTTCAGAGCAACTCCTGGAACATCTCTCAGCGTCAGATCAGAGCCCCAGCACGTCAGTGTGAGCTGGAAAAAGACTTCTGGCCTGTTCAAGGATGTTAGTGAGACTCAGTCCAGCCCAAATATTCATGTGGGGACTCGTTTTCCGTTAGATCATGACAGTTAAATCATGAAGTGCAGAAAGAGAATGAGGTGTTAGGAAATTTTGAATGCCGTCTAGCTCTGGGCTTGAATAGAACATAAAACACATACACATATATTGCATTAGAAATTTTCTATATTACAACACTTCTCATATTAGCATCATGAAAATTAATAAAATAGCTAAAAATAGAACTCCTTAATGTGTGCTGGGTCCTTATCAATTTTCTTAGATTTTTATCTTAACCTTCAGGATTTCTCAATGGTCAGATCTTCACACATGAACTTCAGTGTGTCCTTGACAGCATCTGCTTTTCTTGCAGTCCTTGTCTTTTCTAGTCTGTTTCGGAAATGTATGGTGATTTTAATATTAAAGACAAACCCTAGCAGTACAATGTGCATTTGATCTAAAACCCGTAGCTCTGGGCTGAAATATGTGGAAGTTTGTTAACTCAATATCTGTGTTGAAAGAACACAAAACTGTTAGTGTATATACAGTCACATGTACTGCATCTACCATATTATCGCTATATGTTATAAATGTAATACTGACATATTAGGGAGCAGAGGAAACAGTAGAAAGTCCACGTGAGAGACAGTGTACAAAGGAAAGGAAAGGTGACTTTCTCCCACCGCCACTAAGGCAGACTTCTGAAGAAAAAGGCAGAAATAGGCTTAGGAAAAGTGAGAGGCCACAGCCAAGGCTGGCAGGGTGGGTTTTATTTCAGCACAACTTCAACACATACCTCCATCCACCCTCACACTGACATCTGTGAGAGTACAAAGTACGTATTTGTGGTGCCTCCTTTCTCTTAGCTAGAATGGGTTAGAAATATAAACTATTTTCCTCCAATACCTCCAAGGATGTGAAATTTTTCGAAGTTTACCAAATGATAAAGTTGATGACCTCTCCTCAGGTGTCATTTCAAGCTAGGACATTGCTCCCTTACTCCACCTGCCACTGATTTTCTGAGGGTTTCATTGTGATCAAGGGAGTACCTGCTAGACTCTCTTGAGCAATGATAGAGGGCTCTGTAGGTCTGTGTGTTCAGTATGGGTCCAGGGCCTGCCCCAGCTGCTGCTAATCCTGTGGTTTTAGCTGATCCTAGATAGCACTTGTGTAACATTGGCTCTTATTTCCAACCCAGCTGCATAGGGTAGAGCACAACCTTTGTAACGATTATGGCAGGAAGAAAAAGACACATATATTTTCTGAGATGGTGTCAGTACGTCTGTATTTGTTACTCTTCTCCTGCTACAGTGAGGAATTTCCCACCCTTTATACGTAGTTCTTGGCCAAAACTAATCAGATTGATCAATGAGGAGATATCCCATTCCAGTGTAAGTCAGGCATAAACTGGTGTAAAGTCATAAGAAGTCTCCATCCTATTCCACTCCTTTATCCTGAATATTTCTGCAAGCACTTTCACCATGAAGAAATAAAGCACAGGAGATCAGGACAGGAATGAGAGGAGAGAGAGAAATATCGTAAGATTGGCAGCCAAGTTTAAAAAGCGAGTGACTTTGTAGTAAGCCCTACAGTTGCTTAAAGTGTCTTCACTGACTCTGCGCCCCTCCATAATATGTAGTCTTTGCTTTGCTAAAACATATGAATTTAGTTCTCTCAACCTTTACAGTTTCTCTCTATATCCTCAACTGTATGTGTGGCTCATCTCTGGTGTTGAGACTTCATTCTCAAACCAAGGAGCTCAGAACTGTGCTGAGCATGTAATCCCAGAGGAAAGCCTCTTGCATCACCTTGACAGAGAAAATAACCTCTGAGAACTGACAAGATGCCTCTGTTAAACGACTCACAAACACAACCACACCTTTGCTGTAACAAGATATTGCTAGGTCACATCTGATTTGTTATCTATTATCATCCCTAAGTCTTTATAAACTCAGACTCTTCCATATATTTCCCTCCTGGTGATTATGCAGTTATGATGTTTTTTCCTGAGAAATATTAGTTTGTGTTGTTTTCTCAGTTGAATATAACTGTGCTGTTTCCTGCACATAATTCTAACCCTGAAAATCCCTTTGGAGAAAGCATTTCTGTGTTCTCACCAGTGTACATGTGAGCAATCACTGAGGGCAGAAAAACAGGAATGAGGAAAGAAATAAAGTTTCACAGTTCCCAGGTCCCATTTATTTCATATGCACGGTGCAGCTTGCAGTTGGAAATCAGCACTACGCAGGCAGGCAAAACAACTGATTCCTGAGGCAGAGGGACAGGACAACTGGCAATGCATTACCAACCTCCTTTTACATACACACACACACACACATATAAATATATAAAATAATTACTTTTTTCGTGTAAATAAAGTAACTAAATAAAATCAGGATCAATTATAATCCCTGCAGATTTCCCTCCAAATCAGTATATTGCTATTTACCATTAGCATTTGTTTCCAATCTTTTATTCAGTTTTCACTCCACATAATAAAGTTCATGTCCAAGTAAACATTCCAAAGTCTAATAACAAAGAACTCAAGGAGTGCTCTCATCAGTGGAATATTACATTGAAACCATCCAGATACTGCAGTGACCTGCTTTAGGATTTCTGTCACATACACGCACACACTTCTTTTTTTTTACAATTCATAGGTCACTTAAATTGTATTATAGACAAACTGGTGATTTGTTACTAAAAATAAAAAAAGTGCTCTGATTCTATACCCAACAGTAATGATTTAAAAAATAATTTTCCTGGTAGTCAGGATCATTGCATATTCTAATATCCAAAATAAATCTTAACAGTAAGTATAGAACTCCTGTAATTTATCAAATTTTTAAAAATTTAATGGCAAGTATCTGAGGGAGTGAAAAAGAATTAACCAAGTGTTCCTCATCACACGGGATGTGTTTAGTGTAGGAGTTTTACTCAAGAAATGAATAAGTATTCCTTTTCCAGATTGGCAAAACACTTTAGGAGACCCTTGCTTCAGCTACCTTACAGAGTTAGAGAAATTGTTTCAGGAAACCTTAAAACTGCTTAGTGTTCTTTAGACCATAACTTTTGTTTTTAAAACTGCTTAGTGTTCTTTAGACCATAACTTTTGTTAGCACACACAAAAAATTGGTCACAATGATCAAGATGTTATTCTGGACTCCAGAGACTTTGAGAAGAGCCTAGGTTATTTTCTAGCTCTGCACCAAAACATTTATGATGTTTATGATGATATTTATGACATCTTGGGTCAGCTTCAGTTTGGAAAATGAGTTGAGTTCAAGAACTCCGAATAGGTTTTGTTCTGTGATTTTTGCAACATTCAGAAGTTTTCTGGGCTGAAACTCACACAGATCAAAACCAAAGAAAATGTTCCCATGAACTCCTGTGAAGACTGAATTTTTGGCAACTCTGCTGAAGCCTAAAACAAGCATGAGAGAGCTGCAATCGTCAAAAAGTATTCATCAACATTTTCACCATATATGGCTCTGGTTTATTTATATAAATATTTTCTATGTGTTAAAATGTATGAGCTGTTTGCCTGTTATTCATCATCAACAAATCTCTGGGCAAGCACCAGGATTTGAGTGTCTGCCTTCCTGTGGCCCTATTGCAGAGGTGCTGAGTTCCTGCTGATCTCACTACACTGAGAGCTGTAAGCACTCCCCACCACCAACTGTGAGACCACTGGTCAAGAAAAATGTAGACATGGTGGCTTGTTTGTGTCAAAACTGCCAAATTCGCAGTTCCCTCAGAATTTGTTGAAAGGCTTTAGGCATGATCTGCTGATCTGTGTCATCTGAATTACAAAACCCTGAGATGATCTTAATGTTACATGCCAGCCCAAATCAAACCAAATCAAGTTATACTAAGCCACCTGAATTTAGTTCTGTTATGAAACAAAGTGGAAATTCCCAGCTATAATAACAATAGAAGTTGTTTTCTTTAGAAAAATAGTTACAGGGTATCTATATTCATAGCACAATCAGGATAGGGAAAAAAACCCCAGACTTTATGTAATATAGTAATGATAAATATATGATTATATTACACTAATCCCTGTTTCCATCAGTTTGTCAAGGTAAAAAAGCCTCACAACAGGAGCAAGCATGTGCCAAGGTGGCATGAAAGGGTTCAGCATTCAGGGTGGGCGAGCCTTTATTCATCTCAGTCCTCTTCATCGCCTCCATCTTTCACCTTCACTTCAGATCCTCACAACTAAGTTTCTTTCCCCTCACTCAAAGAAAGAAAAATGTGCAGATGGGTATCATAACTGTGTAAATGGTTCCTCTGTGAATATTTGGACTTCAAGAATGAGAAACAAAGTTGAACATGTTCAGCTGCCAAAGTTTTCTACAGTTAACTCTCTGACAGAGTTATAGTTGCCCCAAACAAACCTTCCATACGTTGTAATAATCAAAAGGAGAAAAATAAAGGAATGGCAAAATCTCTTCAGAGCATTTTGCATATAAGTGATGATCCTGTTAGCGAGCTGGAGAACCATTCTCCAAGTCACCCCTGGAGCATTCCTGACCTGGAATGCAAACTGGGAAAACTGTGTGCAATAATAGTCAGGAGGACAAAAACTAAGCCATTCCCGCAATAGATCACCTACAGCCATGGGAAAACTATATAACGTTGTGAATAAATAACTAACTAGATGGGGTTGACAGCTTTCCTGTGTCTAACAGGAAGGAATGCACATTTAGATACAAATTGACAGCTGCTTCTGAAGTGGAAGGGCTTTCATTCACAGTGCTGAGTATAACGGATCAGTACCAGCGTGAGAATTGCACATTCATGTTTTTCATGAACAAATAGCTGCTTCTAGGAGGTTTTTAAAAATTCAAGAAGAGAAGGGAATATGGGCTGCTTTTCTGCAAATTTCATATGCAAGGGAATTCTGAGGATGTATGTCATCTGGCTCATCAGTAAACTAAGAAGCTTGGACAGAGGAAAGATACCGTGTGAAGTACAGAAAAGTCTCTTAACTGCAGAGTCTCAAAGCAATATTATATTTTGGATGTTTCCCTCTCAGTTTCTCTGTTTAGGTTTCTTATTCAACCTGCAGCTTGTTTGCCCACTGTTGTTCAGTGCAATGCATAATGCAGAAATAATTGAAATGGGGAGCAATTAGGGTTACTGTAACAGTAAGGCTCAAATATTTAGAAAGCAAGATATTTTAAAGTCAGGGTGAGGTGAAACAGCAGTTTCTATTTTTCAGTTTTTATGTTTTGGAGCTGGCTGACCACACTACAGGCATATGACATGGTAATAACACCTATGGGGAGCATTGCTACCATCTGGGCCCAATGGAACTAGGCTGATTTACTCCACCTGAGAATGTGATCTGTAATCTTTCACAGGTGGATTTGGCCGGAATGAGAAAGTAGCAGGATGAGCAAAAATGAAAAGCAATGGTAACAAAGTTACCACAGCCTCTTTTGCTTGTAATGAAAAATCACTTTCAGACTTTTGCAGTTTCTTTTAATCTCCTTTTCTGTTTTCTCCCATTTTTTCCTCCATTGTTATTATCTTCTACTCAGCTTGTCTTTGCTGATTGGGTACTTTGCTCATTCCAGCTTGCATGATACTGATGCAACATTTTCTTGACTGTTCAGCCTCCTAATGGACCTGGGTCCTGGCTGCAGAGCCTGGTCATCAGGCTGCTCTGCCCCTTTATTCTGCCGAAGGATAGCCATTCCTTACGGCTCTTTTCCTCACATATGACAATCAGACATGGGGCACTGTTACCCCCAAACTATCAGATTTAACTAGTTGAGAGTGGTGGAATTTTCCAGTGGTCCAGCCAAGTAAATGCTTCTGAGAACACAGAGCATACACACCGCCTGTATCTATGCACAGAGGAGATGTTTCCTGTTACTGTAGTAGAGCTACCAAATGTAAATTGACAGAATGTGAAGAATATTATCATGGAAACGTCAGCAAGCAGAGTAGCCTGTGGGAAAACATCACAGGAAAAGGAAAAGAGTTCCCTTCCACATTTGGAAATTTGGATGAAGTGCTAAGCTGCAGGGGTTGGTTCTTGAACTAAATGTCAGTGCTTCGGGGTCAGTGGCCTTACCTCTACAGTACTTTATTGGTAGTGTGATAGATAATTTATAGCTTTAAAAAATGCTGGAAGGACATACTCTTTCATGGAACATATGGTTTGGATTTGTACTATGTCCATTATTCTTATTTCTGACAATCTGTAATAAGTCTATATAAATTTGTAACTAAATTGCTATTCTCTAATAGATATACAATGTTTCCATTATTTGCTGATATTATTGTCACAGGGGTACATATGTCAAGCCCAAAAGCTCCTATGAAATGTATGAGTACGTGCCAGGATTTCGTTTGACATACAGACTTTAATTTTAAATGCAATCATATAAGTAATAAAGCTTCACCATTTCAGCTTGAATTCCTTGTAATAATAGCCTTTTGTTTATTTCCTTCTTGTAAATAAAATTGACACTGACAGCATATTGGCAAGGTTAAAACAATACTGTTATTATAAGCATTAATCCTGATAAAAAGGAAATAATGTCTTTTTAAAAAAATATTCCTTTGAAGTATTACTGCCTGATTACCTCATAATATCTTTATCTCTTAGTTAGAATGTCATTTTTTCCGAGTAGAAGCAGAATTTCTTTCAGTGGCTGTGAAATTCTTTCCTATTTCTGATACTCTTGCAAGAATCTCCAACAATGATTTATCATGGGACACGGGTTTTAATTGCTACCATAATTTGCTTTGACATTGAAACAATCTGTAAGCTTGTGTCTGTTGTTTGGCCAAATGCAACTGTTTGCATAAGCAATAACTTGCCATTTCCTTCATGTTGGCGACACTGAGTTCCTGTGATCTGGAGAAATTAGTGCATCATCTGCTCCTATATAAGTTAGTGGTGTTTTGCCTTTAACTTGCATGGGAGAAGAATAAGTTCCAGGTAAGAAATTGCTGAATGAGCTACTTTTTACAAAGTTTTCTTTACAGAAATCTAGTTCTTTCAATAGATTCAGGAAAAAACATAAAAAAGCTTTGTTTCTTTCATTATACTGTCCTAGCAGCCAAGGGTCACTGCTGAAATGTTATGTCTGCTAAAGACTGCCAAGGTTTGTCATTAAGCAGGATCACTTGGGAATGTTCCAAACATTAATACTTTTATATTTTATATACTATGATATTTTCAGTCAAGCAATATGCAAGTTTTGCCAAACTCAAGCAATGCAAATGCGACTTCTCTTTGGTTGTATTGTCGGGACCTGTATCACGTGGCAGGTGTCCTCTACAGCTTTGGTCCCCCGAGAGGTTGCTCTGGGGCCCTCCTGGAGCATTTTGAGACTCCCTCTTGACTTTGAGCCTGGGTTTCCTCTGCGGAACTAGCCAGGATTGTCTGGAAATGATGCACATCTGAGTCTTGTCCCAGCAGGAGAAACACTCCTGGATCCCACACTGCAGAGGAAGAATTTATCATTGCCTATTCCCATTACTCTGTTTCTCTGTTCATTTTATGACAAACCATAACAAAACAACGAGAAAATGTTCAGTCTTGCCATCATTTGTAGTGTGTTTTTCAAACATAATTTGTTATTTTCACTTCTCAAAAATCAAGGTCTGTGACATGGTGGTTCTCCTATTTCCAAGCCAAGCCTTAACTCTAACTTCACCTGTACAACAAACACGTAGAAAACATAATCACTCATCCTATTGCCATTGGAGATCAGCAACTCCCCATCAACACAGAAGGAAAACAAGGATGGTCTGCTCCAATGTTTGACAGAACTGTATCTTCTATTAGTGGTAAAAATACTTTGCACATATAAATTGCATTTCGTGCAAAGATCCCTGTGTGCATTACAAAGGTTGAATTATCATTATCCTTGTTTTACAAATGGCCTGCCAGTGTCACAATGAAAACCATTTTATCATTGTTCCTTCAGCTAGATCTTTTTAATCACTAGTGGCCAGAGCTGAGCTCAAAATTCAACTCCCACGCCAAGTATCAAACTTGTATTTAACCCTCCTCATTGTCCCCTGGTGACACTTTCATGGAAGTAATAGTGATGAGTTTGAACATGTTGCTGAGTGCTGCATATTTATAAGAGAACATCTCTAAGACCACTGAACACTCTGCCAACAGTTTGAGCTGTTTCTGAGTAAAACAGGACTTATCTAGGAGGGCATCCCTCATGAAGTTGTAAAACCAAAGAGAGAAATACAGCTATAAATATAGGATGATGTCAAGAGAGGACAGGTGGGCGTACAGCATTTATGATTACAGGTCAGACAACCCTTTGTTTAGACAACAAATTCTTGGGAGAGAGTCTGTAAGTCTTTTTGTTCTGCATGTGCACTAAAAGGTTTTGAGATCCTTGCATGGACACAAGACCAAGAAATTGGTAAGAAACTCATCCTTCTAGCCAGCTCATAAGAGGCTATTCCACGACAAGAGAGAAAGGTAGTGCAATTTGCAACCTGGAAGGCAGTGGAGGAGCAGAAGAGGAGAGCAAAGGTAAAGTCCAGAGTAGAGCCAGGGTAAGTCCAGAGGTGAGTGAGATGTTTATATTGCCTCCCCAGTCCTCCAGAAAGTGGCAGATGCTGACTCAGCCTGCTTCTATTTGCCAGGGTACACCTGCAAGTAGAGCTCCTTCTCCATGCTGATGGGACGATCCATTCCTAGGTTAACTCTCTGCTGCAGCAATATAATTTAGAATATATTTATTCAGGGACTCTAACCTCACACAGGAGGGGAACTGAAACTCCTCAAATAGATCTTACTGGAATTTTGGTACAAAAGGAATTGTTAGATCAACAAGTCTGACTTCTGCTAGTACATAAGCTACAGGATGTCACAAATATTTTTCTATTCTTTAGGATCAAAAACTAACTAAACTAGGAAATTTCAGTCTTCAGGTAGCTTAACAGTCAAAGCTACAAGAAAAGAACAGGACAGGCTGAGATTCCCAGTATCTAGAAACCCTAGAGATGAGATATGCCAAAACAGTTCCAGCATGGAAATTTTGAGGCAACTCCTCACCCAGTAGAGAACCTTTCCCAAGATGAGGAGAGGGAATCCCATCCTAACCCGTTTGTGGGTCAGTATTAATCCAATGAACAAGAAATCAGGGTTCAGGCTGAGAAACTTCAATACTGTCTTAAAACATGTGTGCCCCTTCTGCCTTTCCATTGCTGGCTGCAGTTGATCTCTCTTGTTTCAGGGGAAGGCAAAACATCTCCATGAGCTCTGAAAGGCATATAACTGCCAGTTAGACTCCAAGAGAAAAAATCCCTCCATTGTGAGCTATCTTACACTGATCTGAAAGTGGCTTGAATGAAATACAAGCAAGACTGAGAAGTCCCACAGCCAACTCCTCTGCCAACACCCCCACTGGGCAAATTGTCATTTGTACCTGCTGAGCTACTCCTTGGCACAGTTTATATAGTTTTTAACTTTTCCTAATGGTTCTACAAGTACCTGAACAGATGTGTTCTCAGTATTACCCAAGTTTTCCAGTTCACTTGGAATATAAAAGTAACCTCATCAAAATTGGGTGGACTCTTGCAATACTGATAGAGACATATTCCCCATCTTTCTTCCTCAAGACACCTAGGCATTTTTTCATATGAACTTCAATTGTAATACTAAAAGTATCTGTTGGATATCCATATGTTTCACCAACATGAATGGTGGGTGACTCTTGTCTGGGTCAGTGCATGTAATATTTTCATCTCCTATGGAATTTTGTTCAATCCAGCTGAGCCTGAGGAATCACACGTGAATTCTAATAGAAATGTACAATATATATTCCTAAAAATTTTAATCTCAAGAGGAGTAACCAGTAAGTAAACACTGGAAATAATAAAAAAACCTATATTTTTTAAAATTCAGCAGGAAAAGAGATATGAAGAACATGTAAAAAGTTGTTGCCTTTGGCTGTAAAGAAATCTTGTGTGTGATGATCATTTTGGGTTACATGGCTGTAAGTTAATCTGCTTTTCCACAGCTGTATGAAACTACCTAATAAGATGTTTATCCCCTTCTAAACCCAGACTCCAGTAACTTAAAATCCTTACACTTTATTTATTGTAGTTTGACCTAGCAGTTCACTGTTTTAGCCTCAGAGGAGTCAGAGAAGAGCTCTCAGGGAAGGATACAAAACCTCCAACTAAATTCCTGCATTTGTATCCAAGCCATGTAGTTTTGGTAACTACCTGCCTTTGCAGTGGTAACGACAGTCCTTCCTGTACAATTCTGTACAGGGCTCTGCTGCGGTGACACCACACTGTGTTACAGTTAGTCCTCAAAAATGCTGTAAGCCATACCCAGGAGCTGTCAGCTGGGAGGCAAAGAGTCTCTATGGATGAGTGGGGTAAATGCTGTGAAATGAGAGGAGGAACTATTTCCTTAAGCTTACACAGCAATTGGTTGCTTGGGTAGGGATGAGAGCTAGGTTGTTCCCTGCTCTGCCTCCCAACAAACATCACCCAAGAAGGGGGTGTGTGTTTGTCCTGTGTGGAACTGATGTCTTTCTGCTCAACTTTGCTAAAGCTTTTCAGCCTGTTCTTACTTTGAATTTACCTAGCATCAACTTCCAGCCTTTATACTGTGCTATGCCTTCATCTTCAAGGCATTCCATTGCCAGCTTGACAGGTATTCTTCTGAGAATCCTGTATTTTCACCTCCTCTGGGTCCCCACCAGAAGTTGGACTAGTGGAAAGAGGGAAGTAAAATATTAACCAACAACGTAAGTATGGAAAAGAATAACCAGAATACCTTGTGTAGTGGTTTGAACCTTGTTTTCCCCAGAGGCTAAGAGAAGTAGTAGACCCCAAGGGGTGGAAACCCCTGGAAGTTTTGAAGTTCTGCCCAATGGGCGCTCCTGCAGAAATGTAAACATACCACAACCAGACCGGAAAAGAAGAGTTGTAGTTTGATTGTTGAGGAGAGGTGGCCATGTTGTAGAGCCACGAGGAAGGGGCTCTGAGCCCCTTGGGCTCTCTGGGGCCTCCCAGCCCCTGGCTGGGGGCTGCAGGGACCTGGAACAGCATAAAGCTGGGCTAGGTGCCTGTAGTTATGCCGGGAGATGTTTTCTCCATGGGCACAGAGCAGCAGCCGATGCTGACCAGAGAAACGGTGGCAGAGAGCCAGAGATAAGAACCTGAACTGGAGGAGCAGCAGAAGCAACATGCAGCACCAGAGAAAGGACTCCTGGAAGGAGAGACGAGGAAAGGAGAGCCAAGAGATAGAGTTTGGGGTAAGACTGTACCAGCCCCCCAAAACTCCCTTGAGACCCCTCTTGGAGAAGAGGGACATGGACTCCTATTTTGGAGAGCAGTTTTAGACATGCAGCACCAGAGAGAGAGAGGAGCTGAGAAGCTCAGAGCGTCCTGGAGCTGGACCGGGACGGCCAGATGGAATGTGGGGGGAGTTGACCTTGGCTCCCCCCTCGCACTGCTGCCACGGTGGCAGCCTGAGAGACAGGGCACAGAGGCCCTGCAAGAGATACCAGACCGTCACGAAGACCCCCCTGTGTCTTCGTGATATGACGTGGTGAAACGACCTTGTCTGGGGTTACGAAGCCCACGGAAGACCCCTCGGTTGTGAGGCGATGGGGCCGAGAGAGAGGCTTGGATACCTCTCTCGTGGAGTGCTGGCAGAAAGCCAGCTATCAGCTGCTGCATGCATGAGATGAGGAGAAACCTGCTGCATTAGAAGATCCTGCTGCTTAAGGACTGGAAGGGATCTGTCCTTCTTTCCCTCCTGGACTTTTATTTGGAGGGGAGAAGAGATCTGATCATTGTAAATACATATGTCATGGTAGAGATAGTTTGTGATCATGTGTATAATGTGATATGGTATTTATTTGTACAGTCATTGTAATATATTCCCTTTTCCCCACTTGGAGTCTGGTGTGTTTTTGTCTGGAAAAACCCATCTCACATTAGGTTGAGATGTGGGAGGGGGAATGGAGCTAGGGAATTGGATTTTGGGACTATCTCAAACCATGACACCTTGGAAATCTGGATAGAATTGTTTCATAGACATAAAGGATCTTATTTTGATATTTCTGTTTTAAACACATTTATTTTTAAGCACAACTGTGATTTCCATATCTAGACTTCAGAAGGATGAGGGGTCTGAGTCCTACTCTGCAATATCAAGTGAAGCTGCAAAACGGATCCAGATACCAGTGGCTGTGCGGCTCAAGGACTGATAGCTAAATGCACTGAATTTACATTGAAGTCTGTCCTTGTTTCTGCCTAGAAATGAGCTTGTGCCATTATTTTCTGATGGCTAAGAGGCATACTGTCTCTGGAGTGCAGGAGACACTGGTACAGTGATGTTTGTTCAAGTTTTGAAGAGTTGCTCTCAGTCACTATTTGACACCTTTTTTTCAATAACTTCATTGGAGAGAACAAGTATGGAATGAAAATGCCCACATTCCTCTAAACTAGAGTTGATTACAGCACTAAGTCAGCACTAGGATAACTGCTTTGTGTTGCCTGGACAAAAAATGTAGCATAACGATTATTTTCTTTTTATGGAAAAGTTTATTTAGTTGTTGACTACAACAGTAAAACGTGTGGCCTGACTGCGTTGAGACCAATAGACTAAGGTGAGACAGTAAATAGCCTGATTTATCTGCTACCTGAAATCAAACAACAAAATGAAAATATGCATCTCTCTGTGAATCCTTTTTCAGGTTAGCGTTTTTAAGGAAATATGGGTGGACACAGTTTCCATGGGAAAAATGAAGGTCTGTCAAAAAACAGAAGATTTCATGGAATTATTTGAGCTTTCTTAAACCTTTTGTTAGGAATTAAAAGAGGAAATCGTTCTAAAAGTGCTAAATGTTACTGGGTTTGTATTTTCAGTCCTTTCTGATTTTTCATTTTAATTTTTTTTCAAATTCAAAATAGCCCAAAACTTTTAATGTTTTGAAACTCAAAATGTTTTAATTACCCAGAACTTTCCTCTTCTCATGGATTTTTTTTTTATTTCAAAATGAAACCATATCTCATGAGAATTAGCTTATACTTTCTTCATAATTCTATCGCATGTGTTTAAATTACCTTATTTTGGTTGTGTTCGCTCCTTTCTGTCTGTGTATTGCCGAAAGTATTATTAATACTCAAGTTTTAATAGAAAAGTATCTCGGGAAAAAAAAGTTCAAAGTCACATCATGAGTGTTTCTGGATGAAACAATCTTGATGTGATGAATGACAAATCACAAACGAGGTATCTGACATTACACTTGAATTCATGTTCAATTTACAGAGTAAAAAAAAGTATTTAAAGAAATTAAAGGGAAAAGATGAACTCAAAAGAAGTCCTAAGTAATGGAATTTCCCCTCTGTGTTCTTTCAGTGTGTTTTACTTTGTGGCTTATTTGCTTGGATCCACTCGTGACACAATATTCCATTCAAATAATTTATACCATCTTTTCCTTAGTATTTCTAAGGCACTTAGTATATCTAACATTGTTTCATTGCAAAGACGCCAAGAATTTAACAAGATTAAATGATTCAATCGGGTAATTACACAGATATTAAGCATCTTTACAGGTGTGTTACATATATTTTTCTAAATCCTACCAGGTGTAGAATTCCTCACATTTCAAACGAGAAAATGACTCCAAAGGAGAAACACATATTTCACTGGATATTTAATACCTTAACTAGTGACTTCTCAGCTGTCTGAAACATCTATGCTGGTTGACTGGTCTACAAAAAAATTTAACTGAGGAATGGGACTAAAGCAGATGTCATATTTATTCACAGTTTTCTTCACTCTGGTAACATACTAAGTATCAGGCAACAGACAAGAAAACTATCACATCATTTTCCCCCAAAACAAGGTGCTTTGAATTCAATTAAATTAGCTCCACACAGACAGACACAAACTGCTGAAAACACGTGTAATTTGGTGCTATCTCTAAAAACTGAGCACCTATCCTACCTTGGTGTCTCTGTCTCTGAGAAAAGTCAAGTGTAGGGTACTGCACCTTGGAAGGAATAACCCCAAGTACAAATACAGGTTGGGAGTTGACCTACTAGGGAGCAGCTTTGTGGAGAAGGACCTGGGAGTCTTGGTGGATGACAAGCTGACCATGGGCTGGCAGTGCTCTTGTAGCCAGGAGGGCCAAGGTAACTTCTTTACCTTGAGGCTGGCAGAGCACTGAACAGGCTACCAAGGGAGGTCATGGAGTCTCCCTCTCTGGAGACATTCAAAACCCACCTGGATGCATTCCTGTGTAATCTGCTTTAGGGAACCCTACCTTGACAGGGGGGTTGGAACTAGACGATCTCCAGTGGTCCCTTCCAACCTTAATGATTCTGTACTTATGTGGTGATGAAGATGATATTTGTATAATTAACCACAATCAGTCCCACTCTCGTGTCTCTGAAAATCACTGTTAGTACCTTGTATTTTGTCATATCTCAGTGCAATGACATCACCCCACAGAAACTAGTGCTCTGACCCCCACAACTCACTCTCCTTCTACTAGTGCATTTTGCCAAAATTCTTCCACCCTTCAAAGAGATCTAGAGTGACAGCAAACAACTTGGAAATATCAGATAACCCCAAGACAGGAGTTGCTTGTTGTCCAAAGTTGTGTCACATGTATATACAAATTACCTTGAAGCTGCTTTGTTGCTTTTACCAAAGCTGGTCGTCATGCCAGATCACTGTTTCAGGTGATGTTGATAAATGAACAACTAGAACACTCTTGAAAATATTTGCAGGAGATCCTGGTAAGAGAATGCTCAGCTAGAGTGACAATGGCCACAAAATATTCCTACACAACTCCACTTGGCTAGGCTTCCTATGCTGTCCTCAAATTCACTCTTTTCTGTTTTAGATAGTCCTGTACCTGTCTCTAAGGGAATAATTTACATGAGAGATTGCAAACTGTATGTCTAAAACTTTGCATGCTGTACCCGTGCTTTGAAAAATAGCCACTGATCCTGCTTAGCTCACTGTGTAGATGCCAAGTTTCAGCTACCAAGGGCTCTGTTTGCAGCAAAGTGGTTTCATATATTTTCCACAGATGTGTCCAGAATTGGAGAAGGATGATAGAATTGATGCTGAGACAAAGCTATCCTAGACAACACTGGCCTGCCAACCTGCACCCACACAGCTTCCCCAGCAGGACTGAGTCCTATACATGACCTCTTCCCACGATAGTGTGTTTTCACTAAGCTGGGTTCTTCGATCAGAAACTCTTTACCCTGAGGGTGATGAGGCACTGGTACAGGCTGCTTAGAGAAGCTGTGAATGCCCCATCCCTGGAACTGTTCAAGGCCAGGTTGGACAGGGCTTTGAGCAACCTGGTCTAGTGCAAGGTGTCCCTGCCCATGGCAGGGGGTTTGGAACTGGGTGATCTTTAAATTCCCTTCCAAGATTCTATTCTAAGATTCTTCCCATTCTAAGATTCTATTCTTCTGTGGAGGAAAAGACGGCAGCCCCAGCTGGGCCACAAGAGAGACATGCCACCCTGAAATACCTCAGGGCCCAACTCGGAGACTGTGAAATTCACAGAAGAAATCCCAGCAAGGTTTTCTATCAGGCTTTCTCAGTCTCATTAAATGCATGCAGTTGCAGAGGTGTTCTGAAAACATCCAAATAAATATGCAGTACCTTTCTGCTTCTCTTCAGGCTCAAAACAGGTATAATGGCTTTTGCAGTTTCCCATTTGTTTAACTTTTTTTTCCTTTCAGACTAAGTCTCAATCAATACAGATGCAGGAGGAAGACAGAAAAGATAGCACTTGCGCTTCATTCCTGTTTTTAAATAAACCAGACTGGTGAGGTTTCTGTGGCTGATGAGCAAGCAGTTGTGTCATCTTAGAATTGTCAAGGTTGGAAGAGACCTTTAAGATCAAGTCCAACTGTCAACCTAGCACTCTTCACTCACATCCACACATCTGGTACATCTCATCATCCTGAGCAGAGCAGCAATGCCCACAGCACTTCTCAGCAGCAGTCACTAGTGTGTTAGTTAGCCTTGAACCATACCCTGGCGATGTCCAGGACAGGACTGTACAGAACAGGTCAAAAGCCACTTGAGGGTGAATGTAAATAATTAAATGATTCATGCCATTGTTAGTGTGTATCCTGGTCCTGCTTTATTTATCACAATAGACGCTCTTGCTGCTCTGCATTGTGCTTAATCTGCCCTGACCCATTGAAGTGGGTTATTTAAAGCCATGGGGGTATCTCCACGGGTGCTGTAACTCTGGTGCAGGATGCACCTTCAGCGGATAGCACAACCCAGTTCTTGCTATGTGGTGTACCGCTCTGTCCTGTGCATGTCCATGCCATTGTCCTTCCAAGATCACAGGTGGCATTATTTTACTTCTCTTAGACTTTGTGAGCCTGTTGCAAAAAAAATAGAGTCAAGCTGAGACACCACCTGAAGGAATTTGGACTATTTCTGCCCTTTATTTGGGCAAAGAGATTTTATTTGCCTGTAATAAGAAACATTACCTTCTCCTCCCCCCCCCCCCCCCAATAAAATGATTCCTCTAATATTTAAGTTTCAAGACCATACACTGTGTTTATAACCTTCAGGCCCTGAAGTAAAATAAGATTGAGTTTCCCTCAGGTAAGTACTTCCAGACACTTTATCTGCTATATCATTACAACTATACCCTATTTGTTACTGTACTGTGTAACACAATACTTGCATTATATTCCACATGAAAAGCTGTTTCTGCAGCATCTTGTCATCATTTCACGAACACAGCTTTGAAGCCGTTTTGAATTCTGAATTCAGTGCATAACAGCAAAGGCTCAAGTGCACAACACCGTATTATTTACTCAGATGGGGTTAATTGCCGAATAAAAGAATGGTTCCTTTCAGTTTACCTTTTTACAATCTCGCTCACACTGGATATGGAAGACAGGTAAGTCTGTGATAAATATCAAACTTTCTAATCAGAAACGAGCCCAGTCGTATTTGAAATCTTGAACTTAATCCAGAATCAGGAAATGCAGCCACTTGTGTTACTGTTGCTGAAAGAGGAAAATGACCTTTTTATTGTAGCTTACATTCACTATTGTACTTGTGAACCATGGGGAATGGAGCAGGAGAAATGCAAGGGCTTAAGGAGACCTTCTTTTAACAAGAAAACTGAAATTGGGTGCAATAAAAATATATAGCCGATATAAAGGCTGTGTTTCTCCAGGGGAAAACTGTGACTTTGACATGGATTCACTCCTAACAAATTATTCCTGCTTCCTAGCTACTGTTAATATTTGCTGTCAGGCACCCATTGCCTTACATTTTACCAGCTTTAGCATCAGTGTGGGTTCATTTGAATGCAGAAAAATTAATAATCCACACTTTTAACGGGAATATAAAAAGCGAAATGATACTATAAATTTTTAAGTGGAGATTGACTTTCAGCAAACTTTTTTATTTCCCAGTGATGTTCCAGGGTGAATGCCTGCAGGATTATTTCAATATAATAATTCTCTTCTGATGACTAATTTATAGCTAAACTGGAATCCTGGACCAGCATCAGTAACAAAGTGTCATAACTCAGTGGTGTGCTCTTGGACAGCACATAGTGGTAGGTAATGTTGGACCAGAAGAAATCAGAATCATAAAATTATACACAATTTTTTTGTGACGTGGAACTCAGATGGAATTTTTACTTTACTAAACCAAGTTTTTTCACATGAGCAGTTTATTGTGGTGCCCTCCTATGTTAAAAGGGCAGCTGGGGCTACATTTGCCAAGCAGTCATAATACGGTATAGACACTTAAATAAAGTGGATGGATTTTAAAACAGTTTTAATTTTTTTAAAATGTTTTAGAAATACTGAGAGCCTTATACATTCCCTAGGGCTGTCTGATCTTTTTTTTTGGGGAGGGGAAGGGGGGAAACAGTTAACTTAATTATCTGGAGAAATCAGAGCCTAGCTATGAGTGAAAGTTTAAGTTGATGGGTCAGGCACTGGAAAGTTGTGAGAGCTTTCTGTGCATTTTCACAAAGTCTTCAGTATCTTGTAAAAGAGACTCAGCCTTGTTTTCTGATCCCTAGATCTCATTTTTCACTCCCTCCGATTTTGAGGATAATTTTTTTCTTTTTACTGTTTCTGCTATAAAATTATCCAGAAGATATTTAAAATGAGATCAAAACAAAATTACACAACAATAAAAAAAGAAAAATTCGTAGGAAGTTCCTTAATCTTACATGTTATTTAATGAGATACTGGCGTTGAATGAAAGGATAAACTCATATTTTTCTGGAATAAGGCCTTATGGATTTTTCTTATCAGATCACCAACTCTTATGGATCACTATGAAAATTTTGCCATGAGTTTCAGCTGGAACAAATGCAGGCCTTAACTAGGTGCTTTCTTGGCTGTGATGTGCAAGAATCATCCAAGGCCAGCACTAGCAATGCTAGTACCAAAGGATGTGAGAGTTGCTGAATAAATCCCACCAAAAGCATCTGCCAGCAGTGCTGTGTGTGATTCCCCAGCACTCCCCAGCAATACTGTGCTCCCATATCCCATTAACATGTGGAGTGGAAGCACTCTAGACCAGTAGTCATTCTCAGGGTAGGAAGCAGTTCTATAGTCCCCCCCCCCTTGCTGCTGTGGAGATTTTAATTTTTCTCCTTTTTTTTTTTTTCTCAAGAAGAAGAAAAATAAGAACTTCTGAACTGAAAAGGAAGAGCAATGGAAAGCAAGAAAATACCTACAGCTGCATCAGTCAGTCCTGTAGTTAGGTTGATTTGAAATCTGGGAGAATAACCTTCATGTCACTGCTCTGAAAGATTTAGAGTAAAAGAGGACAGAAGGCGACATAACTGGTCAGGAAAGCTGCTACAATAAGTATCTACCACTCATAATTATCTCCGTAAATCCATTAATCTGTGTATGTCCCTAACCTGAGCTTATGGTACTGACTGAAAAGCACATTTACTCAAATATAAAACTAGATCATCTCCCTCTCTTATTCTATGTGGCTATCTGTTAAAAAATATCCCTTACGGAGGAATTTCGTTTCCACCCAATATTTATATGCCTGAAGTGTATGCCTATTTGCTCTTGCATGAACAGTGTCCTCCAACACAGTTTCCCTCTCCGATGTTCCTATGATGTATTTCTATGGATTAATTATGTCCTTTCTCATTCTTAATTCTGCTGAGCTAAGAAGGCTGAACTGCCCAAATGCCTTCTCACACAAGGAACACTCTCTCCCCCAGCCATACCAGTCCTTCTGGATGAAGGGGACTTACACATAGTCTTTCCAGGAAGTTTTGCCAGTAGCATTGACCTTTCCCTCCCTCTACTGGCACCTCATAAGATCAAACAAACCTTTTTCATGTGTATCACACTGAGGGTTCCCAAACACCCTGTAGCAGATCAGTACCCCCTGATCTTCCTTCTCATCTGTCATTTCACAGACATGAACTAACATGCCAGAAAAGTCGTGTGTTTTTTACATGAAAGCACAGCTTTACCACAAGAACTGTTATTTAATGTCATGCTGTTATTGCAGACCTCCTCTGAGCTGATGATGCTTCCCAGTTTGATATCAACAGCAAGTGACATCAATACACTTATTTCTCTCCGTGTTAATTCATGAAAACATTTTGTGGGATCAGTTCAAAAATATCCTTCACGTACTCTGTCAATAGCCTTTTTGCATTCAATTTTAATACCGCTGGCAATTACCATCTCTGTTTAAAGATTTTTTTACAGTTTCGGCACAAACATTATGCGCAACATATTTGCCCAAAAAAAAGACCTTCATCTTAATGCTTTTAGAGCAGATAAGGAGCATATTGCAAGATTTTTCCTTGTTCTAAATATGCATTATGCCACAGAAGAAGGCATCACCTTAAGTTCAGTTTGATTCACTTTGTTATATCTATTTTGTACTTTATTCTACTTTTTGTCTCTCCCTATCATTTTTTATTCTTCTTTTCAAACTTTTCTCTAAAGCCATGCACCCTGTAGAAACACATCTAGGAAACCTGGGTTTTCCAGAATCACTTTTCTTTCCTTTTCAAACTTCTTCATCTCCACCTTGGAGCTAGACCCTTGCTGCTGGACACCAGTCCCCCTATAACTCTAGGATGAGGGTGTTCAACAACTTAAATCAGGAATCTATTAACCTGAGCTTCTGCCTGAGCTCAGAGCTTGGGGAGCATTTGCCCCTCCTTCCCTGACTGTGCTGAATAACCTGTCAACGTAACTCTTCAGCCAACAAGCGGGGAAGAATGGCTGTTAGCTTGCTGGTAGGACATTTGGAAACATTACATGCTGAATTTCTTAAGTCTATCTCCAGTTGTGCTTTAACAATGACTTTGTGATGACACAAGAAAGAGTTAACAGAACAAAAAACCAAGTCCTGCTTCAAGGATTTTTATAAATACTTTGTGCCACAGAGCTGTGGAGAAAAACAACATCTTAAGGATTGCTCTTTTTTTCCATTAGGTTGTCTGCTTTTACAGGTGGTGAGCCTCTGTAAGATCTGAAAATCTCCACACATGAAATGTGATGGTGAGATGGTCTACAACTGAAACACTCAACCTGTCTGACCCATTGCCTGGGGGTTTATAACACAGTCACTTGCTAAACTGACAGTAACAGTTTGGAGTATGAATGCCTAATACTATGAAAGCCAGAGATACACTTTTCTCCCTTGTAGCTGGTTCACCTTGTCCTGGAGCAGTATATATAAACTCTTTCTCAGTCCTTGGAAGAAGAGTCACAGTATTTACCCATCAATCAAGTGTTGAATTTCACTTGTAATCTCTGTAATAGAAGACTGATCCAACCAATTCTTTCCTGACACTTTCTCTTTAAGACTTGCAAGGCATCTTTAAAATTGAATTGTATACCATTATTCTTCCAGAAAGCTGAATCAAGATGTTACAGTGAACAAAGCTGACATTTTTGGTGTTGAATCTTCACATGGCCATCTGATTCCACAGACTGTTGTCATGTTCCTAGCTTTACTAGACATTTCAGGTGTGAAGGGACCTCACAGGGCTTTTAACCCAACCTGTTGCTCCAAGAATAGTCAGCTCTCGGGTCAGCCCGAGAATGCTCAGGACTTTATTCAGTCAGGTCTTGAAAACCTCCAAGGATGGAGACTGTACAGTCTCTCTGAGAAATTTGTTCCCCTGCTTGATCGGCCTCATGGAAAAAAGTTTCACCTTGTACCCCATTGAAACATCATTTATTCAATTTCGTTGGGAACAATATTGTCTGTTGTCTGGTTCCTGCCAGGTTTCCTGGGCTCTACCTTCAGAGCTCCTCCCATGGGATCCAGTCTATCCATTTCCTGAATGAACCAAAGCCTGGTTGCCTGCAACCTGGGGTCTGTACCCAACTATTCTCCCTCCCCACTCCCATCAGCATCTCCAACTCCACTAGTTCATGGGCACTAAAATAGTAGCAGTTGCTACTCTTTTTCACATTCCCAACCATTTCTTCCCCGTTTATAACAGCAGATCTAGCTTTGCAACATCCCTGGTGGGTCCACTGAGTACCTCTGCCAAGAAGCTATCCCTTATCCTATCCAGAAACCTCTCTAACTGTATGCACCTCACACTGTTGCGCTTCCAGAAAATGTCAGGAGATTGAAATATCCCATAAAAAAAATGATCCAAGAACTTTCTTGAGTTGTTTAAAGAAGGCTTTGGGCACTTCCTTACCCTGTTCAGGTGGTCTATAACACAGTCCTACCACAACAGTATCTTCACGCAGCTCTCTGACCCTGGTACACAAGTGTCTTACCCAACCCATCATCCATCCCATACAAAAGCTCCATACATTAAGACTGCTCCTCAACACAGAGAACAAGCCACACTCACCTCCCCCATCTCTCCTGAAGAGTATCTACTGTAGCAGTAGTGAGTCTGCCCCATCACATCCGAGTAATTCCAGTGATGGTGTAGCTTTGTAAATACATGCAGAGCTGTACTTCCTGATTCTTTCCCAGGCTCTGTCCTTTGGTGTACCTGTACACCAAAAATGGCTTTGGCTGTCTTGGGAGTAGTGATCATGAAATTACAGAGTTTTCAGTTCTCAGAGAAGTCAGGAGAGAGGTCAGCAGAATTGCCACCTTGGACTTTTGGAGGGCAATCTTTGGCCTGTTTAGGAGACAGGTTGAGACAGTCTCTTGTCAGGCAGTACAAAAGGGCAAAGGAGTCCAGGCAGGCTGGACATGTTTTAAGAAGGAAATCTTAAAGGTATAGGAGCAGGCCATCCCCATGGCTGAAAGATGAACCAGCAGGGAAGAATACCAGCCTGACTGAACAGAGAGCTTTGGCTAGAACTCAGGGAGAAAAAGAGAGTGCATTGCTTCTGGAAAAAGGGGCAGGCAGCTCAGGATGACTGCAAGGAAGTCATGCGGCCAGAAATCTGGAAGGACCAAAGCCCAGCTAAAACTTAACCTAGCCACTGCTGTAAAAGACAACAAAAAGCATTTCTGCAAATACGTTGGCAGCAAAGGAAGGGCCAAGGAGAATCTTCATCCTTTATTGGATGTGAGGGGAAACACAGTGACAAAGGACGAGGAAAAGGCTGAGGTACTTAATGCCTTCTTTGTCTCAGTCTTTAATAACAAGACCAGCTGTTGTCAAGATACCCAGCCCTGTGAGCTGGAAGATAGAGACAGGGAGCAGAATGAAACCCCCATAATCCAGAGGGAATGGTCAGCGACCTGCTATGACACTCATACCAGCACAAGTCCATGAGGCCAGGTGGGATTCACCCAAAGGCACTAAGGAAGCTGGTAGAAGAGCTCATCAAGCCACTTTTGATGATTTACCAGCAGTACTGGTAAACTGGAGAGGTCCCAGGCGAATGGAAGTTGGCAAATGTGAAGCCGACATACGAGAAAGGTTGGAAGGAGGGTCTAGGAAACTACAGGCCTCTCAACCTGATATTGGTGACCCATTTGGTGGATGAGGGAAAGGCTATGGATGTTGTCTATCTGGACTTTAGTAAAGGCTTTGACACCATCTCCCACAGCATTCTCCTGGAGAAATTTGCTTCCAATAATGTAAACAAGTGTACTCTTTGCTGGATAAAAACTGTATGGATGGCTGGGCCCAGAGTAAGGGTGAATGGAGTTACATCCAGCTGGCAGGCAGTCACTACTGGAGTTTCCCAGGGCTCAGTACCATGGCCAGACCTGTTTAATATCTTCATTGACAACCCGGTTGAGGGGATCAAGGGCACCCTCAGAGAGTTCACAGATGATACTAAGTTGGGTAGGAGTGTTGAGGGTAGGAAGGCTCTGCAGAGGGATACAGAGAGGCCAGATCAATGGGCTGAGGACAACTGCAAGAGGTTCAATATCGTGAAGTGCTGGGTCCTGCATCTGGGTCACAAGAACCCCATACAGCACTACAGGCTTGGGAAAGAGTGGCTGAAAAGCTGCCAGGTGGAAAAGGCTCTGAGAGTGCTGGTCAACAGCGGCTGAACGTGAGCCAGCAGTGTGCCCACGTGGCCAAGGAGACAAATGGCATCCTAACTTGTACCAGAAATACTGTGGCCAGCAGGACCAAGGCAGTGTTCATCCCCCTTGTACTGGGCACTGGTGAGGGCGCACCTCAAGTCCTGTGTCCAGTTCTGCGCCCCTCACTACCAGAAGGACATTGAGGTGCTGGAGTGTGTCCAGAGAAGGTCAACAGAGCTGGTGAAGAGTCTGGAGCACAAGTCCTGTGAGGAGCAGCTGAGGGATCTGGGTCTGTTTAATGTGGAAAAAAGGGGACACGGTGGGGACCTTATCACTCTCTACAGCTATCTGAAAGGAGGTTGTAATGAGCCAGATGTCAATCTCTTCTCCCTGGTAACAAGTGACAGGATGAGAGGAAACGGCCTCAAGTTGTGCCAGGGGAGATTTAAATTATTCATTAGGAAAATATTCTTCACCGAAAGGGTTGTAAAATTTTGGAACAGATTGCCCAAGGCAGTGGTGAGGTCACCCTAGAAGTGTTCAAAAAACATGGAGATATGGTACTTGAGGGTATGGTTTAATGGTAAACATGGTGGTGGTGCTAGGCTGATGGTTGGACCTGATGATTTTAAAGGTCTTTTTCAAGCTTGAAAATTCTATGATTCTATTCTTGAGACAGGCTTTTTCACTCTCACTGTTCCCGAGGCCTTTCTTGCTCCCATTATCCTGCAATATTTTCTTTCTATCCCAAACCACTATTTTCCTAATAAAAATTATGTCTGTTGTCTATTTTGTACCTATCAACACGTTATTTCTGTTACCAGCACGTAGAACATGTGCTTATTTCTAACATCACAGAAGCTAACTACAACGTGAAGCAAACACTGGAGGATATCCACGGATGACTGAGGGGATTTTAGTGGTAGAATGACTGATTTATACTGCCCAACGAAACAACATGGGCAGGTTGATGGACTTTGATCGTTGTAGAAATCACAGAATACGCTGAGTTGGAAGGGATCCACAAGGATTACCAAATCCAGCTCCTGGCCCTGCCCGGGACCATCCCCAAGTGTCACACCATGTACCTGAGAGTATTATCCAAATGCTTCTTGAACTCTGGGAAGCTTGGTGCTGTGACCACTTCCCTGGGGAGTCTGTTCCAGTGCCCAAACACCCCGCATAAGTAGAGCTATTCCCAAACTCAAAGTAGAAAGTGGGTCATTTTAACCTGATTTCTTCTAATGTGGAAGCTGTTCAGGTGTGACTTGTTCCTATATCATTCTGACCTATACAATAGAAAAAAAGAGTACCTGTTATTTTTTTTTATTTTCCCTTATTGATGCTAACTCCTTTTGACCAAGAAACACTAAGAAGTCAAAGGCCACTCAAGAATTGCTACACTCTTTCGAGAGAGTCCTCAGATAGACAGAACTGCTTTTCATGCAATTTATTGGCAGCAAAAAGGAATGGAAGAGAGGTGAAGAGATGGTCCATTAAAAAAAGGTTGTTCTAGGTTGTGTCTGATCTGGAATTTCACATCTGGAAAGGTGGAAAGTCAAAAGGTTCAGTTTTGCCCTTTAGGTGTGGAAAAGTGAATATGTTTTATAAATAACATGTCCTTTCACTTGAACAAAAAATAAGAGCATGCTGTACGTGACATTCCTTCTCTGAATAGGTGAGAGTGAAATGGGGGCAGTAACATCTGAACTGAAGAGGGAGGTGAACCAAATTCAATCACTTCTTACCTATCACAGAAACTGCAACTAGAGAGGAACAAATAAATATGAGCAGAATAAGAGGCTTTTTCCAAAATGTAGGCATGTCCATAGTAGTGAATTAAAATTGAAATAAACAAGAAACAAAAGTTCCTTTTCTTATCTTTATGGCATGGTCTTAAGATTTTGGGTTAGTTTGATTTGGATTTTTAAATAAATCCTTTTCATATTTTTTTTAACATTAGATGTTTGTTTTCTAGCTGGTTAGAAGATGTAGTGACTCAGTTTTAGTGAACTGGTGATGCCATTGCAGATTTTTTTGCAAGACAAGGATTTTAAGCCAATTAGAATGGTTTTTATAGTGTTTTAACTCCCATTTAGCTTCACTTTAAATATTTTGAAAGTCTAAGAGACAAACCATTTTAATTATTACAAGTCAGAGTA
Source organism: Pipra filicauda (assembly GCF_003945595.2). Classification (NCBI taxonomy): domain Eukaryota; kingdom Metazoa; phylum Chordata; class Aves; order Passeriformes; family Pipridae; genus Pipra; species Pipra filicauda. The sequence goes on along the minus strand of NW_024104073.1, from coordinate 3,980,887 downwards.
AACACTCCTTGCACTTTGCAGTGATTCTCCAAATAGCCAGACAATGCCAGGTTTTTTACCCATTTTTTTAATAATATATATTAGTGTAGAAGAAGAAAGCCCATTAACATACAACTTGCATGTTGTTCTACTGCATAAAACCAAAAATGGGTAAATACAATTCTAACAAGGAACATGACTAAAGAAAATGACTCTATAGAGTGAAGTCCTCTGGGAAGTAATAGCAGTGACACCAGCCAAGTTCCATGTGAATAATTCTAACCTCTAGGGTAGATATCCAGACAATTTCAGTGGTTTATCGAATATGACTAAAAAATACATTTTCTTTTCAATTTTTTTTTGAAAGATAAAAATACCAGACAACTACTCCTACCAGCTACAGAAATTTGACCTGCCTACTTTATTCTTTTCAAAGGTGGTTTGGTTTTGCATAAATTGCTTTTCTATATCAAAAAAACCCTGTTCTGTCCTTCAAGGATTTTTGATCCTACTGTTTAGGTCAGAAAAGTCCTGTTGGTGGCTCCATCAGACAGAGTCTGGCACACCAGGCAGCTCTGCCCAGCACACTGTCTTTTTTACTGACTCTGGTTGGGTCTGGGAACAATAAAGAACAACATCAGTGCAACACAGAGATCCAAAAGCCAACTGATGCCAGATCCAACAGCTCCTCACATGCTCTCTACCACCTAGTATTTAAAGCACAAACTGCTTTGAGTGAAATCTGGACCCTAATCTCCCAGCCTTTGAAAGGTTGACCCATTAGATTCTGAAGGTCTCCCCTAGAGGAGTATTTACTACACAAAGCATCTTTCATGACATAATTCAATGAACCAAAATCTCACACTTTCTTGACCATTTGTCATTATTCTGTACTTTTTTTCCCAATCTTGAGAGAACAACAGAAGTAAATTTCCTGATGGTGTTATTGATGTGACTATCATTAGGATCAACTGATTGAATCTGGGCTGACAACAATTAACAATATTATTTATGGGTTATTTTGAGCTGTACATATTGTGTAGGTAAATGAAATACCCAGCAAAAGGAAACTTCCTGCATTTTTCACATGGGGGAGAAAGGAAGGCTCGTCTTGTCTACTCTGGTTCTGTAAGTTAGGCTGAGCTCTGATTTTGTGGATGATCGTGCCTAGGAGAATGTGAGAGTTGATTTCTCACTGCACATGGCAGTTTGGCTACCAGCATGGATGTTTCAGCATCCATGGTGGTGCAGAACTAAAGAAATTACTCACCTGTGATTTCTGTGGCCTTCTTCCAGCAGAAATTTACAGCATCTGATGCTGAGGCATATTTTAGCTATTCCTAATGGATATAAACAGCCTGAGCTCGAGTCATTACATGCTCTTTTGGATGCATCAGCCCCAGATATGTCTTAGCTGTCTCTTGAAAATTCAAAGCTTCACTGGTTTTTAGTCTACAATGTAAAAAAAGAATTGTACAATGATTTATTTAAGGCTCTTGCCTCAATTCACATAGGTAAGTCTCTGCATGTTGTTGATGACTATCAGAGTGTCTGTTGAATAGGGTAGAAAAAACATGTGTGCATCCCAGAAGTGAGCAAGAATGGAGAGATTTCCTTACAGTTGGGGGTTTTGAAATTATATTTTTTTTAGATCCATATGAAGAAGCTTTCAAAAAATCCCACAACCAGTATATTTTCTGCCTATTTCTTACACGCAATACACTGATGGAGGTGAGACGAGAAATACTCCTGTTTTCTTCTCAATTCTGTTTGGTCCCTTCTTTCCACCTCCAGGAGGGCAGAAGAAATTGCTGAGGAGACCAGGACATCTCTTGTTTCCTACACAGCAAGGAGATAGAGGTGCCTCAAGCGCTATGTTGCAGACCCAGAGAAGGTATTTCTGTCTGTATGACAGACAGATTTCAGCTCAAAAAGATACAGGCTGGGTTAGTTTGGTCTCCAAACTCCACTGGTCAGAAACCTCCAGTTTCATGAGGAGGTTTGGCACAAAGTTGGGACTGCTCCTTTCCTATACTTACTGTCATGCAGGTCTGGGGTAGACAGGGCACAAGCTGAGAAGGGATGATGGTGCCGAGCTCCCTGGGGGGTATGCTGCCAATCAGGGTCCTTACAATGCGGAGATCTTTCTCAAATTCTTGCTGTGGAAGCTGTTATCATGCAGGACACACAGCAACTCAGGCATCCCAGCTGTATGTCATGGAGCTGGAGGGAGGCCATGGCACCGTGCTGCAAATGGGTCAGGCATGGACTGATCAGCAGGGAAAGAGGTGAGAGCCAGAGGGATGAGTCTTATTCTGCCCCAAAATCAGCTCCAAGATGTGCCTCTCAGCAGAGAAAGCATGCTCAGGCATCTCGAGCACTGTGCAGCAGAACACAGGCCTGTCTCTGCAACTCTCACACCTTGAAATTCAGGTTAGGGCTGAAAAAAGGCTAAGCAAATGCCAAAGAAACTCACTGTGACCTTCTGACCAGGAACCAGACTAAACTTTCTCCTTACTTTGTGATCGCAGCTCTACACTGCACACACCGCAGGACCTGGAGTGGTCATGGTTTCCTCCACCTGGCTTAGGTGGCATTGAATTCCTCTTCACAAGTCCCTCTGCCTGGTGCCTCAGTCAACTGCCAACACTGCACGGAAATTGGAGCCAGTCTGATATGTCTGCTAAACAGCTCATCACAGTAATCTTACTTCGGGTGCCATTCCAGGAATCCTGTTTGCACTGGGGCCATGATCACCCCCAGCGAGCAGGGAAGAAGCAGGTTCCACAGCCAAGCCTGCAGCTTGCACACAGCACAGTGTGGGCTTGCACTCCTCCAGCACAGCTGTGTCGTGTTGCTTGTGTGGTGCTTTGCATGGTGTGAGGACAGTGCCATGGGCAGACCTGAGCCCTCCTGCCTGCTTCATCACAAACCAGTGTTTAGGGCCAGCATCAGTTCCAAACTTGCAGTTCCTCCATCTACACTAACTCTCAAGGGGGAAGTAGGACATGTATAGAAGCAGAATCCAGTCCCTGCAGTCAGCTCTGGAGCTGAAGAAACACTGTGAGATACAGCATTGCCTTGTCTGCAGGGGGACAAACCTGGAATCTCTGAACGAGTTTTAAATGGATTAGTTACACCCCATCAAACTCTAGTGGGCATTTTATTATTTGGAATTAAAGTGACCTGATTTCGGCATAGCTTAATTCCACTTGTAATGCATTTAAGTTAAATCTGAAGAGGAATGCTTTATTACAGCTGGTAAATCCTTTGTGCACCTCTGGTTAATTTGGATTAACTTTCTCGAGAAACCTTTCATGCTCACCCCTGCTGGTGGTCGACTCAGTTATAGCATCTGTCTCTGCCTCTCTGCTAATAGTGCCAGGAGAAAAATATGTGCCAAGACATAGTGCTCCTCAGTGCAGGCTGAAGGAGTAGGAGAGGGTCAGCCACCAAAGGTTGCTCCTCATGAAAGTCAACACTTAAAACACTTCTCTCTAGAGCTTTATGACCAGCTGCCTCCTTAGGTAGGTACCACAACATCTTGGTGCCAGGATCACAACACAGGAGGGGACACTGCCTCCCTGGAACAGGGGATGCTGTCACTGCCACCACTTTGAAAAACTAGAAGGTCCCTGTCCAAGGGGACTAAAGTTGTCCTGGCACCATCTGATTTTCTCAGCTAAGAGAGAAAGGGAAGCAGGTGCACCTATGTGCTCTCCTCTTTAGCCTTTTTAAGGTGAATGCCTTCAGGGTGCTCTTTTGCCTGGGCTTCCCCACTCACAGGGCTTCTTCTGCAGACTGCTACTTCCCTAATTCTTTCACAGGAGAGTCAGTATTTCCCAAAGATGGTGAGTTTGATGGTCAAGATGACATCATAGTGTATCCAGGGCTTAGCAGCTGAGGGGTCATTCCTAGATTGGGAATAATATGTTAGGTTTCAGTATCAGAGGTATGCTATAGCCACTGGGCTTTTCTGCCCCTCTGGTCTATATGCATGTCTGTGCTCTCCGAAGTGACCAGAAAGGTTCTGGTTCTGCCTGAATCTGAACATTATTCACTTCATGAATGTTTGTCTAAAATATCTGATTGTTAAGGCCAAATGAAGCCTTCACTTCCTCTTCAAATATTTGTGCAATGACCTATAACTACTGGCCAACATGCCTGCCAGCAGTCCATTAGATGACATCCCATTTTACAATTAAGTATTATCATTTGATAACCTCTTGAGGTTAAGAATACAGATGTAAGATCTCCAAGACTCCTAAAGGGAATGCTTCATATCAAAAGTATGTTTCCCTTGAGGATGACATCACCACAGGGACACATATTTCAAATATTTTGGCCATCATATTTTGAAAGCTTCTTTAGAAATACAAAAATGCTTTTTGAGTCCCGAAAGAACTTTTCTATCAGTCTCGAGTAAATGTACTACCATTTAACTCTTCAGAAAGCCTTGAACAATAACAACATGATGTGTCATGGGAAACAAAGTAAAGAACTGCAGTGAAGCTAAAGAAAGAATATGTTCGGTATATAGTGCTGGTATTACCTGAAAATAGGTTTTTTCTAGATACTATGCTAGCATTTTTGTGATGAAGCAGCTCAAATGTAGCCTGAGCCAAAATTTCAGATTAGGATCCTGGATATTTGAGGACTTGAACTCCAGTTTCAAATCTAACAAATGGTCTCTGTGCACAGAATGCCATTAGCTACACTGAAACCCTAAGCCTGAATCACTCCCACCTGTTAAGCTCTGGAAAAGGTTGGAAGTATCTTCAGTGATAGTATTCTGAAGTAGCTTCAGAATTTTCACCAGTGCCTGACTACTGATGCTAAATCACTGGCTATTAACTTCAGCAGAAAAATGTTACACAGACGTGTGTGTGTGTATGCATACAAATATATATGTATATACATGTATATATGTTTGTGTACACATATATATATAATCTGGATATGCAGTTATATGAATAATATATTAGTGGGTTTGGTTGGTTGTCTTTTCCACTTCTACTTCTGGCCTTCTTTATGTGTCTCAGATTATGCAGCTTAGGAAAACAGGTTATGAAATGAGCAGCATTCAACTACTGAAGGCTACTTTCAGTCATAAATATAAATATGGAGTAACTTCAGTGGAATTAGGGATATTATCCTACTGAGGAAGCAGTAAAATGCATGAGGGCAATGCAGACTAAAGAGTCAGCTTTCTTATTTGAGGGAATGAAACTGCTTAAAGTAGTGTACTTGAGGAGAGGAAAAAGAAAATTCAGATTCTTGCCCCTCCCTTTTGGCAGAAATAGCAGGAACCAACTCAGTTTGGGCCCTCTTACAGTGACCATTGCAAGGGCCAGCTATATTCCACCAACAAGGCTATGGACTATGGCCTCTTCACTGTGGGATGGCACTTATTAAATGCACTTCAATTACCTCAAGTTTTTCTTGTAGAGGTTTTCCTTGTGTTGAACAGGTGAATAACTGCTCTAAAATGAGTGAATTAGTATTATCTTTATAAACCCTCATTTACTTATAGCATTAATTTGGTAATACAATATGCAAAATCATCCAAGCGAGGTTTTAAATATATCCCAATGACAATATTCAAATAAAAAAATGAATATTTAAATCTTTATTAAATAAAATGGGACTGCTTTTGGTGTCCAACCCCATTAATGTTTTTTGAAGACAGCATTCGAGTGACTTCTGTTCTCAAAGACTTCAGAGAACTCCTAATAATTTGATAGACAATCCCTAAAGATTTGTTAAACAAGGATAATAGCAAGTCATCATTTAAAAAATAATTATAACTGAAATCTTAGTGTAGAACTAACACTATTGATCGTAGTGCTATAGTTTGAAGTATGGTATATTTGAAAACACTGATAACTTATCTGAAGCTGTAAGAAGGAAAATATACTCAGTTCTGCTTTTAGCAAACTGTATTAATACCTATGTATATAGACACGTTTATTTATACTGTGAGGTGTATTAATTAAATTAATTTTTAAAAGAATCGTTAAGGTAAGCTGTAGCTCCCTTCCAACATGTCAGACAACCAACCATTTGGATGCTTTGATAATGCAAGAAACCAATGACTCCTGCTGGCAAGAGCACCTCCTCCTCCACCACATGTCTCCAGAATCACAGACTTTGCACAACTGGAAGGCAGACTTTAAAAAAGCAAATTGCATCACTTTCACATGAAAGCAAAATACCTGTTGTTTTAAAAAATGACAGTCAAAAAGCTGTCAGCTGGACTTCCACTGAAAAATGGCCCATCCATTTTCCAGCTTATTGGGAAATCTAGACATGGGCTTCAGCTTAGTCTTTTTAGAATGGTTACAAAAAAACAGATGTGCTTTCTGGATTCAAAAGCCGAGACAGAGGAAAATATACATCTATCATATGGGATTTGTATTTTATATTGCTCTAGAATTGTCCCCTTGGCTGTCTTTCTTGTCCTGCAAGATAACGATCTTTTCTGTAGGGGTGACAGCTTGCAACTCCAATTTCAGTGAAACATCTCCCAAAATAAAGCACATACAGAGTAGGACAAACATTCCCTCTGTTTTCCTTTCTCTCCTGCTCCAGTCTTGTTCTGCTTAGGCTTTTCTATCACATTTAGCAGTTGAATTTTTCAGTACATCGGCCTGATTGCAGACTGGAACAAAGGAGAAGACAACCTGATCTTTTCAGGCAATAAGGCTCTTGTATGCATGTTTTTATCATATAAAAAATGATCACACCGCCACTGTTAAGATTTCATTAGACCTCTTGCTCAGAAAAATATCATTACTACCCATAAACTAACAAACAAGCAATGTGATGCAGAAATATTTTTTTATAAAATCTGCCCAAGATACAGACACTAGGTTAGCATGGCTACTGCAAATCAATCTTTTCAATATGAACATCATTGTAAGAACAGAAAAAGAGATTGGCAGGAATTGAGCTTTAAGTTGATAGACACATGGAAGTGCATGAAATATGCATTTGATGGTCCAACAGCCCACAAGAGAATGTTACCCCAAGAAGAAATAAAGAATTGTTTCAAAAGCACAGTGAAGCTCACAGAGTGATACCAAATTAAATAGATTTTGCTTTTAGTTTTTGACATCACTAGACAATGGACTTCACAAATCACTAACACACACTGATTTTAACGTGACCTAAAATTACAGAAACATAGGAGAAGGAAAAAAAACTTTCAAATTTAGTTTAAAAGTACAGATGTCTTTGTTTTTTCACTGGCAACTCCAACACTATTGCCTTTGGACATTTTATTTTTAAGAAACATCTGTCCAATTTGGATCTGTCATACTGCAACTGTGATTAGTTAGAGATGTTACAAAAAGTGAAATTACTTATGCAAGTCAAGTCTACAGAGTTAGTCTATCATGAACACAAAGCAATGAATTTCCTGAGAACAACAATTTGAATTTCTCTGTTGCCTTTTACTCATAGACCCCAAACCACCTGAAAAGCATTATTTAATTACATATTGCGCAACCTAGAGACGGGATGTATAACAAAAATTCAGTAAGTCTCCTCTGAGATGGAAAACAGCACACATTCAGAAAAAACGCTATGCTATAACTTAGGAGGATGTGAAAAGTCAGTGACAATTCAATAGCATATATGTAGGATGCTTGTAATTATTTATGTTATATTTGACTGAGGTATCATCTTTTACATCAAGTCTTTTGGGGTCTGTGTTCCACGATGCTTACAACCACAGGTGAGTAGTCATGTTTTCCCCCTAAAATATGGCAGTGGCAACTGTTCCGTTTTAAATCGCATTTATGAGAACATTGAGACAAATTTTAGAGATGAAGAAAAATTTTCAGGCAAATAGTTTACTTGCCAAAAAAAGAAGGACAACTGAAGCTATTCAGGAGTTTGGATTGAATACAGCAAATTGTTTTAGTTAAACAATGTGGGGAAGGAAAGTGAAATTCTGAAAATGTGAAACATTTTGTTCTGACATTACCAAAATTACAAAATTCCTCCTTTATATTCTTCTTTTTAGTTAAAACATTAGAAAAAGTGGGCAGTACAATCAAAAATGAAGAAAAGAGAGTGACACACTACAAGAAAAACCCAAAGTGTGTCACATTTGGAAGCTTTTCAGTCTGACTCTTTCCAGTTTGTGCAAGAAAACCTCCAGACAAGAATGCGCTTTACCGCAGAGGATAAGGATACATGCACATTTCACATACTTCTCCTGTGAGTTAGAGCAAAGATGCATCAATTGAAAGCTGGAAACTGTTGTTAGTAAAGTCTACCAGTTTGATCTACTTGCTCAGCTTACATAACACGTTTGATGAAAAGCAATTTAGGTGGTTTTTCATGAACTATTTTTGACTGAACTATTTTTGCACAAGTCATCCATCTTCTGCCTTTTAGTGGTTGCAAATATTGATCAGATAAAACTATCAGTACTCCTGAATTTACCAATCTTAGACAAATGCTTCTCTTCAGCAGACTACTGTTTCCTGGAGCTGATAAGTGCAGAACAACATTAAAGCTGCCTTACCTGCTCACAGGAGGATTGTCTCGCAGTGGAAGAGACACCAGAAACCAACTTAAAGCAACGAATTTCCCACTTGGCAAAGGAGTGAGATTTAACTTCCTTGAACTGTGGAATATGTTACACATTACTTAAAATGATGGCAACTATGGCACAAGTTGGACATGTATTCACTTGTGCAAATGGCCACCAGGTAACACCCTGCTTGATACTACGCAGGGGCAGAGTACTTACTCAAAAGCATGAGGGATGCTCAAATGTCTGATATGTTATTCCTTCCACTGTAGGAAGCTGGCAGACACGCAAAAGAATGGAAGACCTACAAAGATGCTCAGGCATATGTGGGAGGCTCTGACCCATTCTTACTGGATATTTGAGCCTGCTCTCAGGGGCACATTGAACAATTATCCATAACACTAATGGCCAGGGACCAGCAGTTCACCTTGGGCTTTAAAATCTCTGGAGTCTGACCCCAACTTGTTGTTGCCCATGAAGTCTGGAGTGATTGGGCAGCCTGCAACTAACTACAGCTTTTGCAATTGGCAGAAATCCCAGGCTCAGCTGTACTGGGGCTCTGTGGCTTCTCTTGCCCTCTAATAGCTCATTAAGCTCTCTTGCAAGGGAAGAACCTGGCATCCAGAGCTGCAGCTACTAAATTCCATTTACTGTCATCTGCATACAATTTGCTATGTGGAGCTGAGGCACCACACTGTTATGAAGGGAAAAAGTGATGTGGGGGAGCAAAAAACACTCTCTCATACAGCATCCAAGCCTTGTTTTTATGCTTTCATAGGTTGGTTCACATTTTCAGTGAGCAGAAAACAGGAAAGAAGAACTCTTTGAGTATGTACGTGGCAAAATCACACATGATGCACCTGGCCATTGATGTGAACTTGGCTCAGGCTCAGGCTAGCAGTGACTATATATAGACTATATATTCCACCATCATTGTGTGGGGAAATACTGTTTACTTCCACAGTGAAAACCTTTAGCTACCAAGATAACAGAGAACGGGTTGAAATGACAAAAACTGCTGTGCTGCTAACAAGATCAAACCAGAACAAAATATGAAAGAAATTAACTTGCTCTGGTCTTGCTTTTGGCAGTTTTGGCTGTAAATGACCTCTTGCCTATTTTCTGCCCATTTGCCTGCCTGTTTCTGCAGAAGCTAACCAGCCACCACACCAAACAGCCATCACATGTTTCAGTGTGATTTTCTTTACCTAGTTCCCATTTGTGAAAGAAAAAAAAATCTACAAAAACTGTAGAGAATCTGTTATGGAGTGTAAAAGGTTTTCCATCTACTCTCCTTTGTCCCTCTCAAGCCTGCCAGCTGATCTGCTCACAAGAACACTACCTCATCTGGTTCATCCAGATTAGCAAACACTACTCCTTGAAGTGTTTTAGGTAATCTGTCTGATTTGGACTGGCACAGGTTAGAAAACATACCAAAGCAACCCCACCAGAAAATCCAATGGGGCAGCAATATCTGTAGGAAGAGGGTGATGAGTAGGTAGAGCTGGAACGGAACAGGAGACGGCAGTCCCTTCTGCTCACCCAGCTGAGTTTCACTTGTGGGATCCATCCTCTGGGCCAGTAAAGCATCTTAGATCAGGAAAGTTTTAGGACTGTGAGCAGGAAGAAAAGCAACTCTGCACCCAAGTTTAAAAAAAATACTTAGGACAAGTACCATTAGGTAAAGCCTTACATCAACACAATATTAACAGCTCAATTCTTACATAATTAAAAGAGAGAAGAATATGGATAGAAGGTATAAAAAAGAATCTGAAGTTAAAAAGAAATACCTGATTTATGAATTTCACCATCATTTTTATTTAGATCAGAAGAGCAGGCCAGTTCTTTGCTAAGGGAAAGTGTATTTTTACTTGATCTTTGTGGGAAACAGTCATTAAAGCAAGGAAAAAAGAGAGAATTCATTGTCTTTGCCATTTCCAGAGCCCTGTTCTAACTCAATTGTTAAGCCAGGGCAGTAGTGTAATGACACCTAAATATGATCAGTTATCTTTACTCCTTCTCTCTTAACATATGTTTGATTTTATAAAGTGCTGAGGAAAAGGAAATTGAGATTACACTCCTTACAGATGTCCTGAGAATGCTGGAAATTGTTGATGGAATAAACTACGCTGAGAGATCACCTTTCCTTCATTTCAAAGCATGTGATCCTTAATTTGGCTGATGCTGAGAGATGTTTTCTTCATGGGGCCTTCTGTCTCTTCCACTTGGCAAGCAATGGAAGAAGATGATATGAGAGAAACTGGTCCAAATTCAAACACGTACAATCATGACTTTAATTCATGTTTGGAAGAAGTTCTTTCTACTATATAAATAAATCACACCCTTTAGAAAATCTTTTCTATGGCTGACAGTAATACCCAATGAAAAAATGATATGTCTATCATGCATAACATGTGAAAATTGTCCCTTTATCATGAAAAAGGATTAAGGCTATGCTATTTTCATTCTTAGCCCATTTCCTTAACTAAAACCTAGTGGCTTAATTTCTCTTTTTTTTCACTGTGAATTTAGTGCTTATGAAAATTCCAGCTTAGCATCTTAGGAAGCTGAAGCATATTATTCACCCAGAGAGCAAGAATACCACAGGTAATAGTAGCATAGGGTACCACCAAAGCCAATCAAATTCGGTATGGAGGAAAAAACTATTTCAGGTAAGCAACTTTTTCCCCTCACAAGATATATACCATTCTTAGTTTCCATGAGAACTTCATTAGCATTGTGCCCAATTGTGTTCCTGAAAATGGTTGCCTAAAGAAATTAAGATTTTTTCCATCAAGACTGTGAAGTCAAAATGTGAACAAAGTAAATGTGATCATAACTGTTTTACTGACAATTTCAGTGGTGAAGCTTTCCAAGTAGATTTTTCTTAAATGTCAAATATCTCCAAAATAGGTTATTCTTAGGACATAGCCCAGCCTTCTTTTTTGGACATTAATCTCATGCTGATACAGTTATACTCCATAAAATGGCCATTCAAAGCTGGCTCAGGTGCAGCATATGATCATTTAGTATGCTTCACATTTCTGATTTTAGTGCATGCATCCATGCTAGACAGTCAGACAGCAAAGTCTGAGTATAGTCTAGAACACAGAATGGTTTGGGTTGGAAGGGACCTTAAAGATCACCTAGTTCCAAACACCCTGCCATGAGCAGGGACACCTTCCTAGACCAGGTTGCTCAAAGCCATCCAACCTCTTCTTGAACACTTCCAGGGATGGGGCATCCACAACTTCTCTGGGGAACCTGTTCCAGTGTCTCACCACCCTAACAGCAAAGAATTTCCTCCCAGTATCTAATCTAAACCTACTCCCTTTCAGTTTGAAGCCAACACCAGCTTTTTCAAAGTCACCGTAAAGGATCTCTTTTCAGCCTCACCAGCCTTGCTTGTGAATGAACAAAAAGGACTTTTTCTGGTAGCAAACTTATTTCTAGGGTTGGGTGTCCCTTAAATCTGAACAACTCAAAAGATGCAGAACCTCCCAATATGCGAACCTACATGTCTTGTAAGTCAATGAGACACATCCTACAGTGGCATTACATATGCCAGAAAAGACCAACCTGAATACATGCTAGCCTCAATGCAAAGTGTATGAAGATGGATATGCCATATCTCAAAGAACAAGCACAGCTTTTGCAGGATGCTTTTGCTGACGTCAGCAAACAGCTCTAACATTTGTGTAAAGCTTTAATACAGGAGTCCTTATTATTTCAAAGTTATACAGTGCAGTTTCTGTCATTCACGCTGTAAAGCCTCTATCTGCACAAAGGCAGAGAGACCCAACCTCTTCTCTCCATTCACAGTGTTACTGCACAACAGTGAAGACTGAGCAAATATGACTGAGAGTATATGATAATAGTTATTAGGTGATTTAAACCAAAATATCAAAGGTACCTCAAAGCTTAGTTACTGTTGGATATGAACTGTGATATATTCTTGATGAGATACACTAAGTTTTTATGTGTAAATGTGCTCTTCAATTGATCTCTCTTTTCTTCTGGAGTGGTAAATAGCTGTCTTCAGGATATCAATAGCATATGTGTTGATAATTAAATTTATGATAAATTTATCAATATCATCGATAATGAGAAAAATGTCAATAATTACACTGTTGATAACGAGATGCATTTTAATATACATACGTTAGTATGGCACACACACATGCTTAATCTCTGGCTAAGCTGTGGGCCCATGTGTAACCCATCTTGGCTCCAGCTGTGGGAGGAGATCATACTCTGAACTCTCCTCTGCAGATCAAGATCATCTGGGGTTTTCAGTGCTTGTCATCACAGGACCACAGTCCCAAAAATACATCAGAAAGGCCAGTTAATAATAGTCACTCACCAATGGTCAGGAGCAAATGAGTAAGGAGGCAAAAAAAAGAAGCCTAATTTGAATTTATGCTCCCCCTTTAGCTGCTCTCCTTGCACCCCTCCTCTCTCTCCCTCAACCCTTTGGTGGGGAGTCAACTACCTCAAGACTTCCTTAAATTCCTTAAATGCAGCTTTGGATGGCCAGGTTTAGGATTCATGCAAAAAGCTGTGGGATTTATACTGCGGCTGGTGGATGCGAGCCTGAGTGCATTCAGTGAACTTAAATGAAAACTAAATCTGAGGGAAGCTAGATCAGCGTAATGGACTCCTGGGATGAGGGGAGGCGGAAGAAAGTGTAAAATACACCAGATCAGACTCCCTCCAGAACTGGAAAACTCGGATTCACATCTGAATTTGGCTCGCATTGCCTGACTCAGAAAAGAGAACTCTTTCCAAGTCTGGAGACACCGGTACATTCTGTGCAAAACCCTTACAGAGATACTGCTAAGCTTGTCTAGCCCACAGTTTAACTCAGCCTGACATATCTTCTGTTTTACTCTGGAGGCACAGGCTGTATTCAAAGAACCACTGCACAGCAGAAATGAGAACAATGCAGTGTGTTGCTCTGTAACCTGCTTCTGCATGCCAGGGATGGTGCATGGGCAGCACCTGAGTGTCATGCCACGGGTGTTAATGCTGGGGCTGCATGAACCTTCTACTTCTTTAGATGAAAGAAAATGAAAGAGAATGAAATAGTCTATTGTAGGGCAAATACATTTCAGAGAAGCCTTACAGCCTTGTGAAAAGTACATGACAAAGTAGGGGCTGCTTGGCTTTCAGATGTGTTGCAGTTATGTAAGCGACAAGGGGAAAAAACATCTATGGGTCAGGACCTGTCAAGCGAAAAGACCGAGTGAGAGTACTAGTGGTGACAGCTGGTATCAGATCTAGACTCAGATCTAGAAAAAGATCTTTGTAGTGAAGGCTACTGACCCCCCAGAAGGTTTAATAATGTCCAGCCTCCATGAAGGACACCACTGCTCAGTGACTGAGACTGGGGACAAGCAGGGTGGCATACACAAGGCTTGGCAGAAGGAAACCTCCCACCTTTCTCTAGGGTTGCACTGGAAAGGAGTGGAGATCTTCACAGACTGCCACCCTTCTCTTCTATAACCTCTGCAGAGAGCAAAAGAGTATATTGTGTTTTCTTTAATTCACTTGGAAATATACAGAGGTGACTAGAATCCACTGCTCCAGGAGGATCACAAACCATAGTTTAGTCAAAGTGATGCTATTGTGGCTGTTCAGAACTGAATTCCAGGTATCTATTCATCTGAGAAAATCTGGGGAAAACACTGTAATTTCTCTTCTACCATCAATAATTTGGCTTAATGATGGAAAAGTTATAAAAGTAAAAGAAGATAAAATTGAGAACTTGCAAAATTTTAAAAATTGGCAAGAACTTTTGGTTTAGATAAAGAAAACCCCCAGACCAAGGAAATTTGGAACTTGTTGCATTTTAATTCCCTTCTATCCCCAGTTCTGAATGCAGGATTGATGTCTGTAGTACCATACCTTTCCCCTATCATCTCCTTCCCTTTCTTCCCCAATGGAAATAAGTTTGATGGAATCTGGAAGGGTTCACAAAGAGTTACTGGGTTTTACTATATGAGTAAATATTTTTGCGTTGGAGTCTTTTGGTGCTTTTGTCTTTTTAAATATGGAACTGACAGCATTGGGAATAAATTTCTCAAAATCTGTCTTATTTCTTGTCACAACCATCAGATCTTTTTCTAATCTGGATTACCAGATAAAAAATAATTATATTAGGAAAGGAGTGCCTCAGAAATTGGACACATGAAACCAGAATGTTGTTCTCCCTCGTATATTATCACCATTAAAGGAAGACCTGAGACCCTAGAAGTGTTAATCAGACACTCAGTGCTACTTTGAACTCCATCATCTGCTTCATAAGGAGCAACCTCCAGCATCCCTTCAAATCCAAGCTGCCCATGGACATAGCAGGATGCAGGACCACCAGTAGCCACCTGCGTGCAGGGCACAAGGGCAGCTGGGTGCAGGAGTCCCCCAGTCCATGCTGCTGATGCCAAAGAAGGGCAGGGAGAAAAGCAGAGCAATAACTGTAGTGTTTTGGCCCAGCAAGGGAAACCAAGGTGGAAATGCAACAAGGGGGTGAGCAGTGTCAGCAGCCTGAGGCTACGTGAAGTGTCTGTGAGAGAGAGCAGCAGCCCCAGCACAGCTGTGTCCCAGAGACCGAATTTGTAATGACTCGGCATAGCACATGCCAGAAAGCCTGCCTACCCCCGCAACCATGGAAGTTGTGAGTGGATGCTTTGGGCCAAATTAGTCCCTAGTGGAAGCTCAGGAAAAGCCAGGGGAGCTAAAGGCATAAAAAACTGTGGCCCTTTATTAGCATCATATCTGGGAAGCCAATTTTTGTACATCAAGAAGTGATAAGCAACCAAAATAATGTCAAACAAAAGAGGACTTCTCTTTCTAAGAACTTCTGACTCCAGTATTACCCATCCTTGTTTCCTGCAGCCCCATCCCTTCACTCAAATGGCTAGTGGGAATCCAAAACCTCTTAATTATCCCTCACTAAACAAACAGAATAAATACCTCTCTGAGAAAGGGCTCCAAGATTTGGTCAGCTTCGTGGACGTGGGCCAAGAGATTAGCGCTAGACTGTGCAAGCAGAGGATCAGACTGCTGCAAGCCCACACTTTGTGCAGGGGAGAGTTTTCCAGACATAGGAATTATACCTGAAAATTCTGCACTGTAACATGATAGAGCCGGTAACATCTGCCAGGTTTTGAGAGATGTTAAATACACAAACATATGTTTGGGCAACCTTATGCAGACTTTCGTAGCTCATAAAGAAGACACCTAGGGAGGTACACTTTCAAGAGCTGAGGTTGATATTTTTTGTTGGGGTGATTAATATTGGCTGGAAAGTGAGCAGTAATGGTGGTGAAAACTGGAAAAAAATAAACTTCAATAAAAGTCTCTGCAGAAAGGAGATGTTCCTAGAAAATATTTAGACCAAAGCCAATTTTCCTTGGAGAAAAAGCGCTAGAAGAAAGCCACCAGCCCAAGCACTGACTAACTCAGTGTTTTGATTGCTGCTAGGCACTTTGAGGTGCAACTACATACATTTCTAGCTAGAACAAGACCACAGGTGGAGGTCTGATGGCAATTCAGGGAGAATAATATGCAAACCAAATATCAGTGTGCAATCTGCAACCACATAAAGACAGTTATTCATGTGCTTTTCAAATGTTATACACAATTGAGTTTAATCTGTGTCATGAATGACTATATAGAGTTAAATCAAAACAGGCTTTTAGGGGAAACAAAGAGGAAATGAAACAATGGCAAAGATAAATTCAAGCTGAAAATACCAAGTGGTCTTTGAGGAAACAATAGGAGTGCTATTAATTGTAAAATACCCGGTAGGCTCCAAGTAGATTGGCAGCATTCACTTTTCCAAGCCTGAGGCCAGAATCAAAGAGGACACTAAATCTTCAAAGGAACTAGGGCCTAGAAAAGCAGAAGCATTGAGTGTGTTGCTGAAGGTTATGGAGAGAGAGTCAGTGAATGCTGTCAGAAGGTTATGGAGAGAGAGTCAGTGAATGATGTCAGAAGGTTATGGAGAGAGAGTCAGTGAATGCTGTCAGCTACACAAGACACTCAGGTGGAGACCTGAAGACCATGTGGCAGTTTAGCAGTCTGCTGCCAGCCCAACAATAGAGATAATGGGGCTGAAGAGGAACTCGTATATGCAGAGGAAGATTAAATTCCTGTCTCACATTACCCCAGGTCAAGGAAAGCTGATGGTACTGATAGTTGCTCAGTATTTGATCTATTATCTGTGATTTACTAGGTAAAATACAATAAGGATTTCAATGTGAAATTTTTGGTCTCCATGCATTTACCCATCCAAGCTGAAATTGCTTCAAATTCTGAATATGTTCAGAAAAAAATGATGTCTCCTCGCGAGTAACATGCTCAGGAAACAGAAGTGTGGCATAAGGAAAGGAGCAAGGGACAGGGCATGTCATCATCCTGTGTTGGAGTGTGGTTCAGATGTGGAAGCCCTGGTGCCGATCCAGCCCAGTATACTGGACAGGGCATCCTAGTCCTGTTACCATCAGGTCACTCAAAGGTGCTGCTCCCACTCCCAGGGTTAGCACAGCATATGCATCTTAAGCACCTCTGCAGCGGGGGATCTGTCCTGAGGAACTATGTGTTGTCCTCCAGGAACCTGCTCTGCAAACACACGGGCAGGCTTGAGTGGGGCCATGGTCGAGGGACACTCCTGTGCTTGGCACAAACTAGTCTCCACAGTTACAGACTAGTGCAGTGCTCTTAGGAAGAGTCTCCTCCTCCTCACCACTCAGAGTGTGCAGAAATCTGACACCATAACATTTTTAGAAGACGGAAAACCTAGTCTGCAGGGCAAAGAGGACTTCAGTGTCTTGTCTTAGGTAAGAATTCAGGTTCTTGTGTGCCACAGGCTTGGTGTATATTCCTTCATGAACTACAATTTTTTCAGCCACTTGGATGTAAGTGCGGAATATCATCATTCGGGACTATATCAAACAATTACATAGCTAGATATAATAGCTACTATTAACTCTTAAACGATTACTACTAGAAATAGCCAGTTTAGAATAACAAACATAACTCAGTTGTGTAGTTTTACATTATTTGGTGATTGCCAAAAATATATATAAATATCCGTATAGAGGCATTTAAACAAGAAGAGGTACGAAAGAGAAAAAAATGAAACAAGTTAATGTTTAAATCCATGCCTATTCACATTCTAGTCAGTCTTGCATAAAGTATCCAAGGTTACTTTTTAAAAAACCATAACAAATGTTTTAGATCAAACCTTCTGCTTGAAAACAAATGCTGTTTTAACATGAATTGCTTTGATTGCACTTTGGTTTTGAATACATTTTAAAAATAAAATAAACCAAAACAAGACAGCAAAATGTTGCACTCAGAGTGATTAACAGAACCCTTGACTTTTTTCAACTAAAACAGTTTATCAAATCTAAATGCAGTATGTTATATTTCAGGGAAACTTTCATTGGCATAAAAATATGCCAAATTCTTGGTATCACCAAGAGACCAGGGGACAAAATACTAATGAAATCGAGGAAAACTTCTGGGACATAATGTCATAAAATAAGGATGAAAACGTATTGTAAGAAAGACCCTAAGTTCCCATAGCTATAAATAAATACAAGGACTAATGTGAAGTTGGATAGGCTCATTGCCCAGATGATCTATGTCCTATATTGTCTCTGTATTGTCCCTATGTAGACCTGACGGTACCTGCTGCCCAACTCTTTGATGACCCCTTGGGTTTCATCAGGGAAGCCCACTAGGAACAGCTGGCAAACCCAAGAGCATCCCACCCTCTCCAAGGTCACTGCACACCCCAAGTCCCAGGCAGTGCTGTGGTCAGTGGTGGTCACCCTACACGGCAACCTTGTGGGTCACACAAGGCACTGCCATGGCAGGCACCCACAGAAATCCCTTCCTGACCTTCACCCTGCACTAGCCCCAGCACTGACAATCCAGTATCATTCCCAGCCAGGGTATCAAACTCTGCCCAGCATCCGTCCACTCAGGGATGAGTCTGAGAGACTGCATCTGCTCTGCCAACACTGCCTCCTTTGGCAGCTACTGTGCAAGGCCCTTGTAACAGCCTGTTTGGTCATATTTCCTTCCTCCTCATCCCCAAAACTGCCAGAACGAGCCCCGCCTGTGTCACGATATTGAACAGGCAATAGTGCAGACCCAGCCAGCACATAGCCCTATAGGGCAGGCAAGAATGGACAGAAGTGACCTTTGTTTGCATGGAAAATATTTCCTCTGTGACACCAGCTTCAGCTTCAGCCTGAACCCTCCACAGTTCTCTGTGCTCTGCTCTGGGGCACTGCAGACTGACATGGTGAAGAGCAGAGAGGAGTGTTCACTCAGCAGAGCAGGCCAGCCCTCTGTGAGCACGCAGCAGAAGCATGATCGTGGTGATCTGGGCTGCCCTGGATTGACCCCACCCTCAGGGAGGAGAGGATGACCCGAATATCTTTCTTATTCTCCTCTTTCTCTTCCTGCAATCGCCCCCCTACTTCTTGCTCTTGCCACCTCCCTCTTGCTATAAGGCAGCTAGATAGATTCCAATCTGACTTCTGATTTAGTCCTTTCAAATTATGCTTCTATAAGTAGATTAAATCACTCCAAGGCCCATCCCTACCAACTTGTCACGGTTTTGAGGGACAGCAAATCTCCTAGGGTGGACTAGTTGGACTCAGTACTAGAGAGCATGCCATGGCACGTTTACTTTTCCATATAGATGTGGCCATGAGGACCAGGAAATATCACGCAGAATTAAATAAATGCATAAAAGAGAATATTTTCCAATATCTACAAGGAAATTTTGGAGGAGATGACTGATGCCAAATATTTTTTTGCACTTGATGTGTCAGCAGGATTCTGGCAGATGCCCCTAGTAAAAAAACAAGAACATATTTGAGCACATTCAACACCCTCTTTGGGAGATGCTGTTTCCTCAAACTGCCATATGGGTTGTATTCAGTATCCAAGGTGTTTTACAGGAAAATAAAACAATTTTTTATCATATACAGAATGCTTAAGTCCAAACAGATGAGGAAAAATAGTAACATAGCATGACAAAAGGCTCCAAGCAGCTTTGGAAATAACTAGATATGCTACAAAGAAGTTGAACAAACAGTTACACTAATCTAAAATGCTATATAATGAAAGTAACACACTTGGAGGAGAAGTTTCGACAGCCCAGCATGCAGATAGATTTCAGTATATGTGGGCTGTCACTAACATGCTTGCCCTGACTAGCAGAGAATGGACAGTTTTCTTACAATAGTGAATTCTGGGAAGAATTTTGTGGCTGAAAAACCTTGTCAAGGAGGCTGGAAAATTGATATTATTAAAGGGGGAGCAGTTTTGAGTCAGCCCCACACCGAACGTCCAACACACTTACTAATGCCACTACACATACTACCAGCAGAGTGCTCTCATGACAGGTGGGTCCAAACTGGAGAGTGGTCCGCTCCGTGCAGTGACCACCACTGAAAACTGCAGTCAGGTGTCTGAGGGCTATTGTCCTTCCTCACAAGGTTCATTCAGGGTATCAGATATTTCCCTAAGTGCAGCACTAAGACTTAAAGTCAAGCAAGAACAATATATTGCTGTTATAAACCGTGCCCTGTCAAGTCCTTCACCAAGAACACACAAAACTTGAGTTCCTTCAGCTTCCAAGCTCTGTTTTGCAGCTGAACCCAGAAATAGTCTGGAGTATGTGGTAAAACTGTGAAGGTCCTCAATCGAAACCAGTTTATGTATAATCCAACTGGCTGAGTCAATGCCTTGTCTGGTTTCAGAGAGACCACGATGGCCAGAACTGCTGGGTGGGAGAAGTGCAGCAGAAGGCAGCTCTGGCACACAGGGTTGGAAGGGCACATCCTGAGCCCTGCTGTTGTTGTCAGCATGATCTTGCTCTTTTGGCAGATAGCACTGATCACAGACAGCAATCATATACTTGGATACCTGCTATTCAGGAGCAAGTGAGATCTTCTGAGAAAGAAGAACTGCAGCTGAGGTACAGGGAAGAGAGTCAGCAGTCTTGCCTGAGAAAGTCTCGTATGTGGAGTAGTAAAATCGAATTCAGAGAGCCATGTCCCGTGACACAGCACAGTGCTCTCCACCCAACAGCACAGGCACCAAAGGTTAGCTAGCCACTTGGTAGGCTGCCTGACATTTTGTGTTATCTACCTTTTGCTCACTAATATTTTTATAGTAGCTGGAGAAAGAGAATGTCTACCTTTATCTATCTCTACTAAACTCTTGCAGACATCAACTGGAACCAATTTTCATCTTGGGTAGGACTTCATTTCATATAGTGCTGCCAGTGAGCACCAAGGTTCTTCATGAGGGAAGTGACCCATTGCACTCCCAACCAAGACACTTTGTCTGGACATAGACATCTGCACCCAGACATGCCTCAGACACCAACTAGCCCATGGCTCCTCTCAGCGTGCCAAATGGGACAAGGGTCAATTTTGGAGCACACTAGCATAACAAATATAGAGGTTCTTATAGGGGAAAAAAAAGTGAGGTCCAGTTTGGTAAAGAAAAGGTAAAACCAAAAGAAGTTCACTTGTTAAAACATGAGAAAAACAGAACACACTGACCCACTGTTTAAATCAAGACTGATAATGCAGAGGGAGATCATGGCTGGGCTTCGCGAACAAAGATTTGGGAAGGTCTCTACCCACGTTTGACACAAGTGTGCTGGTGGCTAAAGAGGCCGATACGAGACAGGCATGTCCGGTTGCAAAAGGCACAGCAGAAAGACTCCTCAGGTGGTAAATTCTGCAATACACGGTTCTTTCTGCGTTGCCTTTTCTCCTCAAGGGTGATCCTGCGTGTGTTCTCAAAGGAAACAGCAGCTTTATAGATGGTGTGTCTCCAGGCCTCCCGACTGGAGGCCAGAGTAGACCAGTTGTGGTGATCAATATGGCCAAGGCTGAGACGTTGTTTCAGGGAGTCCTTGTATCTTCTCTTTGGGGCTCCTCTCATGCGGCAGCCGGTGGCAAGTTCACCATGAAGCAAGATCTTAGGCAAAAAAAAAGAAGTTCACTTGTTAAAACATGAGAAAACCAGAACACACTGACCCACTGTTTAAATTAAGACTGATAATGCAGAGGGAGAAGAAGTTAATCAAATACTGACACAACAATTCCATTCTAAAAAGTCAGACATTTCCCTTTATAAATAACTGGTATAAAACAATAGATGGTGGAGTGAAGGGACTGAAGAATATATTGTTTTCATCAAACAATGTTGTATTTGGGAATAGAGGAACCAGTAATTATAATATTTTAGCGAAGCCTGGTTTTGGCAGCTTTTTCAGCATCCACGTGCAGAATGATATGTCACTTCCAAATATCAAATTAACAGTAAATCTAGTTCTCCCATTTCTCCTGAGCTTCATTCCATTGACTTTCAAATCATTGAGTGATTTAGAATACCAGGGTGTTTCAGAAATAGAATATACTTAGTGGCATTTCAATTCTAACAACTTGTTCAAATGAGTACTGTATAATTCAGCAGATTGTTTAAGAAAAAGCAGCTACAGGGATCAACAAACCTGACTCAGCTATGAAGTTACTGGAAAAATCCAAGTTGGTAGATTTTAAAAAATCTAAAATAAACCACAAGATTGGGTTTCAACATTTAAATGAATCTAACAACATGATTTGATTTTAAAAAAAAAGAAAAAAAAGTAAAACACCAAAACTAGTATCATAAGGAAAGGAAGCAGAGAAATCAAAATCCCTTGGTAACTTCAGTATTTGCCTGATTGTGGGGATAAATCAGCATGTCAATACTGTCAGTGAAATTCCTCCAATTTTATATGGAAAGCATATTGTATTAAATAGACTTTAATCTAGAGATCCCTTGATCATTAAAACTCTCCATAATCAAAACAAGGTCAAAAGGCAAACAAATGAAATTAAATCCAGTGATTACAAAAATAAACAACTGAGTAGTAGATGGTAATTTCATGAAGCATATGCAGTAGTTCATATCACAAGAGTGGATGGACTGGGAAAAATACTGTATTTGGAAAAAAAATATATTTGTCTGAAAATGATCTCTTAATTTTTTGGCTACTCTTTCATCCACCACAATTGTGTGGTCTGTTTTTTCAGAGAAAGAAGAAGTCAACTGAACTTCCTTTGGCCAGAGTTTTATTGTCTCAGGAGTAGAATCAGGTTTCTCTTAAATAACTGAAGGCAAGATTGTTGTCTTATATTATATGTGTTGTTACCAAACCTATTGTGGATGAAGACCATACCCAAACCATTGCAGACTCTACCAAGTCCAGAGAAATATGCTACTTCCTTCAGAAGAAGAAAAAAATGTTTTCCACTGTACAACTGAGAAAACATCTGTTGCTAATCCATGGAGTTTTAGAAGACTGACTGGTAGCTGTGTCCCTCTGGAAATGGATTGACTTAGCAAGCAGTATATTAGTTTTAAGAAAAATATCTTCACTGGTGCCTCAGTGCCCTCCCCGCACCTTGAGCATACCAAACCCAGAGGAGAGGATGCACCAGATTCCAGAAAAAGATGACACTGGTTGACCTGGAGGTGTCTCTAATTGTCCAAGAGCACAACCTTGAGTTTACCTGCAAGGCATTAGTTTTGGGTTTTTTTTATTTTCTCATGCTATTTTAAACATTCCACATGCAGAACACACGTACAAACTGGTGGTAAGAAAAGGAAATTTAAAGATGTCTGAGATGTATTTCTAGACCATGAGCATAGGGGAACACACTAAGCATCTAACCTCCAGATTTTGAACTTGGAATGACTGTCAGCTGTCTCCACATTGTCTAAGAGGCTGATGGTTTTGGCATTTGAGTATCATTTCAGAGATTCTGTGTTTTCTGCTCTGTGATTGCCTCAAAGGAGAGGCTGGGATGAATTCTACAAGGCCAAACACGGTCAGGAGCAGAAAGTGTCAAAGCAGTCAGACCTCTGCCCTCCCAAACCAGGAGTCTATCAATGTATTATTCCGTAAAGAATGGTAGGTGATGCTTTTTGATTGTAACTAATGGGTAGCGGGGAATGTACCTCTATATATAATTTGACTTGACTCTTACACCAGTATCAGAAGACTTTAGTTCCTGGAATTGCATTGCTTTCCAACTTTCTCTAACTTCTCTGTTTTTTCCGCTTTTCTCTCCCAGCATTTTATTTGAGCGGTCCCATAATGCAACATGGGATGAGGCATCTCCTGTTCACATTGCATCACAGCATTGACACCACATTTGGTGTATACTCCCACTGTTTCTGCACTATGTAATACACAGCAACAATCCTTACTTCAGATTTTCAAGGGAAGGCATCAGTAAGATCTGTTGGTCCTTATACAGAGGTTAAACTGTCTTTCCTTTCCCCTCCCATATCATAGTCCCACCCATAGTAACTTTTACAAGTAAATGGCTGCTTAACAAGATAAGACAACAGTGTCTCGGTATTTCATTGCCCTCCAGGGCAGTACTTCATACCCAGATAGCTATAAAGAATGTGTCAGATTAAGTAAAGTTCTATATACTGGGATCTCAGGAATTATGGCAAGTAAACTGAAGGCAAATCAGTTACTCCTGGATGTTTACTTTCATTCAGGACTTAAATGAAATAGGGTATCCTGTAGGCCTTTGAATATGGAAGCTCAGAAACTACAGTCAATTAAATGAATTAAATGAAACCTCATAAGTGGAATTTTGAGTTGTGCCCAATGAAATTCAGTGCTCAAATCAAAATGACCTGGAATGGACATGAAAGGAGATCACCCTCTGTCTAAAGAATTTGCGTGACTTTTTTTACTCCTATTCTCAAGAGATGTGAATTTCTGTCTTGAAAGTTGTGAAGCTGTACTTTTTCCACTTGTGTAACTTTTATATAGATGAAAAGTAAATGATAGCAGTTCTACACCTTAGGTAGCCTGTAGAGCTTAGATTGTGATGGAGAGATGCTGACTCAAGATCTTGAAGAGTTACTGTGAGGTGTAAAATACTTGTTTCAGTCTCAGGTTTGCCCACTCTCAGCACATACGTTATGGGGGTGTTTGGAATTAGTGAGTGTTTCTGAGCAGGGGCAGATTTGGGTTAGAATGAGAGGACAAGAGGATGACAGTGAAATAAACTGTGAGATTTAAGAGAAAGGTAAGGAGAGAATTTAATTAATGGCTCCCACGACCTCAAGAGCAGCGGGAAGGCAGAAGCTAGGATAGAAAGGGTGCCTTGCTTCACAGTTGACTCTGAAGTCTCTCAAGTTTTAATTCTAATAGGAAAGTATAGGAATTTACCCTTTTACATGTTTACTTGCACTTGGACCTTCATTACCCTTTCTTTAATTATTTTCTGAGGTACTTCAAACCACCACACACCACTCTTTAACCTCGTATGTGCAGAGGAGAGGAAGCACAGTTCTTTTCCTGGGCACTGTGTGTAGAACCTCTGAGTCTACTCCTCTAGTAATTTTAGAAGTGTTGGCAAATGCTATCAAAGACACTCCTCATTGCATTCTTCAGAGATTTACTGTCCTGTTGTCCACAAAAAGAAAAAGTCTTGACATTGTTGAGTGGAGTATTGCATTGGCAGCATCACTTCAGAAAGATATTCCCCTTGTTTTATACACCTGACTCCTAGCTAATTAAGGCAATTTCAGCACATGCTTCCTCAAGTGTTGCACTGCATGTTGTAAATTGTAGGCTGAAAAATGTGCATGGCAATATCTCACTTTTTTAGGCTTTAATTTGGAAAGAATTTTTTTTCAAAATATATGAACATATTTTAAAATTAAAGAATCTGATTACTATTCCAATACCTGTGTCTTAAGGAAATTAATTTTGGATAGGATTCACTATATGCAAGAACCAGAAAGAGGTATGTACACTAGTCTAACTTCAATCAGCTCTAGTCGACCCTTCACACCTCCAGAGTACTGCCCAGTGGAGCTGGAAAAACCCTCTTATGAAACTTGAATTACTCAACTTTCTCAGGCCAGGGCACGGCATTAATGCTTACACTCTCTTCAGAAAAATGGTAGTATGTAGACAGCTTAGTGTACTCTGTGAACACAATAAAAATAAGAAAATTTGATGAGACAGTAGTGTGCTGCAATTTAGTTAAAATGCCAAGAGGCAGGTATATTTCTTCTCCAAACCAAGCATAAAATGTTATGAGAATTTTTTTTCAGATTACATCACAAGAAAATAAAAATCTGATTTTCATTTAAAATCTATGGCTTCTATTGGGGTTTATTTGTTAATTTTATTTATGTTTATTTATTATTACTTTTAATTGTTTCTATTGTTATTAAAAATTAATAACAAATATTATTATTGTACTTACTATTCTTCTTATTATTATTTTAAAAGGCTTAAATAGCATCAGTACTTTCTCTGTAATTTCATTATCTGGGAAGGCAAAACTCAGATAAATGCAAACATTTAAGTATGGCTTTATTTAAGCATGCAGTTTCAGAGAAGTCTATTATTTAGGATATCACTTAAATCATATCTTATTTTTCCCATCAAGTTGTTAATGATAGCTTTAGGCTGACCATTTACTCAGAAAAAGGAAAACACTGTTCCGCCGTCTTTTACACAACACTATCTTCTACAAAAACTTATCTTTAGGTTTCATAGGAGCCTGAGAAATCAAATACAGAGAAGATAAAAATTTCTTATGCCTGGAATACTGTAAAAAAAACCCAAACTATAATGAATGCTTCAGAGAAGAGGAACCTGCTCATTTCATCTGCTTTTGCATGTTAGCCAGGGAACGCACTTTGAACAATTGTAATCAGCTTAATTACATTATTACTTTTTTTCATTTGGCAGTGGAAGTTTCACAGAAGATCTTTGCTTGTGCTGGTGAGGTCCTGATTTTTTGTGACTAGAACAGGTTTTGTGCACTGTTACAGGAGTAACTTACTCTTTTTACACTGCATCTAATAGGTGATCTGCTAGCAAAATCAGTGGGAGTTTTGCTATTGAATTCCATGGAAACAGAATTCAGACTTAATGACTTTCCTGGGATGTGCTGAGGTCTGGTGGATTACATATGAGTCTACTATATTGTCTGTCATATAATCCAAGGCAACTTATTTTTAAGTAGGACTGGTTATTTTGATTCTGTCTAAATGACGTTTCAAAGGATTTTTATATCATGAAACACTTCAGTTCTCTGTCACTGAAGGTAAAAAAAAGTAGTAATTTTCAATGGGTTCTGGTCCATTGAAGTTACCAAAGGGACTTTTTTTTTTAATCATCCCAGCTTTATTCTGCTTTCTGAACAGCAGCACTAACCATTATGAAAGTTTTTAATTCAGGTGGCCCATGCTCTTTCCCCTCCAAATTACGGATCTACCTTAGCCAGATAACATTCCCTGCAATGTGAAATTTCCCCCTCCGACTATGTCATGTGGTGTCCCATGGGAGCCAATGAACCACAGAGCCAAGCACAAGGGACCACAAGGAAACTTGGTCAGGCACCAATAGCTGTAGTGGTGAACATTGTCCTGCAACACCCAAGCTACAGCATGCTCTTAATCACTTGGAGATGTACATGGGTGTTAACTGAGATGGTTTGGGCAGTTCAACAATTCAGAATGTTTTCACCTGGAAACAGGAAAAGTGAAATATGCTAATTGAAAGCATCAAAACGAAGCATTTTTTTGTCTCAAACCATACATCTGTATATGCCATGAACTTCCAATTTCGTGAAAGACTCTTCACATCAACGAAAGATGCAGTTTTCAGCCCCTGCCCCCTGCCACTATCCTACATGGCATTTATCAGATGAATTGTTCTTCTGCCTGATATTCTGGTCCCTAATCCCTCTGTGAGAGCAAAGCTCCAATCTTCTTGGCTTTAGACTAGATCCTGGATTGCCAGCTTCATCCCGGAAACTCCTTTTAGACTGAACAGTCACTTCTCTGGAAGCTTTTATGGGACAGCCTTCTTAACGCCTAGCACAGTTTAACCCTTTAGAACAAAAGATTAAAAGATTTTGAAAGCAGCAGGTTTAATACATCTACCTTACCTAGGAGTTTGCCACCCTTCAACAGAGAACTTCAATGAGGTTTATTTATTAGCTTTCTCTGAAAATCCATTTCTTTTAAACCCATTCCTTGCCTCCTTCTGAAGTTGTTTGACCTAATGTCCTGGAGTTTTGGTTCTTCTCTGCATTCTACTTGGGACACTCTGCCCAGGTGGGCAGAGTTTGCTAAAACTCCCAGCTGCACAGATCCAGGACATCAGAGCAGATGGCATTTGCAGCATGTCCTAAATGCAACTATATTCTTCCTTGCCCATGGACAGTCAACACCTCCTAGGAGCAAACATAGTTCCATACTGTAAATCCCTCATGGCATTTAAAGACACTTATAAACATATGGAATTCATAAATTACTCGAGAGCAGTCCAACATCCTTCAAGTTTTTTCCTGAAGCTAAATATTCTACAGAAATGCAAGTTATTATTATTATCATGTCATACGGCCAATAGCAGCTGGGAGAAGTGAAGAGATTACTGCTGCTTTCTCTTTACATTGTACTAGCCTAATATGTGTTTAAAGTTTGCTGGACAATTACAGTTTAAAATAACCCATTGTGTAATAACATTTTTCTGTGAGCAAAGAGATGGAATTCAGAACATATTGAGCAGAAGTAAAAAAGCCCAGTGCTAATAATCTTAAAATTACTGAGCTAATTAAGTCAGGGCAAGCAAATCACATTCTCTAGGTTTCGATTAGATTTAAAATAAGGGGAGTTTGAAGAAAATGGATTCAGCTGTTACTGACTTATATATGCACACAATTTTCCATTGGAATGTCTGGGGCAAATTGTCCTGCTGCAAGCACAGGAACAGCTGGATGTATTTTGATGAAGCAATAAAAAAAAAAAAAAAGAAAAAATATGGCAGTTTCAGAGGGCAGTTTGATATAAAATGGATTTTGTCTGAGATAGTTATGGTACATTAGACTAACGCCTGACTGAAAGACACTTGAAGCCAAAGACTCCCTCCCAGCTTTGATGGGCTTTGGATGAAACCATACAGGAGGTCATAATATGAGCTGCACTCCATGCTTAGCTATTGCAGGTGTTACTGTTCAAACTACAAATCGCTGTCAAGTAACAAATATTGAGGGACCTTAAGTATTTCTACCAGATGGTGCTGGTCTGGTCATCGAACAGACTCCATGCTTCTGATTGATGACTATTTGGTGGGTTTTCAATACATTGTGATTACCTTGACCTGCAGCTTTCTGAAACCACTGAATGTTTGTTCTACTGCTATACTTGGACCATAGGGCCAAAGGTCTCTTTCGTGGTGAAAACTGTAATATTAGAGGGGTTTCTGTCTAGGCTTTCTGCATAAGCCTGTGTACCGAACAACTCTTTTTTTGCACAGGTTAAGGGCCTGGAGAACAGTATGCTGAAAATATGTTAAGGAGAGGTGAGGTAGGGCCAGAAGAGGCCAGTGGAGCAGAGTGCATATTTCTTCAAGATGCAGAGCTCTTCCAGCTCACTCTGTTCCAGAATTGGTCCCTAGGTAGGGTAACATTGGCTTTTCTTCTTTCCCTCTCTCAGCAGTCACTTCCTCCACAGAGCTTCTCCAGCCAGAGTGGAGAATAAGAACATTGTTTTGATCAAGGATAATCTTATCTTCTTTCTGGAATGCTATTTCAGCTAGACACTGACTCAGAAATGAGAGTAGTTGAGGGAGTTCAGGGATTCCTATTTAGGTGAAAGATGAGATGTTGATCTATTCCAGCCAGCTAGAAACACTGTGGAACAGAAGCTTTTTTTTTTTTTTTTAAGTTCCTATCAACTATGTACTTTGAATAACTTACCCAACACTGTCTGACAGTCTGGAATTTCAACCCATTTTTGCTTTGTAAGGCACTGATTAAATGCAATTAGACACAGACAATTAGACAACAAGCTTGGATTTTCCTCATTAGCATTATTAGCAGTGCTGGCCACTCCTAAGTGGGTAAGGAGATCATGGCCCTAGTATAAGAAAAGGCAGTAGAGCTGTTCTGCTTCATGTGGCTTTGCAGAGGGTATCACTCAGTTTCTGTCCAGGCATCATGCTTCAGCAGCTCTGTCATTCTGCAGAAAGCTGATGCGTATCCCACATGACAGTACCTAAGCTGCACAGACGAAGAACATACTTGAACTATACATGATTCTGAACATACCATCAATACCAGAATCAGTATTACAACCTTGCTACCACTGTAACATGGTGGCCCTTTCCTCTCTACTTTGTGGGATTGCTCCCAGAAGACACTAGCATAAGATAGATCATCCTATTTGTAGACACCATAGCCTCCTGGGCCACCCCCGAAATGTTCCAGTAACATCTGTACCAAAACTGAATTATCTTCTATAGACTCAGTATTATTCTTGAGTGATTGCTTCACTCCAAAAATTCAGCCTTCCCCACTCACCTGCATCATGCAGAGCACCATCCCAGTGCCTGACACAAGGAAGTTGACTTGAGTCATGCCATCAGCATCTCTCAGAGTAAGGCAGAGATGCTGATACAGAGTCTGAACAGGGATTTCTGGCTTACCACCTTTCTTATTGGTCCTAGTCTAGCCCAAATCTCAACGAGCCTCTGCAGTCCTTGCAAAGTCCAACGTATAGAAAAGAGAAGGTCCCTTCCTTGGCTACTGTGTGTACTTTGAGCGAATTTGGGAGGAACAGTATTCCTTGGGGCAGCAAGTTCGCAAGACTTTTCCTAAGATATCACAGGCTTCATTCCCAACCGTTGTCCAATACAAACCTCCTTATGTCCCTCCCACATGACATGGGCTTGAGGGGAGACGATAGATCCTGTGGGTCAACAACTGGTTGCGCAGCTGCTGTTGACAGCAGGGATTTGCTTTTACAATCATGCAACAATCGAGCAACACTACAATCACATATGGGATCCACCTGACAAAGCTTAAGGAACAAAACAGGGCTGAAGGGAGGACATCTCAAGCAAATGCTCATAAATAAAGTGCCTTCTGGACAGCATTATTGGGAAAGCTCTCATTTCTCTTCTTGGGAATAAGCCTGACTGGTGCTTCTCTGCAGTGTACTAATT
Source organism: Pipra filicauda (assembly GCF_003945595.2). NCBI lineage: Eukaryota > Metazoa > Chordata > Aves > Passeriformes > Pipridae > Pipra > Pipra filicauda. The sequence goes on along the minus strand of NW_024104073.1, from coordinate 3,950,276 downwards.
CATTGCACTAATGCAAGCAGCATGGGGAACAAACAGGAGGAATTAGAGGTCTGTGTGCAGTTGCAAGGCTGCAATCTTATTGGGATCACAGAGCCCTGGTGGAATAACTCCCACCACTGCTGCACTGCTGTGGATGGTTGCAGGCTCTCTAGGAAGGACAGGCTGGGAGGGCAAGGAGTGGGATCTGTGCATTGTGTGAGAGCAGCGGGGTCACACGGAGCTCTGCTTGGGGCTGGACATTAGGCCAGCTGGGAATGTGTGGGTCAGGATTACAAGGTAGACCAACACAGGCTACATTGTGGTGGGTGTCTGCTACCGAATTCCTGATCAGGGAGAAGTAAATAAGGCCTTCTTTAACCATCTCAATATTTGCTTCAGGGACAATACATCAAGGCACAAGAAATTCAGGCTTCTGGAGCACACAGATGACAACTTTCTGACATAGTTAATCAACATGATCACACATGAGGCAGAGCTGATCAGGGATGTGAAAGTCCAGCACAGCCTTTAAGATCCATGAAATGGTGGAGTTCACATTCCCAAGAGGAGAAAGCAAAGCAAACAGAAGGGTCAAAGCCCTGGAGTTCAGGAGGGCCAACTTAGACTCTCCATGGATTTGTTTGGAAGAATCCCGAGGAAGACAGTCTGGGACAGAAGAGGGGACCAGGAGACCTGATTAAATGATTACCTCCTCTAAGCCCTGGAATGGTCCATCCTGAACCTCAAGAAATTAAGCAAATGCGGCAGGAGACTTTCATGGATGAGCAAGGATCTCCTGACAAAACAGAACAATACAGAGAAGCAAAGGTGGAAGCAAAGATAAGTAACTCAAAAAGATACACGCATTGTTCATATGTGCATAAAAGGAGTTAGGGAGGTACAAGTAATCAGGGGTCCTCTGGGCCTCTACAGGATGTAAAATACAACAAGAAGTGTTTCTACAGGTACATCAGCAGCAAAAGGAAGACTAGGGAAAAATTGGCCCCACTTCTACATGGGGCAGGGGACCTGGTGACAAAGGCCATGGAAACGACTGGGGTTATTTCATATTTTCTCTGCTTCAGTCTTAACTGATAAGACCAGCCTTCAGAAATCCAAGGCCCCTGAGACCCATGGAGAAGTCCAGAGTAGAGAAGACTTACCCTTCATAAAGAAGGATCATGTTAGGGAACATCTAAACAGTCTGGGGACCCAGTGGGCATTCATCCATGGATACCGAAGGAGTTGGCTGGTTTTATGACAAGGCTATTCTCAATTTTCTCTGTAAGATCGCTGTGATCAGAGGAGTTTTCTGAGGACTGGAATGGAGCAAATGTCATTCCTTTTTTAGGAGGGCATAATTTTCAATCTCACCTCGGAACTACAAGCAATTCAACCTCACTTCAGTCCTTCGGCAGGTGGTAGAGCCAATAGTCCTAGAAACCATTTCTAAACACAAAAGACAAGTTGATTAAGAATGATCAACTTGGATTTACAAAGAAGAAATCGTACCTGACCAACTTTACAGCCTCTTGTGATGATACGACTGGCTCAGCAGATGAGAGGAGGTGATTGGTGTTTGTCTTGATTTCAGCAAGGCTTTCAATACTTTCTCTCATACCATCCTCATAGAAAAACCGATCAAGTAGAGGCTAGATAAATGGCCAATGAGGTGACTGGAAACTGGCTGAATTGCCACCCCAGAGGGCTATTTTCAACGGCATGAAGATCAGGTGGAGGTAAGTCACTAGTGGTGTGCCCCAGGAGATGATACTGGATGCGGGCCCATTTAGCATCTTCCTTAATGACCTGAGTGGTGGGGCAAATTTTCAGCAAATACAACACTGGGAGGAATGGCTGCTACACCAGATGGTTGGATTGCTGTCCAAGGGAACCTTGAAAAGCAGGAGAAATGGGCCAACAGGCATCTCATCAAGTCCAAGAAAGGGAAGTGCAAAGTCTTACATCTGGGGAGGAAGAAACTCCATGCACCAAGATACACTAGAGGGTAATCCTCTGAAAGTATCTTTGCAGGAAAGGCTTTTGTGGTTGCCAGTGAACAAGGTGAACGTAAGCCAGCAATGTGCCCCTGTGACAAAGAAGGCCAACAGCCTGATGGGCTGCATTAGGAAGCATATCACCCCAAGTCAAAAGAGGTGATCCCTCCCCTCTTCTCAGCACTCCTGAGACATGTCTGGGTGCTGTGCCCCAGTCTGGGCCCCCCAATGTGAGAGAGACACAAACATACGGGAGCAACTCAGCAAAGGGCCAGAAAGATGATTGAGGGACTGGAGAATTTAACATACAGGGAGAGACTGAGAGAGCTGGGACTGCTCAGCCTGCAGAAGAAAAGACTCAGGGCGATCTTAACCATGAGTAAAAATACCTAATGGGCTAGGTAAACAAGGTGGAATCTGACTTTTCTCCTATCAACTGACTGTTACCACTGTCAACAAAAGACAACACAAAATGAGATACAGGAAAGTCTGCTTAAACTTAAGAAAACCTGCTTTACCATGAGCACAGTTGAACACTGGTTCAAGTTGCTCAGAGACGTCATTGAGTCTTCAGTCCTGGCGATATTCAAAGATGATTGGGCATTACCTTGAGCAACCTGCTGCAGCTGACTGCTTGGAGCACAGGGTGAATCTGGAGGTTGGTGCCTGCCAGCCTCAGCCATTTCATCATACTGTGATTTGTCATACAGCTGAACCAAAAGATATCAGGAAAGCTTTTGCTTCCTACACAGAGGATTGCAGTCCTGGTTACATCTTTCAGGATCTTGCCCCTCATGGCTGAGACACTGGCAGGAAAGGGATTCAAATGCAGAGGAATCTTTCCGCTCTCTTCAGATTGCTTATGGGCTTCATGTCAACGTGACTGAGGGCTATGATCTGATTTCACATTAAAGCCCACTGTTTGATTTGCAATGGAGAAATAGCAGACAGCAGGAAGGGAAGGTACTGTAAGAGGTTCAATTTTTCTCTGAAATATACCTACAAACCAGATCTGAAAATCTGGGTAAGGTGGAGGCGGGGAGGAATCCACAGCTGGAAGGAGGAAGGGAGAAGGAGACGATGAGTTTTATTTTAAACATATGTCCTAATCATGGCAAAGAAGAGAAATAAGGGTGGAAAACTGCAGCTGGAAGGGGGAGGGCAGGCAGAGGCGCTAATGATTATTGTAGATATATTTATTAAATCATTATTCCAAGCAGGGAACCAGGGTGGGAATATGCAGCTGGAAGGTGGAGGGCAAGGGGAAAGCAGCAATTTTATATTCAATGTTTGCAATGAGCATGGCTTGGGATAGGGACTAGGGGTACAGCCTTGCAGCTGGAGGTGGGAGTGCCACAGGAGAACGCTGGTTCCTACACCCGTCACATTAAAATATGCACATCTTCCCTCCAAGAAACCCTGGTGCAAAGGCTTTGCAAAGCTGGTGAAACAGCAGAGCTTTTATTTTAAAAGAGTGTGGGGGAAAGCTTGTTCACCTGCTGGGTTTTTGCTAAGCTCTTGCAGCTCTATTACAAAATTACTCCATAAACTTTTACAGCTGGCCCCATGCCAGCAAAATGTCATTATTAATACTGCTATGTAAAGTGCCAACAGCAGTGAAATACTCATAGGGAAACACTGCAAAAAACATACAAAACTGCAGACCTTTGGAGAATCAAAAGAAGGGAACAGGGAAGTGGGGGAGAAAACTGCCATATGGACCCTGTATGAACTTATTGAGCTTATACCAGCACAGAGGTCAGTCATCAAGACTGGCCAGTGTCAGCAGGTTTCCAGCTTGTAAATGCATCAGCTCTGGGGTTAAGGTGGGGAAACAGATTATTGTGGTTAAGGTGGGGAAAGAGATTATTGTGTGTTTTAGATGGTCCACAGTCATAAGAACGAAAATGCAAAAAGCAAGCTATGAAGATGCCACGATCCTGTCTAGAGCTAAATGTTTTCTTCCTCCAAAGCAGTCACGGTAGCAAGAGGTACTCAGAAATCTGTGGGGTCTGAGTCTCAGCTGTGTCATTTCCTCCTCCCTTGGCTGTAGACTTATGCTATAGACCTGTGTCATGAGGCCTTTCAACCTATGTCACAATCTGCTGGAAAGGTAACTGTGAAGAACTACTTTGACCTGGTTAGAATCACAGAATCATAGACCATAGAACTGGTTTGGTTGGAAGATTATCTAGTTCCAACTCCCCTGCCATGGGCAGGAACATGTTCCACTAAATCAGGTTGCTCAAAATCCCATCCAACCTGGCCTTGGACACTTCCAGGGATGGGGCAGCCACAGCTTCTCTGGGTAACCTTTTCCAGTGTCTCACCACCTTCATAGTAAAGAAGTTCTTCCTAATATATAATCTAAACCTACTCTCTTTCAGTGTAAAGCCATTCCTCTTTGTCCTGTCACTACACGGCCTTGTAAAAAGTTTCTCTCCATCTTTCTTGTAGGCCCCCTTCAGGTAGTGGAAGGCTGCAATTAGGTCACCTCGAAGCCTTCTCTTCTCAAGGCTGAACAGTCCCAATTCCCTTAGCTTTTCTTCATATGAGAGGTGCTCCATCCCTCTAACCATCCTGATGGCTCTGCTCTCTGACAGGGTGATGTCCTTCCTGTGCTGAGGACCCCAGAGCTGGATGCAGTACTCAAGGTGGGGTCTCTCCAGAGCAGAATAGAGGGGCAGAATCACATCCCTTGCCCTGCTGACCACACTGCTTTTGATTCAGCCCAGGATACGTTTGGCTATCTGGACAGCAACTGCATATTGCTGGTTCATGTTCAGTCTCTCACCAACCAGCACCCCCAAATGGTTTTTGACAGGGCTGATCTTGATCTGTTTCTGTTTTTTCCAGTCACCTGAGACTTCACATGACTGCCAGGATGGAATGGGAAGGGGAAATCCTCTCATACCTGTATGAACTCTGCCAGAAGTTTTAGAACTGCAAAGAAAAATATGATCAGCCTTTTTGTAAAAATTTTATAAATGTATGTATAGATTCATACACAGGTTCTGGAGTCACAATTATGATGCTCAGAAGTGTGTGTTGTCATCCAGCTCCTGATTTTGGATGCATAAGGGCCAACAGAAAGTAAGAAGCTCTGACATCATGTGTCACTTGGACATTGATTTTCTGTCTTAGAAAAGGCCACAAGCTGGAGGTTTAGATCTGGATGAGAAGAAATAATTGCCAAACTTGGAATAATCTGACCTGAAGTTAGTCTGAAACTTGGGGTAGTTTATAGGTAATGGAAAAACCAGATCTATAAAAGCTCGTACATCCATTCAGACCCCCAGTTAACCTGGTTTCAATTCCTTCCTGGATAATCTGAGGGAAGCTGACTGTCAGTCAAAGATGTCACATTAAAGCATATGCTTTTAGGTCTTTCAAGTACTGAAAAGATGTCATGTTCTCATCTGCAGGTTGTTAGGATATTCTCTGGCTTAACTGTTTTCCTGAGTAGGATTGCTTTATTGAATCAGGGCCACAGAAAACATCTGTCCTTGTAGCACAGGGGATGCTCTTCACAAAGCTCGTTATCAGGAAGTCCTTCATGAATAAACCACTAAAGAAACATTTTTTAATTTATTTTTTTTTTTTTGCTATTAGTTAGAGAAAATGCACTATGAAATAAGACAAGGCCTGTATCGTTATCTCGTAACTACTAATGATTGCTGTCTTTTGTGCCCTTTGGATGGCAAAACTGCTTAAAATAATAGAATTAGTCATTAGAAAAGAAAAAGTCATCTTGCCATTTCCTTGCCAGTGAAAGATTGTTTCCTGTATTTTATAATGTCTCGTCTAGATTAAGTTCAAAAGACTCAAGGATTCAGCAATTCTCTTATTTTCCTGGAAAAAAAGCTCCAAAGAGCTCAAAGTTAGAAAATATTTCTAAAGCTTAATTTAAATGTCCTCCTTCCTAGCTCTATTTACATTTAGACTTCTTCCTATACAGTGGCTTGAAGCAGTGCTCTTATGACCTGATAATATATCAGTTCACCATTTTAATATCAGAAACTAAGACTTTTAAATTAAAAAAAAATTTAGGACTTTATGAACAACTATGAACTGCTGCCATTGACAGTCTCTGGATGCTGATACTAAAAACACCACAGTATTGGATTGATTCTGGCTTACTTTTGTCTTTGTAGCAATGATTACATTGAAATGAGTGCACTCATATGAAAAAAATCTGAATTTAGAAGTTAACAAATTAATATATGACATTTTGACAGGATTTTAATAACTTGTCTTCATACATTCAGAAATTGCTTATGTTGTGTTCCGTTGTGTCATAAATTTTCACATAAATTTTATAACCCTTACAATTTGATTTCAAGATAACAAATAATTCTAAAAATGTATAAAGAACTTTCAATCTACGATTCCACCCATTAAATCATTCTATAGATAGGAAGACTGAAAAAACTCTCAACTACTTCCCTCAGACTAGATAGTCATGGCCGCATCATATACTCTGAGAACAACTGGGTCTCTCATACCAGTTTCCTGTGTGAAGGCGACAGCCCTGAGACACAGGGATGGATGTGGTCATGGTGTTGATGTATGGAGTCTTGCCACGTGTTTGGTAAATCCATGCCTGGAGGAGAGAGAACCACACAGCCTGTGCACTGGCATGGCCCTGAACAAGCCAAAACTGATGAAAAAGTCACCACAGATCTCAGGACTCAACGCAGGTCTCAAATGTTCTAAATTTTATGTTTTCAAGTACACCCAGAGTCAGGTACATCACAATTTGTTTGTCAGCATATTTAGATGAAGATAAACCTGAAGACTGAATATGACTGAGAAAAGGACCTTATTCAGATGTCCTATGGAGTATCATAAAGTCTGAGCAAAAATAGTAATTCTGACTTATTTGATGCTTACCACAGTGGGATGAATTTCAGCTCACAGTAAGTTCGGTCAGTGGGTCTAACCTAATGCATGTGGTACAACATGTTATTTTAAAGCCTTAAAGTGAAGATTTTGTTCAAACTGTAGCTATACTAAATTCAATGTCTCATTTTTTCAGTGATGCAACAATATTGCTAGCAATTCTTAATCTTATAACTTTTCTAAAATCGTATTTTAAAAAACGTGACCCACCACATTAAATATTTTATGTGTAGAGGTTGGGGTTTTTTGGGAGGGTTGGAGGGTAGAGTTTAGGTGCATTAGAAAAAGACTACTCTTACCTTGAAAAGACAACAGATGGGATATTTCTCCAATTTAAGTTAAATGTATAATGATGTAAGAATAACAACATCAGTGAAATCTCTATTGATTTGCCAGGTGGATGTAAAAGGAGAATTAGATAATTTTTTTTTCTTTTTTGTAAATTTATTATCCAGTCAGATGTGTGCTGGCCACATTATGTTACCATATGTGAGGAGAAATGGTTTTTAAAATAGCTAATACTATATTTGAGAAAATTTCATGTAGCATGTGCCATTTAATATATACAGATTTTGTCCATACAATTATACAATTGGGTAAAATATACAAAATCAAGTTGTATTTAAGATTATTTTTGGTTATAAGCCAATGCAAATATTATTCTCTTATGATTGCAGGAAGAGATTAAGTATAGAATAGTGACTTGTGCAGTGTCTGCCAACTGCTGACTAATTGTATGCCCATCATTATTGGATCCGCATATACAATGTGGGTGAAAATTTAGAGGAGAATCACACTGCACAGCATATTTCAAATAGCAATGGTCATTTTGAGGCAAATTATTATATATTTTTCCAGTGTTAATTTCACTCAGTTATTTTAGTGTCCTTGGGGACTTAGAGCATCATAGCACTGGAAATGAAGTACTAGACACTTGTCTAATACAAATGAACAGTCAGAGACAAATATATGTGCACAGATTGCACAACTTTTTTGAATTTATTTCTCAGCTAAGTATAAAATTAGGAGAAAACTACACTATACTACTCTTTAGGTATCCTGTCTATCAGCAAATGGTTTATAAGACAGGATGATGGGAACATTGTACATTATCACTGGGGAAAATAGTTACAGCAACCACAATGTATATGTAGGCAGAGAGATGTCTTGGAAAAACATTTCCTATAATTGCATTGTGACAAAATGTGCAGTTAAATATTATACACATGGTGAAAATTACACTACAATTAATGGTGTGCCTCTAGCATAATTAATTCTTAATGTTTTTTAGTAGTTTAGAAAAAAGATACCTATCACTGAGTGCTTCATGTTATAGTATTGTTAGACAACAATTCTCAACAATTTTCAAAAGCCAGGCAGTGCTGGTGCTGGCAAAAAATCTCTGCCGACATTTAAGATACCTCTCCCTGACCTCATTTTAAGTTGCATGTTTAGACAGGGATGTTAAAACAACAGATTAAGAACAGATTAAATTCTCCGATTTAATTGACTCATTTTGCTGAAAAATGTGTCTGTATTTAGGAAAATGGAGGTTGATTTCCTCTCTTTGCTATACTTGCTATCCTCTTGCGTGAAAGCCGTGTTGTTGCGTGTCTCCTTAATCATAACAAGCGGATTATTTTTGCAGTAGTTTGTGCTTTCGAAGCTATCTCTAAACCCAGGACATTTTCTATTGCTAATTAAAATACAAACTGTGTTATTTGATGGTTCCTCCACATCTGGGAGATAGCCAGGGACAATCAGACACAGGCAGTTGTCACCTAAGTGAATGCTAAACCAGTTTCTCAACATTGTATTAATAGTTGCTGTTCAAAAGAACATATCCCTTGAACTTAGGTGAGTATTAGTATAAGAATATCCCAATAATTTATAATCTTCTCCACCATTTAAAGACCATTTAAAGACCTACTGATATTCACAGCCATTAAATGCCTCTTCCATGTCCTGACCACACACAGCAAGGCCTAATTACTCTTGGGGAACTTAAATTCCCACTTCAATTTCAACAGGACTGCACTTAATTTCTGTTCAAATCTCTTATACAACAACAGTGTTTGCTGCAGAGGATATCAGAACACAGTGCTTCGAGGAACTTTCTGGGCCATTAAGTCGATTCCCCTGTTACTGCAAGCAAACACATTGTATAATTTCTTTCATACACTCTTCAAGATCCAATGTGAAAGTTGTTGGGTTTTGGCCTCTGTTACTCAACTGGAGAATATTCCAAAATGCACTTGCTCTAAGAATGAGGAGCTACCTTCTAATTTCCACCTTAAACTTTTGTCTTCTCAGTTTACACCCACTGTGAAATGTGAAAATATTTTAATTTAGCTTAAATTACTTTTCTCCCTGCTGCTTTCCCTTGTGCCCTCCCCCTTATCTTCATTTCACCAGACTGAGCAAAAAATCTCTTCTTCCATCCTCTTACAAGGACAAAGACACTTTTTTCAAACGTGCTTAGGTCCTTTCCTGCATCTGCTAGGCTTTCAAATGGCATTTCTAAAGCCAGAAGTTGAGAAGAGATCTAACCAAAGCCCAAAAGCTGATATTTTTTGTCCCCATTGGAAATAATTTGATAAATTCTGGGACTGTATTTGTGTTTTTGTGGTTACATCACACTGATGGCTTTCAGTGAATCCTTGATCAACAAGTAAAAGAGACTGTTTCTCAACCCTTTCATGAATGGATGAACTCTGAGCTTCTAACAGATTTTTTTACATTCATTTTATTGTTATATTTTATCCCAGGCCCATTTGGGGTCTTAGACTCTGCTCTCTCCAAAAGATGTGTGTTGGCAATGCCTCGAAACCCCTCATTATCAGTACATTTTGTCAGGACCCTCTTCATATTTGCATCAAGTCACTGAGAAAGTATTAAACAAAATCAATACTGGCTACCAGTCTGGTTGCATCCCTTTCCTTGCCACAGACTTCTGCTCTCCTCCTTCATGTCTCCTGTTACCTACTTTACAATGCCACTCCTGATTCCTCTCATTATGACAAGTAATGGTTGCCCACTTGTTTCCAAAGCATGTTTTTCTGAAATCTTGATAGATGATGTATTCTACATTACTTTTGTGAAAAATATAGTGGTTCAGTATGAACTACCTCGGTTAAACTATTATTTGTATTTTACTGTTTAATTTATCTCCTAGGGCTCCTGAAGGAACTCTTTTAAAGCCTGCTGCAGGACCTTACACACAGTTTTGGTCAGACTTTTATGTCCATGGCTGTCTAGATACCTTTTCCTACACTTAAGTACAGCTGTTTTCCTTGCCACTCACCTGGCCTGTGATGACAATGCTCACTCCACCCAAACATGCTACGAAGCTTGCAGTTCTCTACAGCACATCTTTTACTCTGTTGGGATGGAGACAGATGATATGTCCCACTTAAGATGAACTTTCAAGCTAAAATTTTTCCCTAGATGCTGCATTCTCACTGATCCCTTTCCATTTGTCCTCATGGCCAATATTGTCATCCTTCCTGAACATTGGGGTGAAGAATTTATCAGACATCAGTCAGTTCTCACATTATTCTCACTGTTTTTGACGTTTACATCAAGGATTTCCTTGTAGAGCAGTCCTTTTTTCAGCTCCTATAGGCTCCCTACTTATTCCCAATAATCTTCCTGAGGTAGTAGTTCCCTCTGCCAGGTCTGAAACACATCCTTACATAATTTTCCTCATTGCTTGTGGTACCTTGATATATTCCTCTGCATCTTTGACCTGAAGCAATTCCAAACCTTTTTCACTTTGAAGACCTGAGCAACTCAGCCCCAGCTGTCTCTCCTAACCAGTCTTTTCAATTAATCAAATTGAAATCTGAAATCTTAATTAGAGAACTACTTTTTTGTTTATCCTTCCATTTAAACTGAGTCAGCTCAAGACTACTCATGTTAAACAACTGCCAAGTCCCATCCAAGAAGTGATTTGAACTTTATTAGTGGATGAAGTGATTTGCTGCCTGCAGTACATGGAGCCAAATCCTGAAATCTTTCCTCTGCCCTTTTTACTCTGGCATAAGTTTACTGAAATCAATGGGAGTTTTGTTTATGTAACTAAAGGATTGGGCCTACAGTTTGTATTTCTCTTTGAAATCCCTCCATATGAAAGGTGCTACACAAATAGATTATTATTTTACTTTCTTTTTATAAAGCACAAAGTATTAGTGGCCATCAAAAGTTTATGGAAACTTGAAGCAATTGCAGCTGGCATTGATCTTTTCCCCAGCTTAGGAGTCCCTAGGATAACACAGATGCCACGTGCAATGAAATTAATGTTGTGAACACAGTTGTTTGGTAAAATAAAATAAGACGGAGAAACAATTACCTAACTTGATATGGGACATTTTTAGGTTTTTTTCTTTATCTCATAGTATCATTTGCGACTTATTGACTCATCCAGTGCCAGATAGGTTTTTTCCCTTATGTAAAACCAGTTTTCACTTACATATACTGCTGGGAAGCATTATTCGAAATGATGAAGTGTAGGAAGTAGAGCCAACAGGAACATTTTACATAGTTAACAAGTACACTCTGACTTCTGCAGTTTACTTATAGACTTATCTTGATTGTTCTCAGGCTAATATGCACAATTTGGAAAACTGAAATAGGCTTCTATACTGTTCAAACACAATCCCATAAACTGAATCAGTTTTGTAAGTAAGTTTCACCTCAAGACCCCACAATGAGGTATCTATTACCAGGAGCTCTAAGCAAATGTTCTTTTAATTAGTGACATTTATCTTTAATGCCTGTTTTGACAGAAACTCTAACATAAACATACATTACAAATACAGAAAATCCAGCTCAAAGTATGGTTAATTTTTATGCTTGACAGAGCCATTTGGAAAAAATAACTGTGACCTTTTTGGAGTCTGGAAAAAAGAAAGGCTTAATGTGATGTCATTATAACACAGTTTCAGAAACCAAGAAGAAACAGTGGCATCTGTAGCTAAAGCACAATAACAATTCTTAAACTACTGCTTAAAAGTGGCAATAAAACCCTGAAAAGACCTTTGGGCCTTATGCTGAGGCAGCTGAAAAATCATGTTAAATAATTTCTGTAAGGACAACAATGATTACAAACCTGATTAAAGTTTACCTACATTTCATTCCCAGAGTATCTGAAATGAGGACTGTGAAACCAGATGGTTACGGAGCACACATGATGGATATAGTCCATCAAGCATGTCCATTGCCATGGAAACAACAGGAATAACATTATCTTTAGTGTCTATTTCTTCAAAAACCTGTTCATTTAAGTGTTGCTGCCAATCTAAGCAAAATTCATACGAATACCTAAGTATTAGCTCAAAAAAACAGGTCTGCTTCTCCCCATCCCGCAGTAAGTGTTCTGGACATTGTTGAGCGTTGCAGAAATGATAGCAGCCCGTGTCCTCTCCTTGGTCCCAACTGTACTCAGCTGCTTCTCAACAAACTTTCTTTGGGTTTTGGGCACCTTTTCTACCTTTTTTTTTTTTTTTTTTTTGAGGTCATTTGATGTGGATCACAATTTTGAGCTATCATATTCAAACAATTCAATTGTTACTTGAATGAATAAACAAACAAGGTGTGGTGGTTTGAGACCCCCAAAAATCCAACTTCCTAGTCCAAGCCCCCCTCTCACAACTCACCCCAGTGTGAGAGGGGTTTTCCAGACACAACACAAGACACAATATGGGGGGAAGGGAATTATATTGCAATTATTACACAAATAAATATTATAACACATTATATATATAATCCTAACTATCTCTTCTATGATAAAGCAATATTTACATCAGATCAAGTCTCCTCTCCCTCCAATAAAAGTCCAGAAGGGAAGAAGGAAAGATCCTTTCCATGTTCAAGGCAGCAGTGTCTCTCTTCTTCAACTCAGCGGTTGTAGTTGGTTGTAGCTGGATCTCTCTCCATCACACACAAGGGGGTCTTCTCTCACCCCTCTCAGCCCTTCGTCTCCAAGCGAAGGTCTCTCTCCCATGGACTGCGAAGCCAGGACAAAAGCTCGCCTCACCACCTCATATCACGGGGTGTAAGACCGCCATGAAGGTCCCTTCCTTGAGGGGTTGAGTTCCCTCGAGTCAGAATGTTTAGGGCAGCTTTCAGTTCAGTCCTTGCCCTAAGTGTTCTATCAGAACACCTTTGCTCTGTCTCAAAACTTCCAGTGTGGCAGCAGCGGGAGGGGAACAAGGCCACTTCCCCTGCATTCCGTCCGGCTGTCTCGGTCCAGCTTCCAGGATGCCTTGAGCTTCTCAGCTCCTCTCTCTGGTGCTGCTGCATTCCAAGACTCCCCTCAAGTAGGAGTCCACCCCCTCCTCCTAGGAGGGGTCTCAAAGGGGTTTTGGGGGAGTTTTGATTCAGTTCTTACCCCAAAACTGTCTCTGTTGTGCTTTCTCTGCTCTGTTGCCGGCTCTCTCTCTCCTTGCAGGATATCTCTCTGCGTTTCTGCATGCTGTCTTTGCTGCTTCCCTCTTATCTCTTTTGGCCTTCGGCCACAGTTCTCTGCTCAGTCGCCGCTCCTGCTGCCCACTCACAGTGGAGAAAGACTCCCCGCTTTTCAGTCTCAGACCTCGGTCCAGTTTAACACTGTTTCCGAGTTTCTGCAACCCCCCCAGCTGGGGCTGAGGGGAGCCTAGCCCCCAATGGGGCTCCTGGCCCTTCAGCTCCTCGTGGCTTCACAACATGGCCACTTCTCCTACAACAGCATCATCATCCTTCTTTTCTGGTTTGGTGTGATATGTTTAAATTTTGCAGGGGCGCTGATTGGATCAACATCAAGACACCACCCCCTCAGGGGTTACCACTTTTTTTAACTCCAGGGGGAAAAACACTCTTTTTTCCCCACCACACCAGGTGATAAAAATGTCTTCATTTCCCATTTTCTGCATCAATGAAAGGAACCAGAGACAGAGCAGAAGACAGAGTTTGAAAGAGACATGAGACAACACAGATGTGTTTTATGGTTCATCATAACCCTGCAAATGAGCATGTGGATTAGAAAACCGTAAATCTGAAGTGGAATGAGGAAATGTATGCACATAGAGATGGTAGACAGCATTGACACCATACTAACCTGAAACACTCTATCTTCATCCTCTCTGTTATGGATATTTCATTTTCAAAAAAAAAATTGTTTCATTCTTAGCCTTTCCCTCTTGTCCCATTTCATAAAAATAAACAGGAGATAATGCTATATGTAACAAGCCCCACCCAGCCCTCCAAAACCCATGACGTACTTTTCAAAAGCCAAGCATACTTTTACAGTCAACTCAGAAATATATGGGACACATCGATGTTCTGAAATGACTTTATGAATCCTGTGATTGTAGAAGATTGTGGCAGTTCAAAAGAATCTCTAATATTTGATCTCTTTGTTCAAGACTGTCCAATAAAAGGATTCATGAGGCAAAGGCTCAATTTGCCCCTAGGAAAGTACATGGCAAAAATCCTATTGGTACCACTAGGAAGTGGTTAATCTAATTCCCTCTCCCTCACAAAGTACACCTAGCAGGTCCATCCCACAACACGTTTATGCAGGTTAAAGCATTTTAGTCACAAGATTGTCTCACCATGTGTTCCCACAGCCAGCGAGGTCAATGATGTGTTATGCCACACAGTCACTAGATCAAGAGTCCTTGCCAAAACTTGTGAAAACATTCCTGGAACCATGTGAATATGATCTGTGTCTTTGTTCTATACAACATACACATCTACAAAAAAAATTACCTCTAACAAAAGGTTGAGGATTTGAAGATGTCATGCTGAGTACAACTGGCTGTTTAAGAATTTCACACCTCAGGAACCCAGTGTGGAATATGCATCATGGTCCCTGTGGCTTGTGGAGGGAATACAAGGAAGGTCGCGATGCAGAGACCCAGACCAAGTGAGCAGGAAGTAAAACAGCCATGGCTGTGTGCATTACAGCTTGGATTGCCATAAAAACATGCCCAGATCACTTGTGCTTTGTTGGCACCATCATATCAGAAACACAGCTTTCTACGGGCAGTAGTTGGAACTGCTCACTGAACTTCATCGGTTCACACAGGGCCTCTGAGTCTGTGACAGGGGCACAATGGCCACAGACGGCTGAAATTTCTGCTGAACTGCAGATATTCTCACCTGAGGGATATCACATTACTTCAGTGCTTTCCATTTCCATGTTCAAAGCTCTGCATACCTGTGCCCTGACCCCTACCTAAGTCCAGTGTCTTATCATATTCCCTCTCCATCCTCCACTGAGGCCATGGTTTTTAAACTAATTTCCTTACATTCTGCACTTCATGGAGAGCATTTGATTTTTACAGATGGATATTTAGGTCCCCTGGTTTTACAAAGAGTTTTCCTGGTATGACAGTTTCCTAGTGTTATTATAACAAAGCACAGCATACTGTGCAAAATGCAATGTGGCAGTGTTTTCCTTACTGCACAAATTAATATATAGCACATTTTCCTAGGCATGGTATAGTGACTAACCATCCTAGACCTGACCAGAGACTTCTACAATGCACACCTTTGTTTTGCAAAAGAAGTTGTCAGAATGCCCATTTGTGTCATGTTTTGCAACTGGCATACAGGACAACCAAATCTATACATTTTTTCCAGGATAGGATCTTGTTTTACTTGGAAAAAAATATCTATGAAGGTCTCACTGCTTCTGCCATGTTACTCTTATTTTTGTGTTGCTGAATAATCAGGGTTGTTCACCTACTGCTTCATACATAAAAATTGTCTTCATATGCCTGGGTGAGAGAGGCTCCAGAACAACTTTTAATATAGAACATACACTCCCTCAACAACTGGCTTTGCTTTCTGAAACATCTGTAACCTGGGGCCCAATCACCCTATACAGGACAGGAACAATCACTGCTGAAGCCAAATCCAATTCATCCATCACCTGAATGTACCTTCCACATCCCTTTGTTTCCCCTTATTGTTTTGTTTTGCCTCTGACACAAATTTGTTGGTTGGGGTTCTCACTCCTCAGCGCTTCCTGTGGAGTCATCTCAAGCCTTGCAGAGGTGCACAGCCATGTCAGGAAAGTGGTATGCACACATCACACAGAGTTCTTTACCTTCTCCCCTCTTAGGCTCCCCAGAAAGCAGAAACCCTGCTTTGCCATGTGTTTATGTAGTTTTTAATTTAGTATTTGCTGTGTGTTTTCTGCTCTTATTAGAAAAACAGTTCAAAGAAATGAGCCTTTCCTTGGACCAGAAAGTTGTGCTGCAAACAACTAGGGAAAATTTTGGTCCCAGTAAATATGTCCCGCAGCTATTAAGGGGAGGTAAATAGAACAGACAGAAAAGGACTGGAAACAACAGAATGGAGCAGCTGCATGCATTGCATTAAAACATGTTTATCATCTGGCCTACTTGGAGTTGTATTTTACATTGTGAATTTATTATATTTTGGCTTAATAAATGTGAATTCTCACGTTCTTCCAAAGTTTTAAGTAAGTCCAGATATGCTTCCCACACATTTCTTGGTGATCACAAGTTGTGTTTTTTAACTACTACATCAGTGATTAATTTCAAAATATATATGAACAAATTAGGCCTTGTCAGGTGCATTTATTATATCGAAGTCCCTTTTCTGAGACAAGATGTACAGACCTCTAAGTCTTAAAATAAACTTAATTCTCACTGGCAAATATTCAATGCCACAAAACAGAACTACAAATAAAATGAACAGAAGATTGAAAAAGAAGGTCATGCTGTTACAGAATTTGAGAAAAAATTAGCTAAAATTAGTTTAAAATATACTGACTCATACACAGTGAATAGAAAAATGCTATTTTCCACTGCCTTTGGGAGGTATCCTGTACAGGTGAGATTTTTCTTTTCTCTCCCAAGCTGCGAAATAGTGTGACCAGCAGGACCAGGGGAGTGATTGTCCCTCCGTACTTCGCATTGGTGAGGCTGCACCTGGAGTGGTGTGCCCAGTCCTGGGCTCCTCACTACAAGAAAGACATCGAGGTGCTGGAGAGTGCCCAGAGAAGGACAACAGAGCTGGTGAAGAGTCTGGAGAGTAAGTCATATGAGAAATGGGGTTGTTTAGCCTGGGGAAAAGGAGGCTCAGGGGAGACCTTATCGCTCTCTACAACTACCTGAAAGATTGTAGCAAGGTGGGGGTCTTCTCCCAGGCAATGAGTGACAGGTCAAGAGGAAATGGACTCAAGCTGTGCTGGAAGAGGTTCAGATTGGGCATCAGAAAGAATTTCTTCACTGAAAGGGTTGTTGAGCATGGGAATGGACTGTCCAGGGAATCCACGCTGCCAGATGGAAGTCACCATTCCTGGAACTGTTCAAGAAAAGACTTAAATGCCATGTTTTAGTTGAAAAAATGGTGTTCGGTCAAAGGTTGGACTCGGTGACCTTGGAGGTCATTTCCAACCTTGATGATTCAGTGATTCCGAGCAGAATGACAGGCACCTCCATTTTGCTCCAGCCAGGTCAGCTGTTCTTCTGATTCTCCTCCAGCTTCAGGAGGGACTGGGTGCTGGGAGAGGGCTGAGAAGGAACTGGGCTTGGTACTGCCTTGAGAGCAGCACTCAGGACTGATTGTGCTATTATGATTACTGATGTGTTCCTTCATTCCCTTGCTACTCCAAACTATATACAGGGATGATTTTTCATGTATATTGGGCCTTGTGTTTTGAATTCAGGAGAACAGATCAGATATCTGGTACGGAGAACATTTCTGTTACCTGTTGAAGGCCCCACCCTCAGTGACAGCTGGAGAGTTGCACAGGGTCACTTGGTGTTGGCCTTTCCAGGCTCTGGTCACACTTTGCCATGCCAGGGAGGGAGGGAGAGAGGGAGGGAGGCACTCAGGCAGGCAGGCAGGCAGGAAGGAAAGAAGGAATACGAGGTGCCCGCTTCCCCAGCAACTACTGCAAAGCTGTGCTGAATCCCTTTATTCATATCATCCGCTTGGATTATAAATATTTAGAGAAGAATGTGAAGCTGTAGTGGGTGACTGTGAGTATGGAGACTGAACACCAGGATTCAACCTCACCTGGTTCTTTTTTGCTGTTATGAGAAAAACATTTGATGATAATAGTATTTATCTACAGGCAAAATCCTGCTCAGCAGAGCTGAAGTATTTATGACACTCCTTGTATAATTGTTAACAGAAATTATTTTTAAAGTTAGACGTAAATTTTTCTACAAGACTTAGTGTGTTTGAAATTACCTTGAAGTTCTTTAATGTAATTAGCTTTCAGACATTATTTCTATGTATTATAAATGTACTGTGAAGAGGTGGAAACTCGAGAACACACTGAAGCGCAGAGTGGGCTTGAAGAATTAAATGAATGTAGTCAGAGAGGATTATGTATTACCAAAAGGAAGGTCCCCAGATCTGGGAACCAGTTTACTGATTCTTGTCAACTGAAATGAGATCTATTTTCCTTTTTTCTTCTTTCCCTCTTTTTTTTTTTTTTTAAACTCCCCAGGAAAGGAATTCTGATCCTGAACTATTTGTAGAAAAAGGTAATTTAGTGAAAGGAGATGAAGTAGGTGTCTCGAAATCTATGCTATTTTATAGATAAACACACTAGAATTCTCCAAAGAGAATTAATAGAATTACTAAACTGCAGAATCACCCATGTTAAGAAGTTATGAAGCCCTTTCCAAAACCTGATCTGACCAGCCAGGTTGTTTGCCAAGGGTCAATTTACAACTGCCACACAAGGATCATTTTAATTACACTGTCCAGACAGGTCTCAAAAGACCCACTTTCCCATTTGTTTATCTGAGAGAGTGTCACATAAATTGGCTGATCACTGTTTTCCTCAGCCATTTCCAAAGGACCCATGGGGAAGAAGAGGGGAAGCTGTCAATGCCTCACTCCCGAAAAGAAAAAAAAAGACATGAAGGCATGAAGATAGCTGGATGCCCCTTGAAGAGGAGATGATAGAAAATGGCTAAAGTGTGGCTGGAATTGATGTGCTGCTCCAGTATGGCAGAAGCAGATCAGGCTGGGAGGTGGGGTGGCCAGCTCCGGCAACAGTGCACAGGATGGACAAGGAGAGGGATGGAGCACAGCAGGATGCTGCCCTGGTATGGCAGCACAGCTCTAACCATGACCCTACTCCTTCCACCTGCCCACAGGCCGGGCCCAGCGTGTCATGCGTTTCTGTGCAGTGTGCAGTGGCCACCCAGCTCTGCTCAGGCAAATGAGAGGAAGCAGGTTTTCCAGTGGGGTGATCCAATTTACATGCGTCTTATGCTGCATTATACAGGAATAATTTTGACTCTTTGATTTCCTCATTGTAAATTTTACTCCTGCTGACAGAAAGAGTAATTGCTGTGACCAGAACGAAACTGATTGCTTAAAATGTTGAAGCTGACTTTTGTTCCACTTACACAATGTATACATTCCTGAAAAATGAGGTTTAAAGCGATAGACATCGTGTTGGTGTTTACCAGAAGTATCTTTGAAATGCTTTGTAATGCCAAAGTATATAGAAGGCTCATTTACTGTGTTGGAAGACTAAATGCAACATGGCTGTTTCTGCAGAAATAAAATAGATGTATGGTTTTATTTCCTGTTCCCTTACATAATCTTGTTATTAGTTTGAAACTCTCCAGGCATTATGTAGGTGATAAAGGGAGAAAAAAAAAGTTATTTCTAGAAAGCTGAGCAGTTCTAATTTCTTCTGGTTTTAAACTAAACATGCCAGCTTAAGCAGAAAGGTGTAACCACATTCCACTTCAGGGACAGGAGAGCAGTTGGGCCAAAAAATGAAAATACAGGTCAAAGCAATTTCCATAAGGAGATGCAGCCGAAAGCCACCGATCCATTCAGAGACACCCACCATGCAGTATCAGAATGGATACCGAGAAGGTCTGATGTTGTGAAGGGAAACACAGTCCCCAGAGGAAATCAGATGAGGGGCTGTTCCCCAGCTTGCCTTGCATGCCTCTCCTGTGAGTTTAATCACACTCCTCCAAATCTGCTTGCTCCCACACAAAGTCATGTGGGAGTAGGGAAGCAGCCCCATGCTTTCAGCTGTTCCTTGTCAGTGTGGGGCAGCTGCCCACATGGTTTGTTCCCAGCCCTCCCCTGTTCCTCCATCCTCTGACACTGCTATTACTATATACTCTGGTGCAAATCAGCACTGCATACTCCACACATACTATCTCAATCTGTGTAAACTCACTATAAGATGGAGCCTTTGGGGGCTAATCAACTTCTCAAGTGAAAAAGGTTATTTTGATTAAGGTTTGTTAGGCTGAGTTCATATGAATATTGCTGTAGATGCAGAGAAATGGGGTAATAATCCCCTGTGCATTCAAATACTTCATTTTCCTAGGTCCACCCCTTGTCTAGCTGGCTGTTCTTCCCCATCTCTTCCCACATTGCACACGTTGCATGAGTAATATCACCGCTATAGACGATAAGGAGGAAGACTGTCATGCAGCAGTTTCTCCTTCCAGCCTCTTTCCCAGTAACTGTGTCAGCTGAATAAACATTCCTCTCTGCTCAAGAAATGAGGAATGAGCTCACAACTGGGTTGATAAGGGTGGAATCCTCCTCCCCAACACAAATGTACCCTCAGGCGGGGGCAGACCCACGCCCCTGAAGTCCTTCAGCCTTCTTCTATCCCTCCCCATGTTCATCTATAGTCATACAGCAAGAACAGCCACCGGCAAGCTAATTTCATATACTCAGCCCTGTATCACCTGGCCCTGACATTATTTAAAGTGGCTGAAGAGCAGTTCTAATGTACAATAGTAAACTAACCTTATTCAGGCACTTAGTCAGCTCACCTTACTCCAACACAAATATTGTATAGTTATCCTATACGATATTTATTATAATTATTATTAAATCACTATAATTTTACAGTGTGTTGGATTTGTGTCCTTAAGAACATTAGGAAGGAGTAGGAAGAAATTTAGACCAGTACTAAGGACTCTTGAAAGTCCTCCTACTCCATTTTTCAAAACAACCCAAAAGAAAGCTAAGTGTAATAATATTTGGGGAGTTTCTTATGGAAAAATGTGGAAGTATCTGAATAATTTAATATTTACAATGACCCTCTGAAAACCTTTAAAAATAGCTCACTCTGTGGACTAAATCTAAACGGCATTACACAGCCTTGTAAAAACAGATAGAGCATCACTTCGAGGGAATGTATAAACAGAGAACTAATTTCTCTCTTTCTGTAGGGAAAACTGGCAAAAGGGAAAGCCGTTGTAAAATATTTGCATGGCTGAGGAAACTGTGGTGTTACCACAGTGACTGAGATTAATGGGCACGATCAAGGGGACAACATGGGCAACCAGCGAGCTGCAAAGATAGGAGATTTCTACACTGCCACAGTTGCTCCAGTCTGGGCAGTCCAGGGGGACAGAGGTTGCAAAGAGCCTGGGTCTTGCTTGGAAAATATCCTTTGCGGCATTCTCCCTATGAGACTAAGCACCAGCCTGTATGAATGTATTGTAAACATAAAGGTCTTGATACCATTCCCTCCTCCTTATTTTCCAGACCCTCGGAGCAGCCATCTGCAGTGACTGCTTAATGAGTTCCAAATCTTACTTCCACAAATACCCGCTATACAGTCTTCATACAATTAATATTCTGCTGTGTTACTCTGTATTGCTTGTGCTGTGGAAGCCTGTGCGCAGAGCTGCTCCACTTGCAAAGGTTGGAAATGCAGGACAAAACACAACTACCTTTGTTCTGAAATGGACATCTATCATGCATTTAAGCCACCTCCACACTGTTCTCCATTTGGTTTCACAAGTACATCACTACAGTCTAATTCAAATGAAGTACTACACAGAACTGTTTCAACTCAGAAATCCCCAAGCCTACTTTATTAATTCTCCAGAGACGTATAATGATGCCACTCAAGGGAACATAGCCTATAGGAGAAAGGTATGTTAATCTTTTTATTGTAAAATAGAGAAATTAAAATATATGGATTATTACACTTGCTTCATAACTGTGCATGGCTACATGTAAAAAATGATAATAAAAATGAAACCATCCTTTTTATAATGTGACTACTGGAATAATTTTATGTGAGTAACTACTATTTGGGATACATTTAAAATACTACAAAATTCTTAGATGACTGTTTCAGCATACTGTATTAATCAACTGAGGCATAATTGTATGATGGCCTAAAAGTCAAACTTTTCCTTAAGTTTCCTGACCTTGACCTGAAGAAAATGTTATAACAAAATTTCAGATTGGATTTCTTTAAGGCAACAGTTCTTCTTACCTAAACATACCCTTGAAATAGAGAGAAAGAGCTTGCTGATAAATGTTTCAACACCACACTTTATTAAAACAAGTTATTTCTGTTGTTTACTATGTGGTTAGGCCATGATGAAAAGCAGATCTTCACCAATACATTTTTGTGCAAATTCCTTACCTTTCTGTTTACAAAAGAAAGTGAAGTACCTTTCAGTGGTATTTGTCACAGAGCCCTAGCAGCCAACAATGCACACTGTCAACTGCTTAAGGTTTCACTTCCTAATTAACTTTCTCAGAAGCAAAAGAACTGTCTGAAAACACAAAGCTCTCACATTTACCCTCCTGCCACTCCATCCTATTCATCCCTGGCCCCACGGCTGCGGCCACCAAGAGCAACAAAGTCCTGAAGGAGGGTCCCCACAGCCCAAAACATCAAGGGGGTAACCTGAGCAGCTTGACTACAGAGCAAATTAGTTATCTGCTTTAGCGGAGGATTTTTTAAGAGATTATGACTCAATTGCAATTCCACCACAGACTCCTTGATGCAAATGCTTTTTTAAACCAACACATTTCTCTTTTTCTTTTTGCTTTATATAAAATCCCATTCAAATTCCATGGTGTCTTTCTAGGCTTGTTGAGTGAATGCACTCTCCTCAGGTATAAATCATCTTTTGTTCTACCAAATAGCAAGAATACTAAACGTAGCTGAAATTGTTATGGAGGATGTTAAGACCTATTTGAATGTGATCAACAGAAAAAACAGTATTCCATGAATCAGACCACAAGTATTGTTACATTTTTCAGTTACAAAACAGTTATAATTAGAATACTTCAAAATGTGATGCAGTACAAAAGTAAATATGAATCCTGTCTATTTCAAACACAGCCCCCTATTTCTTCCCACTGTTACTAGAGCATGATTGGTTTACCTAAAGCAAAGTTCTGCAATAATTGTCAAAGCAAGACACAGATGAAAAGTGCTGAATGCAGATGTTGAATACAAATATTATTTCACCAAGTTTCTACAAATAAGCTTTGGGTAAATTTTCTCCTAACAACATGCCCCATCTTCTGCTGTTTGCTGATCCTTAGGCTGGACCGGGCTTTCATTACTCTTATTTGTTTAAAAACAACATTCCCGTGAGCCTCAAAGGCAAGGAAGACTGACATGTCTTGATTTTTCTACTGTAAGTTTCTTTCACGTCAGGATGATGGTAAATTATTAATTGCATTATACCTTGAATGTCTCCAGATGATCGCAGATTGTGAAGCTCTTCTAAACACAGGCTTGCAAGCTGATTGACCCAGCACACATTCTGGTAGCTAAATTGCAAAATGACAGATTCATCAACTGAATGAGCTGCTATCAGATAATATTAGCTGGCAGATGTCTCAAAAGAAATAGTTGACATCTGCAGAGCTCTGGCAATTAACTGTTTACAGGTCCAACACCTGCCCCAGTGATAGTATTTATTTCACAAATCATTTTAATGGCCATTTTCTCCAGCACGCAAAATACTTAGCCTCGAAGGTAAAAAGTTCAGCACCAGCCACCTCTTCACGGCAGCATACAAAGCAGAAAGAGAAGAAAGGGAGACAAAGCGCTATAGAGCCGGGTGTTGAGTGATTTCCCTGCCTCCCTCCGCCACCCAGGTGAGTCGGGACACACGGAGGGGGATGGCAGAGGGGCCGCCTGCCCAGCCCCAACACCCCAACTCCGTGGCACTCAGCCAGCAGCCAAGACCAGCCGCCAAGCCCCTCGCCTGCAAAGGGCTCCTCGGTGTTTACCAAAAGCCAGCAGGGCTCTTTTACACACTGGGGAGTGGAGGCCAGCAGTGGCACCGGGCTCTGCCCACGGCAGGTCGCAGCTTCCCTCTCCCCTCTGTGCTCTGAGGGGTGAGCTGTGCCCAGGCAATGCCTGCTCAGCTGCTTATAACTGAGCCACTTTTACAGTAGAAGAGGCAATGACACTAATAACCACTAATCCTCTCAAAGGCTTTCTGGTCCCTTGCCAGGTCAGCTTTAATCAGCTGTGAACTATAAAAAAGCAAAACTTTGGAGGACTGAATTACATAACACAGCAAACCTTATAAATGCATCAAATCCAGTCCTCTAAAACCAGACAGGATAGAGACTTAAATAGCTGTTTGCTCATGGGGAGCACAGACCATCTGCTAAGGAAAACATGACTAGCAAGTAATCATGCAAGTAACAATCCGATTTTTGGTATGTTTGTCTCACTAAATGGCCATGCTTCAAGTCATCAAACCCACAGGCACCATATTTCCATGGTAAGCTAGAAGGATTTGAATTCCCAGTGATGTCAAATATGAGATGGATACATTTTGCTCCAAGCTCCATTTCTCCTGCAGACTCATGAGTATATAAACGGCTATAAGCTGCTCAAACACAGTGCGTTGATTTCACTCAACAACAACAACTGGGCTTAGGTACCTCATATAATCAACAGTCCAGATACATAGTGAAGATTAATAACATGATTCCTTTTGATAATAAAACAATATTTATATAAAAAAATACAACAAATGTATTAACAGCAGGAAATCCCATTTTCACTGGAGCAAGTCCAGATGTTGCTTCCTAAATGCAAATTATAAAATGCAAAGTGCAGTGAGTACCACTGAAATCAAGTTATCTAAATTAAATTAATGGAGGCATTTTCTATTCTGAGATTTTGAAAACAAGAATCACAGAGTCATAGAATATGCTGAGTTGGAAGGGACCCACAAGGATCATCAAGTCCAACTCTGAACCCTATGCAGGACCACCCCCAAGAGTCACACCATGTAACCAAGAGTATTGTCCAAATGCTTCTTGTACTCTGTCAGGCTTGGTGCTGTGATCACTTCCCTGTTCCAGTGCCCAGCTACCCTCTGGGTGAAGAAGCTTTTCCTCATATCCAGCCTAAACCTCCCCTGACACAATTTCAGGCCATTCCCATAGGTCCTGTCACTGGTCACCACAAAGAAGAGATCAGTGCCTGTCTCTCTTCCCCCCCTCCCCCCAAGGAAGTTGTAACTACAGTGAGGTCTCCCCTCAGTCTCCTCCAGGCTGAACAGACCAAGTGCCCTCAGCTGCTCCTCATACAGCTTCTCTTCGAGGTCCTTCATCATCTTTGTTGCCCTCCTTTGGACAATCTCTAATAGCTGAATATCTTTCCTATATTGTGAAGACCAAAACTGCACACAATATTCAAGATGAGGCCACATCGGTTCAGAGCAGAGTGGGACAATGCCTTCCCTTGACCGGCAGGTGATGCTTTGCCTGATGCCCCCCCAGACATGTTTGACAGCTGTTAGGAAAAGCAGGAAAAACTACAGAAGTGAAAAGCTTACCGAGTAGCCCACTGAACAAACATTTTATGCTTTCTGTTCAGGAACTTCCTTCAGTCCATTTTTAAACAAGGGACTTAAAAATTTCCATACCTGCAGGGTCAGGTTTTTGAGAGCACATGAGTTATCTGAGAGCACATGAAGTAAGGTATGCCTCCTGTCATGGCAAATAGTCTGAAAAATATCCATGAGCCCCTTGAAACTCAGCTGTTGGGCTAAATCTTCTCCACAAATTTGTGGGGTTTCTTTCTTTTTTTTTACCATGCTTATTCTCACAGGGGTACAGTCCACATTTTCTTACATAGCAGTTGCATGCAGACAATGTCCACACTATGCAACCCTTCTCCCTCATAGACAGCAGGTAACACTGCTGCAATGCCAGGACGCTGACACGTAACACCATACTATGATTTCACAAGGAAAAATTTGATGTGAAAAAAGCTACGCCTGGCAAGCCAGAATACACAGATAATTACAGACTTGTAACAGCTCACTGGACATCACACTACACACAGAAAAAGATTATCCTTACTCATACGAGCTTATACTTTAAACAGGCAACCGGGCAGAGGACTGCTTTGTGTCCTGAAACACCTTGCTTTCCCTCCCTCACTCCAGCCTGCCACTGGTGTTTCGCAGACCTCTAACAAAACCTGGCTGGTATACATATCCCTTTGAAAAGTTCCAGGTGTTCCGCAAAAAGATGCAAAGAACTTATTTTTATTGGCTAAACCACAAAATGTTCAGATTAGCCAGTATACCTCTATTTCTACAGAAGAGCTGCAGCACTAGAGCCTGACATCCATTTTCTTATCTGAACATCAGGCTCCACCTGTCTGGTGCATCTCCTCAAAGACCCCTTCTTCCAGGCTGCAGCTAGGCAAAGAGGGGGTATTCCCATTTTGTGGGATATTGAGTTCCATCTGAAATATGAAATACACATTTAGAATTTCCAGCATTTTTTCAGCAAGGGGAAAAATCAAAACGTTTCCATCTGTAATGAAACAGAGCAACTAACTGTATCAATCCTGGACCATCTGAGCCTTGGCATGGCTCAGGGTCAGGGTCAAGCTGGGGACTCGAGTAGGTTACCAAGAGATGGGCACCCTAGGTAGGTGTTTCCTCAATCCCTGGCACTGCTATCCCAACCTGACAAAGGCAGACAGGCAGGAGGAGCATTATGGTCCTCCCACTAGTTACATCCTGGCTTCTACTAGGCATTTAATGCCCTCTTGCTTTCTTCCCTACACACTGTGGGTTTTGAGTTATCTTAGGTTTTTCCACTAATGTTTTTGTATTTCCTAGAGAGTGCTGGGGAGACAGAGGAAGGGTGAGTATATCCAGATGCTCATATGGGCTTTTCAAGACACAGCCTTTAGTGATTGGGTTATGCACTGGTGGGAGGAAGGGAAACCAAACCCCAATATTCTGTTACTGTCGTAAACTCCTCGAATTCTCCCACTTTCAATACTTCTAAAATTAGGGTCATGCACCATTGCCTCACTATATCCTTTTCACTCTGTTCTTTATAGATATTCTAGATGAGGCTGGTCTACAGTTTCTGTCATCATTAGAGGATTTCATGACAAATGGGCTATAAGCCTGAACCTTTAATCCTTCCTATTCATGCAAGCGTAGAGACCCCAGGGAGCGCCCGCATCATATTCTCACAGATGAGATTCTCTCAGTGTGTATCTCTTTCCTCATCATCCACCTTGCCAGTGGTAGCTTTCTGAAGGAAGGTCCCTAGAGCACCTCCATGTGAATCTTCACACTAATGAAGTAGTTATGGATAACAAATGAGTCCAGGCAAAATCCCTGGATGCAAGAAAGACAGAAACCAAAGCTCCTGTTGCCATTAGGCCATGCTGAGAAGATCATATAGTACAAATGTTACATGTGGAAACACTGTCAGTGCATCCCTGTTTAAAAATATAATACTCATCTTGGAATTATTCCTGTTATTTCCTGGTCCATACCATCCTCATCCATGAAATCCTGAATTTCAGCTTTCCTAGGAAGCATTTTAATAAGCCTAATGCTCCTGCCATCATATTCCTTGAGAGCAGAGAGATTACGTTGGATTCTCAGATAAAACACTCATTAGCTGGAGAAAAATTAAAAATATCAACCATGAATTTCATGGGTAGAGAACTAAAAAAGAAAACAGAGTTAAGATTATACTTAGAAAAAAAAAGTCAAATTCATTCAGGTAAGAAATGCATGGACAAGACCCTTAAGCACTCTATATAATAAGGTGTAGTTATGATGAAATTATTTTATTGCACTGGTTCCAGATTAGATTAAAGTTATTTTTAAAGACACTTTATGCATTTGTCACCTGCTGATGCTCCTAAAGATAGAGTTAATGTTTTTCTTAACTGTAAAACTTCTCATTGAATACCTTTTTTGTTTAATTTCACTCTTACAAACAAGTTTACTACTGCATCAAAGGCACAAAAAACTTCCAGACCTGGCCAAGCAATTGATGTGGCTTAAAATTAGATTGGTCACATTTGCAGAGCCCAAAGTGAGAGGAACTTGCTGCTATTTCTGACCTTCATCGTTGTCTATGGAGCGTGTGATAGGATGGAGAGCCTGAATCTTAGCATCTAAACTTTTGACTGTGCTCCTGCATGATTTCTCTGAACACAGTGGAATTGTATGGGCCAAGGAGGAGACACCTCTAACACTGTTCCTCCCATGAGTACTATATACACATTGTATACTGTATATGAGAGGCTGTGAATGGCAGTCACCTCTAAGACTATAAGGATCTTGTAGCTCAAGTCATCATTATGTATACACTGCTCTGCTGGAGACAGAATTAATGAGTATGGTTTTCTACAGCCTGGTGTCCTTTGTCCCCTATTCACTGTTGATCTCCACCAAAATAACCTCTCTGCTGTGAAGGAATCCCTGAAATCAAGAGATAGCAGGGTCTGGTGATCTGGACAGGTTGCATATGCCATTTGGGCAGCCCACGTCTTCTAGGCTTTCCTGCAGTATGAGTATTGATTTGAGGCCACTCATCTCAAATGAAATGCCTTCAATGTAACTTGTAGGAAGCTGCTATTTCTCCTAAATCTGGTTAATTTGGCTAGAAATAAACTAAAATAGTGAAGAATTCAACAGTTGGCAGACTGAATTAAGACTGGTGCTTTTTTCCAAAATGTCAAAAATATGAAGAAACAAAAATTTAAAGAACTGATTTGTTAAAGCTGAAAAAGTTCAAGAAGAACTTTCCCAAAACAACCTTTCCCCTGCAGCATGCAAGTAATTTTCACTTGGGTGAAAAAAATACGAAAAAATAGCCAAAGTTTAGCAAAATTTTCTGCGAACAAGATTGAAAATACATAGCATCAGCAAAACTGCTTGTAATAGAAGGTAAAAACAACACTGCATAAAAATTTAATCATAAACTATTTCTTCAAAAGTATCCTGTGCAAAATATAATTTTGCACACTGCATTTCAGCTGAACTATAGAGGAAGTGCCTTTTTTAAGCAAGAGCATTTAACAGACATAAATGTTAAACTTGTCCAAGGATCACATCTTTAACTACAGATCCAATTTACATCTAATTTTAGCTTAGAAACTGGTTGGAAGATTTACTTGGGAAATGCCAGAAAACTTATCCAATGTGAAGTGTGGTAAATTGCTAAGGACTGGCTGCACTTTTCATAAAACCCCAGAAATTTAATCCCTTTAGAGCAAATCTTAGTCTTAAAGCTGTCATCATGCTTGGGTCATCCAGCATGCTTTATAATTTACTGTTATTTATTGATTCTTACATATACAAAATCAGCTAGCAGAAGAGCATCCTCAATGCCATAAACGAGATGAGTATAGAAAAAGGAAGAATGACTAATTCCCAGCTTTACCAGCTATTGTTAATTAGTGCTTCCCTGGTCAATTTCACTTGCTTTAAAGTCTCTTATTTATTAAATGGTTCTTGCTAGTTCAAACTAATCCCAAATAAGAAAAAAAATGTTTAGTTGTGCAGCAGAGATTAAAGGGCTTCAACATGCTCACTGTTAACAGGAAGTAAAGAAAATACATTTCTTCATCAAATCATTTTCACAAAGCCTCATATATTTCATCAAAAATGGCCATTAGTGTTATTTCAAAGACGTGCTTGTGGTTTTTGCTAACTACTTATTACACAGCCATCATTTTGTAATATAAACCAATGACTTAGTGATAAAGTGCACCAGTTGGAAACATAAACAGATGCATTATGGATAACTGAAGTACTGATTTCTCTTCTACAAATTCATTCTATGTCACTTAAAAGAAAAAATCAAAGGAACCTTATGTTTAATAATATTTAGATATTCAGGATATGCCTAAACTTAGCAAATTAGAACAGTTCCAATATTCTGTGTAGCAGAATACTGAATTCCAGGTTCAAAAATCAAATGAGATGGAAAATGCTTATGATCCCTTGATAAGCATAGCTAGGAATGAATTGGCATATGGAGGAGATGGAAAAGCCAAAAACAGCAGGAGTTGTGCTGTGCAAGGCTTTTGTAATGACTTTGTGGCCCTATTTCCCAGATTATGTTTCCAGTTTTTGAAAATCAGACAGGCAAAGAAGAACATTTTGAAAAATCGCATTCTTCTGCAGACCTATCTGTGTGGTTTTTTAACTATCCCATGGTAATGCAGACCCAATCCTAAAATGCATACACACCTCACCTGCAAGATAATTTCCTTGTCTTCAAAGAAAATAACGCTCCAGCTGTGCAGCACAGTTTGCCTGTTTGATGGTATAAACAATCTCCTATTCAGGTTTAAAAAGACTGGACCTTTACTACTGCATGCTTTAGAAGAAACCTCCAAAAATTTATCATGCTTCACCTTGTATCAAGGGATGAGTTGATTGAACTACTCTCAGAGGGTAAATTCAATGTACTATCTCATATTTTAAAAGGAAAAAAAAAACCTAGAAATCAGCAGAGAAATTTCCATTTCTCTGGACACTCTCAATTATCTCTTTTAAAAGTTGTCCCTTTAAATAAAGCCCCGAGAACAGCACCCTTTTCATGTGTCATTTCCCAGTGGAGGAAAGGCTTCCTTTAACAACACTTTCCACATGGCTTCCTGCAGCATTCTTATATCCAAGGTAAGTCTTTACAGTCCTGATGACTGGACTGCAAGATGGAGGAAAAACTGTTCAGATTGTCCATTTCAAAGGGTAATTGTTATTGGGTAGTACCCTACGCAGTGCCTGGTGAGGAGTTCCTCAAGGGTCTCTCTCAGGACATGTCAGGAAGATTAGAGACATCAGCTATAAATTGGAACGAGAGGGATTCAACCTGAATATAAAGAAAAAATCCACCATCAGATAATTTAGCATTGTAGTAGGTTGCCCAGTGATGAAATCACAAGTTGCCCATCAGGGGATCCTGGGCAACTCTGTTTTCCAGAAGCATATTCAACTTTGGCAATCTTTTTCAAGTGCTCGCAACATGAACAATCATATGTGTCCTAACTGTGTCTTTGGCCAGGCACAGAGAAAGCAAACCCTGCCATGTCTGGCTAAGACCATGCAGTGTGTCATCAAGAGCTGCAAAGCATCTCACAAATGTTGGCATCAGCTTTATATACACATTGGGGAAGTGAAATGGAAAAAAATTATCCCAGAAATTATCCAGGCCTCAAACAAACAAGAAATTAAATTAACCAGCAAAGTTCATAAGGCTCGCTGTTAGAGGGAGAGAGAAACTACTAAAATACACCTTTAATTGAACAAATAGCAAATTAAGTAATACTTCATAGACTTCTGAGATGTCCCAAACTTGCACAACAGTTAACATGAGCACAAGTGAACAAGAATCTTTCCACTAATTTGAGGTTGACAATTTTCTCAATTTCTACTTTTTATTTCTTTCCCTGAGTCTACGAGGATTTTTATATTATAAACAGTTTATATTGTCTCTGTGTGAGATTCTGCACAATGATCTAAGGTCACTTTGTATCAACAATACTCTAAGACAAAACAAGTCCCAGATTTGTTTTGCATGGAGTTCTGATATTTTTTCGGCATTTTTTACAGAAACAAACAAACAAAAACATGGAATTGAAAAAAAAAATCTTTATTTTTATAAAAACATGTAAATTTTGCTATTGCTTTTTCTGTGCCAGGTATTTTGGAAGATTTTTTTTCTTTTGAGAAAACTGAAAATATCATCATGTTTTGCTCAGAATATTTCAAGTAATATATAAATAAACATTTGCAAAACTGTCATAGCCAATTGACTTTCAACCTCACTGTTGCTTTGTTTATTCTACTGCATCCTGGTCAAAAGCAGAAGAAGAAAAACATTAGGAGTTAGCACTTCAGTTGTTGCCAGTGCTGCTTTGTCTCCTTTTCTTCAACACTTTAAGCCAAAAGAGCAAGTTAAAATGCTGAGTGCTAATTAACCATCAAACAATCACGGTGCAGTTTCTTGCACTGAGTCTCCAGACCCATTGCTGGAAAGAAAACTTCCTGCCTCCAGTAGTGTGGTGAAGCAGTAAGGAAAGCAGGGATGCTCCAAGTTAATATTTGGTGCCAAACATTGAAAAAACATGAGAGTGTGCATCAGTATGATACATCTGGTCAATTTTTAAATCAAAGAAGGAAAAAAAGGAGAAAAAAGGCTAAATTTAAGCCCTTAACATTAATTGCTTAATGAAGACTGACAAGAGTCGATGTAACAGGGCCATTTTATATTTAGAACAAACAGTGCCCTCTGTGGTTTAACAGAAAATGTGG
Organism: Pipra filicauda; assembly: GCF_003945595.2. Lineage (NCBI taxonomy): Eukaryota > Metazoa > Chordata > Aves > Passeriformes > Pipridae > Pipra > Pipra filicauda. Next base: position 3,918,049 of record NW_024104073.1, on the reverse strand, counting down.
TGTTGATTTCTTCTGTATTGTATTTTTAAACACAGAAGCTAAGAGCACCCAAAATTGCCCTATTTAGTATAATCACTTAGCTCGATGAAAATCCTCAGTCATTTTAGCATGCTTGCTTCAGGAATGCAGATTACAAGTAGCAAACAGAAAGTAATCCACAAATAGCTTTAGAATCCTGTTTGAAAAATTGGCCTGTGAGCGATGTAGGTCTAAAAGCCAAGTGAGTACATTATGATCCAAAAAAGTGAACGATTTTTTTAAATGATTTATGTAAACTAGGAAAGAAAAACTCACTTTAAAACAAACTTGAGTGTGTATTGTTGATATGATCACATTTTAGAATACACTAAGTGTTCCAAATGGCCCTTAGATCAATTTTGGGAAGTAAACAAAGCTCAGCTTTCAATGAGATTTAGGTTTTAAAACACAAGAAATTAGGTATAGGTTAATTCAAACATTCATTAAATCCAGACTGCATGAGTTATATTCCATGGTCTGAAGTGATGACTAACGCAGATAACAGTCATGCTTATGCAATTTGTTACAGATAATATGTTAAGTAAAATAGTTTGCACAAACTCTGAAATAAAGGATCTTTCCAGTTAACAGAAAACCCAAAATCAAAACATAATTTGAAACATGTATTTTGTTCTATATTTGAAATCAGAGAGTGTGTCCACATTTTTTACACACACATACACACTCGCAAACACACACACACACACATATGCTCACATACACATTATTTTAACAGATGCCAGATGGAAAAGTATTTGACATGCAGTTTACTTTCAGCATAGTGAATGTGGCAGCCTCACCATCGTCCTCCTGTGGTGCAGAGCAGCCCCCAGCGATGTAGCACAGCCCTTGCCAGGCCAGTGGCACACTTGGCCATGAAGGAGTAATGCCAGCTAGGAGACATCCTGGGGGCACCTCTGGAGGAGGTGGGGGCACCTTGGGAAGATGAAGCAGCCAAAATCAGTTCCCATCCGTTGCAGGCAGACAAGTCTGCAGATGGAAGGAGGACACAGCCCAGGGACCTCAGTAACCTCAGCCTCTCCTTTTGCAAGGAACCCTTTGGAGCATTGAAAGGTTGCTGGGTATTTCCCATACCATCTGCTTCTCTTCTGCTCTAGCTGACCTTTTCCTCCCCTCCATGGTTTGGACAATGGGAATGTGGGACACCTCTGTAGACCAAGAGTAGGGGCACCATCATGAACTGCTGAGCCCCAAAGCGGGGTACAAACCATGTGGGTGTTCCCCTCTGTGTAAGGCACTATGATTTTTCCCACTATTAGCTTCTGGAAAAGTCTTCCTTTATGACAATTTATAGTAACTTGTATTCACACTCCTACAAGCTCCAAGCCATGCACCAAGACTGCTCTGGACACTGCCAAGCTAAAAGATGCTGGCTGGCACCCAAAGACAGTCCAAGAACAGGTGACAGTGGAGGGAGGAGGACTCTCTTGAGTACATGGCACCTGACCATGTTGAGTACACGGCACCTGACCATGTTGAGTACACATTTGCTGGCAGAGTCTTTCCAAAATTTTTATGTGTAATGTCTAACCTGCCTTTGAGGGAGATACAGGGGAAATCATAACTCTCCTCAGCCCAGTTTCAGTGGTTAGTCATCTGAAGCATCAATGTGTTGTTCTCACAGGCATCAGCACGAGACCTGCTGAAGCAGCTGGAGGAATAGCAAAGCAGGTTTGCAATACAATAAATCTATTACCATATTTCATTCATGTCTGTTCATGCAAGGCTCTGAAGATGTAAAGGGTAATATAAGCACTGAGTGATATTGTTAGTGTTTCAAAAGCTACTATGGCTTTTAGGTTTGATACATTTACAGCATGCAAAAAAAAGCCTAACACTGTCCCATAGCTGGAAAGCCATCAGTGGGCAAAGAGTGTAAAATGAACTCACAAGTATTTATCAAAACAATTCTATTAATTTGGAATAGTTGTATTTACATTATAGTGTAAAGTATTATTAGAGTTAGCTGGATGTCTGAGATGAATATGGGAAGATGAAGAAATTAAATATTTATTTTACTATCCTGAATGTCACTTTTGTTATGATATCTGGGTGTAGAGTGCTTTTCTGGCTGGGCCTTTCTATAAATTCAGCATTGTAAGGCACAGTACAGACCTGTCTAAATACAAAGGCACCTTCACTTTGCTGATTGATGTTGATATAGGTGCATGTATATGGAACCTCTTGCTGTATTGTCCCAGCACCTCTTTATCCCCAGCATCAGACTTCAGCACCTTGGTCCTGTGGCACTTTGGGAGCGTTTCCCTGTTCCTAAGAAGTGTTGGTTTGCCTGAAAATTCCAGGGAAAACATTTTGAAGTTAATATATTGGGCTTGTAGCTTTGTAACACAGAGCTTGTTTTGCAGAGAAGTGTTTTCAGTGTTACCTTTCCTTTTGCCAACAGGAAAATAATTTCAATGGAAAGTCCAGGAGTTGTGACTAAATCAACCATTGCAGAAAAGGGGCACTTTAATCATAAAAGAAAGCATTAGAAAAAGAGGTTAGGCAAGTGGACACTCCATCAAAACAAACAAAAAAATTAAGCATATAAAATAAAAAATATGTATTAAAAAAAAAACCACTTTGAGCTGTTGATTCTCATGGGAGCTGTGAGCAAATAATTTCCTGTATCCACTTTCATCTGTGGCTGCATTTCTTGGTAACATCTCATCTCCTGGGATTCCAGAAAGACTCCTAGGATCCACTGTCATATCCTTAGTGGGAATAGGATCCACTGATAATATCTGTCAAAGATATAGGGAAGGAAAACCCAACTCTTAATAGGAGAAAAACAAAAGATTCTAAAATTATTGTTCACAAAACAGCTAAGGCATAGAAATATTTAATCAATCTATTTAGAATAGTTTGATTAATAATTTTGATACTATATCACAGAAGAAGAAAATAGACATAATTAACAAATCTTTGATTCTTAAAGAGAGCTTGATGCTTCCATTTTTCTCATTAATATCTAAATATATATCCCTAGCAGTATATTTACAATTTTCTTATGAGCTGTTGTCATGGTTTAATCCCAGCCAGCAGCTCAACCCCACGCAGCCACTCGCTCACTCTCCCACAGAGGGATAGGGGAGAGAACTGGAAGAGTAAAAGTGAGAAAACTCATGGGCAGGAATAAAGACAATTTAATGGGTAAAGCAAAAGCTGTGCAGGCAAGCAAAACAAAGCAAGGAATTAATTCATTTTTTCCCATGGGCAGCCAGGTGTTCAGCCATCTCCAGGAGGGCAGGGTCCCATCACGTGTAACAGCAACTTAGGAAGACAAATGCCATCACTCTGAACATCCTCCCTTTCCTTCTTCTTCTCCCAGCTTTATACACTGAACATGACACCATATGATCTGGGATATCCCTTTAGTCAGTTGGAATAAGCTGTCCCAGCTGTGTCCCCTCCCAATGACTTGTGCACCCCCAGCCTACTCATTTGGGGGTGACATGAGAAGCAGAAAAGGCCTTGGTGCTGTGTAAGCACTGGTCAGCAATAACGAAAACATCCCAGAGTTATCAACACTGCTTTCAGCACAAGTCCAAAACCCATACCAGCTCCTATGAAGGAAATTAACTCTATCCCAGCCAAGACCAGCACAACCGCATATTCAAAGTGTTGTAGGTAGCACAGATGGTTTCCCATGGACAGCAAGAGTTGCATAAGGGTAAACTGAAGTGCTCTTTGAAAGGTATTTAAAGAATAACTCAATCATCAGGCACAGTCAACATGGGCTCACAAAAGGAAAGACTCTTTTAACTAATTTGATTATCCTTCTATGATAAGGTCACCCACCCAGTGGATGAGGGGAAGGCTATGGATACATTTTTTCTGAATTATAGCAAGGCTTTTGATAGTCACAGAATCACAGAATATTCTGAATTGGAAGGGACCCATAAGGAGCATCGAGTCCACCTCTCAAATGAAAGGCCCATACAGGGATTGAACCCACAACTTTGGTGTTATTAGCACCATGCTCTGAGCTAATCTCAGGATCAGATAACTCACAGCATCCTTCAGGACAAATTGTCCACCTGTGGGATGAGTGGGTAGAGCTGGGGTAAGCTGGGCAGAAGGGCAGAGCTTAAAGGGTTGTAGTGAATGGGGCTACATCTGCCTGGTGAACTGCCCCAGCAGTGTTCCTCAGAGATCAATCCCAGAGCCAGTTCTGTTCAATATATTTATTAAGAATGTGGATGTAGGAGTTGAATGCGCCATTAGCAAGTTTGCTGGTGATACCAAACTAGGAGGTGTCATTGACTCTCTTGAAGGACAAGATGCCTTGTGGAGGGATCTAGATAGCTTGCAGCATTGGGCAATGATTAATGGCATGAAATTTAACAAGTCTGAATGCCAGATTCTGCACCTGGGATGGGGCGGCTGGAGAGCAGCCCTGCAGGAAGGGATCTGGAGGTGCTGGTTGGCAGCAGACTCAGTAGGAGTCAGCAGCATGCCCAGGCATCCCAGAGGACAAACACGTCCTGGAGTGCATCAAACTCAGCATCACCAGCTGGTCAACAGAGCTGACTGTCTTGCTGTAACAGCATTCGTGTAGCCTCACCTTGAGCACTGTGTGGTGTTCTTGGCCTCTCAATTGGAGAAGAATGTGAAGATCCATGGGAAAGGATGACTATAGATTGCCTCATTTCACACATATTCAAGGGAGACAAATTATTCTCTGTACTTCCAAGTTTTTGAGGAACTCTTTTTCAGCTTTAAGTGCAGTTCTTTCAAGAAAATTTATGTGGGTGATTAAGGTTGGGGAAAGGTTGATTGACTGTTTGCTAGCTTGGGCTTTTAACAGAGAGAGAAAAAGGTAAGTAACTTGGTATTAGTAGCCCCATTAGCTAGTGTTTGTAGAAATGAAGGCTTCAAAATCAATGCTCTGCCTTGTGACATGAGGGACATGAGGGAAGAAGGCCCCAGTGCAAGAACGATATGTACCCATTCCAACAGAACTGGACCAAGACGGGATTAGACATGCAAAGGTCTAGAACAATTTGCAGATTTTCTCTAGACAAGGAAGACCAGCAACATGTGGGAAGCACATGTCCATTCAAAGCTTCACAGCATACTCTGGTGGTCACTGGCATGCAGCATAACCTCAGTTGATCCAAAACCTTTCATCCAGTGTCCTACTCAGAACAGATATATTCTCTTTGCCTCTCCAGATTCCTTAGCTTTTCTTTCCTTTCTCCACATTCTTCCATACCAGTTTCAGCCTTCCAGACAGCATTACAAACGCAGCTATTCATCCAGTAGATTAATATATTTGTTACACCAGTGCAGTTTGATATGTTCTTCTGCTTTGATCTTCTCTATAAAGATAACACATAAAATTTCCCTAAAATAATTGTTTGAATGACACCGTATCTTCTTTTAAAAATTCTGATTTTAATGTGTCCACCGAAGAAAATGTGCCATATTAATTTAATATAGCTCAAACAGTTACAACCACTCTAAAAATATTTGAATCTTATTTCTACTCCAAAACTGTCAGCCTGCAGCTTAAGGTTGTTTTGTCTCATATGGTACCAAAGTTCTAACTCTTAGCATTGGTTAACTAGGGCTTTAATGCAACATAATTATCAATTCTATGTAGTGAGAGTACCTCAAATCTATACCTTAAATTCTAACTTTCCTTTTTATTAAAATAATCAGATTGAACCCCATGAGTCTTTCACCAGAAGATCTAATCTTTCACCACTTCTGATCTCCCTACCTGTGATTCCCTCTTTGTACACTGAAGGATCTGATCAGCTTCTTTAGATTACTTTGCCTGACAGAATCCTGTGGAGAGTTACTTTTAACAAGTCAGAGCTGCCTATCTCACAAGAAAGGCTCATTTTCTGTTTTCCCGGAAGTATGGCATTACCTTTACTGATGTGCTTGATTCAGAAGTCCTATCTCTTTTTTTATTAGCTGCCTGTCTCTGTTACTTACCCCTCCCCATTCTCCACACTGGTTGCAAACCTTTTCTGCAATGATTTCCTTTCAGATCTTCAGTTCAAAAAATTGAAGAACATAGAACCTAGAATGACAAGATGCAACTAAAAATATTCAGAAGTGGCGATCAACTTATTATAATATTATGACATCTAATCAATTTACTACACTTCAGGCAGTAAATTACATTGCTCTTGATTAAAATGCTACAGAGTACATTATCAAACATTTTATGAGACTTGCTTTTCAAACAAATTTTCAGTATAAGAAAAAACATGCTGAACGACAGGTTAGTTTCAAGAGATTTTCCCTGAAAACTGTGGGTTTGAAATTAATTATATTAACTTGCTCCATTCTTTATTTAGTGAGAATTTCATCCACAATTATGGGGGTTTTTTACATGATCAGTATAAAGTTAAAAGGCTTAAAAGGTAAAGGGCTGCAATTTTACCCCTTTTATTAATGCATGTCTTTAATTTTTACTGTGTCCTCTAAAACTCAGCACTGTTCCAAGATTTATTGAAAAGTGCCATTAATCATCCAAAGACCTCTTCAGCAAGCTCTTATAAAACTCTCAGATGCAAATTATCTAGATGTCCCAATTTTAAAATGTCTAGCTTTAGCACCTGCTGTTTAAATCTTTTGAGAAATGTTGGAATGGAAAGCGTTTCAGTATCAGGATCAGCATGTAATATGACTAATTCCCATGGCTTTTCCCCAAATACATAACAAAAGTATTTCACAGAATCACAGAATGGGTAAGACTAGAAGGGACCACAGTGAGGCATCTGGTCCAACCTCCCTGCTCAACCTCAGAGTCTTCCTAGAGCACATGACACAGGATTGTGTCCAGACAGTTCTTGAATACCTCCAGTGCGTGTCCATCTCTCCAATGTGTTGAGGTCCTTCTGAGGGGCTGCACAGCCCTCTGGGGTACTGACCACTCCTCCTAGCTTTGTGTTGTCAGTGAACTCGCTGAGGAGGCATCTGCCCTGTCATCCAAGTCATTGATTAATAAGTTCAACAATACTGGGCCCAGTATTGAACCTCAGGGGACACCACTAATGACAGGTCTCCAACTAGACCCTGTGCCACTGATAATGATCCTCTGCAATCTGCTGTTCAGACAGTTCTCAGTCCACCTCACTGTCCACCTCATTGTCAACTCACCCAGTTCACACTTCCTTAGTTTGCCTGGGAGGATGTTTTGAGAGATAATGTCAAAGGCCTTGCTGAAGAGGTAGACAATATCCCTGCTCTCCCTTCATCCTTCCAGGTAGCTGTTTCATCATAGAAGGCAATCAAGTTGGTCAAACACGATTTCCCTTTAGTGAACCCATGCTGACTACTCCTGATCACTTTCCTGTCATCCATGTGGATAGAGATGACCACCAGAATGAAGTGCTCCATCACCTTTCCAGGGATTGAGGTGAGGCTGATGGGCCAGTGGTTCTCTGGGACCTCCTTCTTGCCCATGTTTGAATGCTGGGGTGACATCTGGTTTTTTCCAGTCCTCAGGCCTCTCTCCTGATCTCCATTACCTTTCAAAGATGATCGTGAGCTGCCTCACTGTGGTATCCACCAGCTCTCTGAGCACTCATGCATGTATCCCCTCAGGACAAATGGACTTCTGAGTGTCAAGTTTTCCTAGGTGTTCTTTAACCCAATCCTCCTTGAACAAAGGAAAGTCTTCCAACGTTCCTTTACCCTGGTCTCCTGGGTCAGAAATTTCTGGGGGCTGGCCTTGCCAGTGCAGACCAATGCAAAGAAGGCTTTCAGTAACTCTGCCTTCTCTGTGTCCTTTGTTACCAGGGATGGTAACAGAGGGTACCCCCTCCATTTAGTGATGGGCTCGCATTATCCTTTTTTTTCCCTGTTGTTACTGATATATTTGGAAAAGCCTGTGTAGGTTCCCTTGACATCCTTGACCACATTTAATTCCAGATGGACCTTGAACTTCCTTGTCTCATTTCTAACTCTGACAACCCCTCAATATCCATTCCAAGTTCCCTGATCCTGCTTCCATCTCCTGTGTATTTCCTGCTTATGCTTGAATAATGGCAGGGTTCTTTATTCATCCACACAGGTCTCTTTCCCCCTTTGCCCAATTTCTTGCTCATCAGGATACATTGTTCTTGAACCTGGAGGAAGTGATCCTTAAATATCAACCAACTGTCTTGACCCCTCTTCCCTTCAGGGCCTGTTTCCAGAGGATTTTTTCAGGATCCCCGAAGACACTAAAGTGAGCTCTCCTGAAGTCCATGGTTGTAAGCTTGCTTTCTGCCCTGCTTCCTCCTTGCCCAATACTGAACTTCACAATCCCATAGTCACCGCAGCCAAGGCTGCACCCAACCTTCACATCTCCAACAACACCTTCCCTGTTTGTTAGTATGAGGTCAAGGAGCACACCATTCCTTGTGGAATCCTCCATCACCTGTGACAGGATATTGTCATCAATGCTTTTGAGGAATCTCTTGGACTGTTTGTGCTTCACTGTGTTGCTTCTCCCACAGATGTCAGAGTAGTTAAAGTCTCCCACAAGAACCAGTTCCTGAGACTAGTTCAAGCTCCCTACAGAAGGCCTCATCCAGTTCCTCCTCCTGATCAGGCAGCCTGTAGCAAATACCCACAACAGCGTCACCCTTACTTAGTCTGCCCTTTAATCCTAGCCCATAAGCTCTCTACTTGCTCATCATCCACTCTAAGACAGAGCTCAATACATTCCAAATGTTGTCTCACACAGAGGGCCACTCCACCAGGGCACCTTCCATGTCTGTCTTCCCTGAAAAGCATGTAGCCCATCATGACAACATTCCACCATGTCTCCATAATTGCAGTGAGGTCAAAGCCCTGTGATTGCACACAGATCTCTAGTTGCTCCTGTTTGTTCCCCCTACTGTATGTGTTAGTGTACAGACACTTTATGGAAGTATTTGATTGTGTCAATGTCCCAGTGGGGGTGCACAGGGACACCTTATAGTCCTGTCTTGTACTTATGTCTTTGGCTGTTTGTGCTTTCTCAAGATACTCTCTCTTAAGCCTCTTTTTGCTACTAGGGTGGTTGCTATATTTGCCTAAACTTCTGTTTTTCTCCATTATAACTGACACTTCTTCCATTTCTCATCTCAGTGGCCAATACTATTTTTTTCCTAAGCTTCCAAGTATCTTTCCTACTGGTTTTGGCTCAGTTTATTCCTCAACTCCAATTACTGATTTATTTTTTTTATTTCTATTATCAGGCTTTTGGGCTTCTTATTTCTTACGTGTTCTAGAGTTTATTCTATCTCCATATAGTAATCTAGTTATAACCTTCTTGTGGTCTAATTTTGGCATATAGTTCTGTGATTATTTCCTCTCTATCCACTATGATTAAATCTGTTATACTGTTTGGTTCTGCTAAATTGTTTAAAATTCAGTGTCTGGAAAAGTCTAGAATATTTTACTGTTGACAGAATGGAGACCCAGCATGTCATTCAAATTGAAACTTCCAGCATCTAGGGGTTTTTTCATTCCAGCACACAGTATAAGGAGGCATTAGAAAACCCTACTACAGTGATTTTATGAATTCTGTTGAATGCTAATTACAAGCATCTTGTTTTTTCACAGAAAAGCATTTGCTGTAATTTTCATGACCTCATGTGAACCATGCAGGAACAAAGAAATGCAAGAGATGTTACCAGACCCTTTCCCATGTGCAGCTACTTGACATAATACCTCGCAGAGCCAGATTCTATGTCATTTCCAGGCTTCAGCAGCTCCTTCAAAGAGATGAGTATGCATGATGGATGCTGTATGCCCATCTTCTACACCCTTCTACACAGGAATCTACAATAACAAGCAATACACACAAATTCTTTTCTCAAAGTATCAGGAGACTATGGATAAAGCCAATGCCTGTCCATACCTTCTCCACTGTGCTGAAACACTGAACCCAGTCCCAAGCAGCTATGCCAGACAGGAGTTCCTGTCTACAGGGGCAACCTTCTGTCTGGTGCCAGTACCTGACAGAAGGGCATTCCATGCTGTACCACCACAGGCTTGCACACTCCAGGGAAACTCTTCAGTTGCTGGGACCAAAGCAGCTGTTTTCTCCTGCCATCACATTCTCCAACCACAAGTCCTCTAAAAACAGAGTGCAAACTTGGTAGGGGGGCAAGGGGGAGGGGAAACAGGAGAGGAGAAGAGGGGGAGGGAGAGGATGCCTCGTGACTCAAAGAAAGATAACAGCACATTTTATGTGGCCTGCCATTCCCCCTCCCCTCTTGACTATTCCTAAATACGTTACATTCGGGGCCCTTTGCGTTCCAGACACGTAAGTTCGTTCTATGGGTAGCATCCAGTGACAGCAATGCAAACATTTATTATGAGGTTAGGGGCGCTGGTGTATAGACCAATAAATAGTCTTTTTCCTCCCATCCCTTTGTGCCTCAGTTAATTTTATTGATATCTTGATTGGACGGAAAATGAGTGCTTGTTTGTTCCCACTTCTACATTGGTCATCAGGTGAACCTAGTTCACCCATTCCTTACAAGGCTTGGAGGAGGCCCCCTCCCCTCAGGGCTGAAGGCACCATCCACTCGTGGTACCAGCCCCATCTCCAGCCAGCATCCTTCTTTGCCTCCAGCTCCCCAGGCATGCCCAGTTCTGTGACCATGCTCAACCCTGTGATGCATTCTGTTCATGTGCTGGTTGAGGACAGGAGAAAGGTTAATTAAAATCACCCTATAATCATGCATAAAAAATAAAAGCATTGTTTGGACCTTATGCAAGGAAGTTTACTTTATTTCTAATCTGCCTGTTCCCACATCTCACACAGAAGGACCTAAGAGATGTTTGATTTGCCCCCAAAACGTCAAGCTGGTAAGGCTCTGGCTTGGCTGCCTAGCTTGTAGATCAAGTCAGCATTTGAATGACTCCTAGACTTTTGAATACATGACAAAAAAAGGTAAAATAGGTATTTTCAGCTTATCACAGGCAACTTAAGGGAATAAATGAAAGGCTATGTTCTATATGGGTGACTCTTTTCCCATTGAATTTCAAAGGCCTGCTGACACGCCTCTCAAAACTGTGCTGAGAAAAGGATTTTCAATAAACAAGAGTGTCAGGAAACATTAACAGTCAGGGTCCTGTCCAACTCCTGGTATTGCGTATTCATACTGTCACACAGCACCCTCACTTATTCTTCATCTGTGCTTCTAGATGCAAGCAAGAGGGATTAATAAGAAATGTTCCTTCACTAAACCACATTGTCTTATGGGTTCCTGTCAGGAAACATCCAGCTACCAATACCATGAAGCCATTTAAAAGGGTGGGTAAATAAATAAATAAATGGGTAAATAAATAAATAAATAAATGCATTGCCCAGGGATGATTTTCACTTTGGTTCCAATTTTAATCAGGATAATAACACCCAAGAGCAGCATAGCAGTGCTTTTTCTTTCATTTCGTGCCATGTTCAAGTGATGTTGTTTCACAGCTTTAATAGTCCTGTCAGCATTCATCAGCAAATCAAGACATCCTCCAGAATACCACCATTAAAACACAGTGGATTTTTAATTAGAACAGGGCAGCCCTTAGCACACCAACTACATGTTAAATTGATATTTCTCACTACAAGCTCAAGATTAGCCAGTTTCAGCTGTTTCCAAATGAAGCAAATCAAGCTTAATGTGGGCTCAGCTGAACAAATGTATTTTCTTAGCTTTACAGCAGCTTTTAACTTTTAATGCTGTGTCCTTTTTTTTCCTTTTTTAAAAGATGATGTTATGGTAGGAAAATGTTACGCTTGCCTATGTGAGATTTAGAGATGACCTTTTTTACTGGACAAGAGTTCTGTGAGACACTGGACAGAATATAAATCCCAGACTCTACTCCATCAAAAGCTGATAAATAAGTGAGGAAGATTAAGAGTGTAGTTTAATGAGCCAGTATGTTTTCCATTACAGATGTAATTATTTGCCAAAAATTGTCCTTTCCACATTCATTTTGTTTTGAAAAACAATGAGTCCTTCATAAAACCATCTAGTAGGTTTTCTGGATGCACCATTTTTTAGGAGATCAGTGGTTTGTGGTCTTGTTGATGTGGATGAGAAGCAGTTAAAGTCATTTGTTGCTTTTCCTGAAATCTTAAGTACCACAAGCTGCTGGATTGTTTCTCATTAGTATCTGGGAATTACTAAAGTGTACTCTTTACTAAGTGTGCTGGATTCCCATCCAGTCCCATTTTATGGTAACAAAAACCACAGGAAAAAAAGTGGCTTTTGTTACTTCTGTATTACTTTCCCATAAACTATGTGGAGCATATTCGCCTGTCATTTTTCTCTTTAGCTAATCAGTACTCAGAAGGTGTGACACCAGGAAAACTAAGCACTTTCAAAGATTAGCTCAAATAGGTGGAAGAAGTGAAGCTGAAATCAGGTAATATGCACTTCACTTGTTCCTTGCCCTAAAGAGCAGCAGGACAGACTGGTGGGGACTGCAGCCCATCCCCAGGGTGAAGTGAGTTCATGCACTTGTAGCTCAGCAGTCCCACCTCCCATGTACACGGGCTTACCTGAAGCAGCATAAGGAAACTGGGAGTCAGGCATACAGCTCACCTCCCCGTCTTAACAGACACTCACTAGAGAAGTTCTTCTAATCGACACAGCCATATTTGCCCTTAATAGTTCATGAGTGTTATGTACCAGCCCACTTATTCTTGGAATATAGGCATTACCCTAGAAAGAGGCCAAAGCACAACAGTAAGAAGGAAAAGACTCCTCACTTGGCTGAGGATTGTATCCTGGAGTCCTTCTAGGTGCTGCAACTCTTCCATCCATTTGGAGTTTGACCTGAGGGTCTACAGATCTCAAAAATATTATAAAGGAGTTGAGTCCTTTGGAAAGGTATTGACAGTAGCCAATGTGCTGAGCAGGGAGACCACTACACTGTACAGTGGAAAACTGGTGGTAATGCAGAGGCAACACTGCTCTTGATGCCTTGCTTCTGAGGTGGGCTGGTAGTGTGAGAGCTGCAGACATCAAGGGATGATGCACCATCACTTGCCTTCCACTGACCTCCTTCACCCTGCCTTGTGGAAGGGGTCTGGAGGACAGCAGGGAGCTGTACCAAGGTCATCCAAGCAGACCCCACATGCTGCTGCACCAGAACTTCATCCCCTTTATCTGGATTTCCTCTCACAAATAAGGACCTGATAGTAAGGGCTCTCTGGTGCCATTCCTCCTAGCAGCAAATTACTCTGTATATATTTTTCCTTGATTTCTCAGGAAACCTGCAGGATATGCAGGCTGTTCAACCACCTTATCCCATACATGGAATGATGCACTCCAACAGGATAATGGAATCAAAATCTTTCTCCAAACTTATCTTGTTGGTTTTGGGTTTAGCCCTAAATTTTGAGTGTATTTTTTTGGTTTTTTTTTTAAATAAACATATATGTCTCAGTAAGACATTCTCTCTCATTTTCCTCAGTGTTCAGCCCAAAAGTCAATCATCAAAGTTAAATTAATCAAGCAGAAACCTTTACTTAACTTTTAAACAGCAATGGAGCTTGAAAAAAGATCTTGTACCTGAAATTTCATGTGTAAATTATGACTTCATTTTCAAAATTTATCTTGGCCAAATTTCTGGAGTAAATCCATCAAATGCAATCTTCTGTGGGAAGCTTCCTTCTGAAAAACAATTTCCTATGTTGAGAAGCAGAGGATAAGTACAATAACAAATTCATCCCTTTCCATAAGGCTGTTTTATGCTAATATCATAATAATGATATTATAATAATATCATTTTCACATCATGATAATGCAAAACTCAGAGGGACTGAGACAATATCTGCATTTTACCATTTAGCATCTGTTTCAGCTCCATAATAAGGCTCAGAACTGAAAGGTCCCCAATTCAGCAAACACTGAAGGGCACAATTTACTTCAAGCTTACAATGGGGACTTCAAAATTAATGGAAAATCAAACAGACCAAAAGAAGTGGAGCAAAGAAAACACACTCCATCATAGTACAAAAGAACAAAATTAATCACACATAGAGTGACCTCCACTGTGCTGGACTTCCTATTAGAGAAGGCGAAAGTCCATTTCCATCCACATGAGTTTCCCCATCCCATTTAGCAAGCTGTTTCATCACAAGTACTTACTTCTATCTCTGCATGACTTGTCTGGGGGTGAGACATCAGCCTTCAGGGAAGCATCATGGCATCGAGCTGGGGTTTCATGGGAAACATGACAGTATGCTATGATGGAGTCATCCTCTTCTCAAGAGCAGGTAACTTCAGCACTTTCCAGGTGGCACTTGAGATATGGTCTTTGACCCTTGAGAACTGTCTGAGCTGGTCACAGAGGTGGAAATAATGCAAACCAGAGCTAAGAGAGACAGACTGGACACATAACCTGTTCAAGGCATTTACATATATTATGTACAGAGGAAAGAGCATTTCAGGTACAAAAAAAACCCAGAGTGAAATGAAGGGCCTTGGTTCTGCTTGTGCTGGTGACTTTGTTAATACATGACATTATTCTGTGTGTTTGCATTTTGCACATAAGGGAAAGACAGAAGCACTCAGCAACTAGAAACAATTTACATAAATGAGGGTATAGGCAACACAGTGAATCACTCACAAAAGGCAGGTAATAAGGTATGAGAAGCACCCTCTTCCCTTCTATTTGGCACTTGGCAGACTAAGTTCCACCTACTATGTGGCAGTCAGGTTCAATTACCTCTGCTAGCTTATGGCCCAACTTTCCCCTGAAAAACCCTCCAGCTGGGCTGTTGCTGAGAGGTGGGAATTGTGGCTTAAAGCTTCCAGGCCCCCCCATGTCATGATCAAATCATGGCAATTTTAGGTGAAAAGGGGCCAGAACATTGTCTTCCAACAAATTCATAAAGATTTCCCAGTGGGAATGTCTCAGTCCCTCTTATGAAGAGAAATAATTAAGGAAAGACATGTGAGAAACACTACTGGAAATCCACCAGTGAAAGAAAGGATTTGTTTTCAACGTTCAAATAATTCAACTAGAGAAGTACTAGCTAGCAGAGAGAAGCTCAGATAAACATTTCACAAGTGGGTAGCAGGGAGCAAAGAACCAGAAAGGAGTAAATAAATTACTCCTCTCTGCCACATAAATCATGCAAATTGTAAGCCTTCTGCAGCAGATGCTTTAGAGGCTGTGTCTCCTCTAGAAGTTGGTACTGCATGCAGCAACAAGGAACCCCAAATTCTTTAATGGGGTCTCTATACACTGGAACAAGACAAACAGAAAATTACATGCAGATAATAATAAGGTAAATACAGTCCTGGAAAGGGTTGTACAGCCATGACCACGTCACTTAACATTGTGCATCACTGAGCTCTTGTGCCTTCCTGTGCTGAGGATGTTGTAGACCCAAAGCTGCAGACACTAAAAGGCTGCCCAAAACTCCAGCTGCCCCTGCACCATGGCAGTTTGTAATCTAATGCTGCATTATTTTCCCATGTGCTCTTGCTTAGGGAACAAATCAGGAAACAGTCCCAAACAAAAAACATCCAAGCAAAAATGATATGGTGATTTCTAGACAGGATTTTACAGAGCATATGTGGCATTTGTGTTAAATTTGTAATTGGGTAGACATATCTTAATGCAGCTTCAAAGAAGTGGTGAAGAGAAACTTGAAAGAGGGAGAAGGAAATGTTCCCATTGGGAACTCTAGATTGAATATTTTATATGCATGCCTATTGCCCTCCCCCCAGATTACAGTGGG
Organism: Pipra filicauda; assembly: GCF_003945595.2. Classification (NCBI taxonomy): domain Eukaryota; kingdom Metazoa; phylum Chordata; class Aves; order Passeriformes; family Pipridae; genus Pipra; species Pipra filicauda. The sequence continues at coordinate 3,902,310 of NW_024104073.1, read as the reverse complement.
TAATCCATGCATGCTTAATCTTTGGGCTCTCAGATACTTAATTAGTGTACTTTAATTAGTACATGCAGTGTTAGTGAGGTAATATTTCATCATGTTTCAACTAGGAAAGATTTTAGCACAGTGCAATCTTTTCTTAGTCCAGATTGGAATAACAGAGGTTATATAAATGTAAATTACACAATTTGACAGCTGTGTTACATCAGCATGTTATGACTTAAAGAGCTAAATCCCAAGTGCCCTCACTGACCAGTGATATCAGGCTCCCATTGAATCTTGCCAGGGGAAGGGGCCTGCAATAGACAACCCTGGTGCAGAGCTCCCACAGCCTCACCTTCTCGCCCTTCCCATCAGCAGCCCATATCACCGCCCTGCTCTGGTCATTCATGGGCTTTCTGTGTGCTTCTCCTCCTCGGCCCACTGCCAGCCATTCAAGAGTTTCTTCCTTCTCACACCCAACATGCCTTCTTTTCTGTCTCTGGCTTTAACCTAATTGGTCTTTCTTCTGCTTTCTTACGACTCATGATCTTTCTTTCTAACCTTCCTTTACTTACTTTTAAGTTTTTCTTCCCACTTCTGCCAGAATAGCTTTATGATATTTAAACTGTTTACTATAATTCTGCATCTTTTTGAGCATTTACAGTCTCTTCTCCCATTCCCATTGTCATTGTCCTTCCAGCCCATTGCACTTCTCTTTCACTGGCTCTTCTTGCCTGCCCTCTCTCTAGCTCTGTTTTGCTGCTAGTGGCCAAGTAGGGCCATCGGTGCCAGTATGGAGCCATCTGTAAGGCTATAGCATGTACCCTGCACGTGGGGGGCTCTTTGGATGGAAGAGGAGGGATTTGTTGGACACAAAGGCCCAAAATTGCACTCAATCTCATGGTCAGGTGGCCTTGGCAAGGTTGAGGTTCTCCCATGACAACAGTGACTACATAGCTTAGTGATACTTCTGCTCCAGGAAACAAATCAAAATTAACTGGTTCCTGGATACCTCATGCATTTCCCAAACACTCTTCATTAGACTAGAACAGAAAATGTTACTGATGGTGAAAGGACAAATCAAGATGACCAGGCCATCTCAATAAGGATTCCTTTCCACCTATTCACTGCCACTTTCTTACAAACGTCTTGCTCAAAGCAGGAATCATCTTGGTTTGGCCTGGACTATACAAAAATTGGTCATCTGCAGGTGATGCATCACCAACACCTTGTTCTCCTCACCACAGGTTTTCCCTCTTTCCCCTGCTTTCCAGTGTGCCTCTTGTCCCAGTAACTGACTTACCCTGAAGATGCTGCAGCAAATACCTAACCTGGCTCCTCTGCAACTCCTACAGCCAAGCCAGGCTATCAGAGTTTTCTCTGTTGTTCTTGGCCCCTACCACATCTCAGAAGATTCTGCTTCTTAGGTCTGGAAGAAACAAGAACTTCCCAAAATTTTGTCCCAAGTCATCTATAACATTAGCTTCTTTGCAGACTTGTTTGCTATCCTCTTTCTGCTGTGTCCAGAGTCTAGCCTGGGCATACAAGACTGGAATTTGCCTTTTACCCAGGACACATCTAATATAACTGTTTTGTCACTAACCCCCCCCCAAATCTATTTTTTAATCTAGGAATTTAAAAAAAGGTCAATGAAAATTATTGAAATGTTTATGCTTGGTAACAGCATGCAAATGAAATATGATTTAGCCTGTCTCTTCCATCAGGCATCAACAGATTGTCTTTAAACCTATATCATTCAAAGCCTCCTGCTCTGGGAATTACACATACATAAACCCTCTGGAGTAACCTGAGGGCTCAAAAGCCTTGGTGGAAACAACACTGAAGTGATGTGTGTAATTTTCACCTGCATTATAATAATGATATAAAAACCAGCAAGGGCCAGAACCTCAATGCAGGAGGCGTTACACAAACACAGAACTAAGCAGTAGTCCTTCCTCCAAGGAGCTCATGGCCAATTCACCAGATAAGAGACAGCAGGAAAAGCCCAGGGAATGCCCAGCCTTGCAGACAATGGCTGTGGACCTGTACATATCGTTGTCTATACTGCTCTCCTGGGGCTCCTCTGAAGACCAGCCCAGAGCTGACTCCTGACTGTATTCAAAGTTCTGGCCCTGAGCATATGCCTGCACTGGATGCATACCATCGTGCACACTGAAAACACAGTTTTGACACAACACGATTTCAATCCCTTTTCTCTGTTGCATCCCTGCAAGGAGCTCTCCCAACCCCATCCACTTCATCGAGGCCAGTGGTATTGAGGGAGAGCAGGCAGGTTGTGGCGCACGACCAAGAGGACAATTCACAGAGTGCATTGTCTTATAAGTCCTGCTCCATCAGCACTCTCAGCCAAGGCTGTGCTTTATGCCTTGGTTCACAACAAAAGCTTTGTCCTCCATCCTGCTCATCATTACCCCCAGACATAGCAAGGGGTATGGAGAGAACGTAGGAGGAACAGTTCTTCATATGAAACACAGAATAAACAGAATTGCTCAGGATGTGGATAGAGTCAAGGATTGTGAAGTTCTGCCAAAAGCTAAGGAGCATCTGACTTTACCATTGAAAACATCCTCAAGGATGCTTTCCAAACTAAATGAACTATGTAAATACTCATTTTTCCTAGAGTTTTCTAGGAAAGAAAATCCTGCTGACTCTGGTGTCAGTGCATTTTATATCACAGCATCTAGAAGTAATTTATAATAATTGGTACATTTCCTTCTTTGTAGCAGACAGTCCTCCCTGTTTGCAAGAGGAGGAACAGAAGTTGAGTTGCTCAAGGTCATGCTAGGACTGAACATTGGTCTTTTGACTTTCAAGATTGTGACTTAATACATAATCTTTCCTTTTTTTCCATTGCCATTGCATCTTCTGCTGCACTCAAGACTCAGCATGGTGGTTATCATAATTTTACACTAAATTTCACTAATTTTCTGCATCATTGCTCTGCATTTAATTACTTCAAAATGTATCTCTGAATCATTTAATATAATGTAACTGCTATTGTGTGTTAGAAGCATCAAATGGTCTGACAAAGCTCAGCACTAAATAGATAGAACCTCAGGGAAAAATCTGAGGGAGATGGGGAGATACTTCTTTTTCCAAAAAAAAAGCTGTGGCTAGTCTTATCCATGCTTCTCAAGTCTGTTAGAAAGTTTCACAGAACAGAACTGAGAAAACAGTTGCAAAAACCAATTTGATTGATGCAGTCTCCTTTCAGCCTCAATAACATTCAATAGGAGATATCTGATTTTTGTAATGTGGTAATTATTTATACTTATTCAACTATGAAAAAACAGCAGATAGGAAAGGCAAGAAAGCAACATATAGAAAATAAATAAGTGTCAGGCAATGAGGATTTAATTTGCTAAAATGTTAAAATGTCCATTGCAAAGCCAAGCAAATTGACAGGACAAACTCAGAATGCCAACAGAAAATCAGCAAGCAGCATCTCTGCTAATAGTAGAGTGCAGAATAAGACAGCCAAGACATAGACTGACCTCTGCTCTTTACAGGAGATACGGTGAGTTTGGGAGTGTGAACTGCTGGGGAGGATGAAACCACAGATCCCCAGAGACACTGAAACTGTAGAGATTACCGAGACCCGAAAACAAATATTTTATTCCAATTTTCTTAACAGGAAATTCTACATCTTGTCCTGTGGATTCTTTTCTTAATTAAAAAATGTGAAAAAGTGACACAGAAAATGTTGAAATGTTTGATAAGCACTTCCAAATTACAGGAGAACAATTCTTGAAAATCATATTTTATGGTGGTAATCTGCAGATGGTCTGTAGATTGATAGGAAAACCTAGTTGCTGGCAGCATTTTCTAATCTCTAGGACAGAACTAACTGGTAATTTACACATTGGCTGAAACACCTAAAGACAGTCCTACTTTAAAGTAATTGAAAAGTGGCAGAAGATGAGCACAAGGTTATCCCAAGTTGCCAGGGGACATCTAGGCACTGCTGGGCATGGGTTGGCTCTGTGCAGGTACATCTCAAGGTACAAGCTCCTTTTGCGAAGGGATCCTCTTTTTGGGAGACCTTCAGTGATCAGAAGGGGATCAGGGATATGTTGGGCTGCCCTGGGCCATCCCATGGGAATTGCAGGTAAAGCCCCTCAGGAAGCCCGTGACAGCACTTGGAGGATAAGGACACTCAAGAATTTCAGCCTTGACAGCACTGCAGAGCCCATCTAGAAAAAAAATTCTTGAAGACTTTAATTTGGTAGCAATATAGGAAAACCTAATGCATGCAAGACAAAAGAAGAAAACTGGAGACTAAATAAACCAGAGATTTTTAACTGCAAGGATACCTCTGTCCCTGGGCACGCTGCCCTGTCTGAGGCTCTACATCAGTTTCAGCAAATGGGACTCCATCTCCTCTGACTTTAAGTCAGTGAGTTGGTTGCTTGGTTCCACCTATTTTTCTGGGCTTGGAGTGGAAGGAGGAGACCATCAAAAGATGGAAATTCATCTCACTGGCATTAGATATGTATTTTAGGAGGGAACAAAACACTTTCTAGATGCATCAGGTTAGAGAACCAAGGCTAAATGAACCCTAAGTGAAGAAACCACCCCAAGGCAGCTCTCTCATGGGCAGTTCCACCCCTCCCCTCACTGCTGGGATGCAAGGCCAATCTCTAGTCATCCCATTCCCACCCCTTTGCTCACCATCTGGGCTCTGCCTGCCTCATCCCCTGTGCAGGGGATCTCCAGGGTGACTGTGGCATCTCCCCTACCTTCCCAAGGGAATAAAACATAAGGCATGTTTCCCAAAGGCACACAACAGTAAAACTGGATTTAAAGGTACACATTGCACCCAAGATGCCAATGGGAAGTGGAGACCATGGCACAGCAAAGACACATCATTTGCTAGGCTGTGAAGCGATTTGAAGTGTGTAAGCAGCACGGACCATAGGACATGTCCCTGTAAGCACAGAATGCATGTGTGCTCTGGTACATTTGAGAAAGGTCACAGCAGGTGACGATCAACCAGCTGTGCAGCATAGAAGTACACTGAGTCACATTTTTCTGAGGTATTCTTGAGTGCCATGTTCCCAGGGTTACTTCTGGGATGCCATGTAGTTTATAAAACAACCCTTCTGAGGACTGAGCCAAAACCTACAATGCAGTCTTTTTTTTTTAAATAATATTATTCAACCAGTTCCACCCAAACCCCATGCCTTCTCTGAGCATTGATTATATGGTACAGAAGGAAAATTTTAAAATCATGTACTGTACACAGAATATACTTTAATTACCTCCTGAAGTCTGTGATTTTTGGTAGAACATATCTCTAGTGACATGCAAATCTGGATTTTATTATTATAAACTGAGGTTTGATTGAATCTGATTTGAAAATGAATTCATTTATGATAATATGAAGTCATACAAAATTGCCTACTATTAGTTCAATATTTTTATCCAGCACAATAAATAAATCCCAGTTCTCCTCAGTGAGGAACAGGAAGAAAAGTACTGCATTGTGAAAAACACATTTTTTGCAAAAACTGTTCAGTAATTGTTCCTAGCTGTACCTCCTTTCTTTTAATTAATTTACAAAATAAAAAGAACACTCAATTCTCCTGGGACCTCCCCACATGCTCTTTCCCCCCATGCCTGGGGCTGCCCTGCTCCTAGATGGGGTGGCAGGATGAGGCCTGGCTGTGGCATCCTGCCCTGCCATACCTGTGCCCTGACAGTAACTATGTGTGCCCCGGAAAGTTAATTGAGTTTAAAATTGTGCCTTACCATTAACTGAATGGTTAATTAAAACAATATTAATTTTAAGGGGAAAATTATTTTCAGAGAGCAAACTATTAGCAGTAATCCCACTCTTATTGCGTATTTTGCTTTGTATCTCCAGATATCTCATCAGTGGGAGCACCTGTCACTGTGGACAGTAGTGAGGATAACAGGTGTGTAACACAGCTCAGCAAACACATGTTTGTCCATAATTTCCCTAGAAGCTTAAAGGTGGGCATTTTGGGTACATTTAAAACTGTTAGAGATATTGTGGAAGCTTCTTTGGCTGAGATGAAAAAAATGCATCTTCTGAGACAATATGAGGGAGGTCATACTTTAGAAGGAAGGAAAGGGAAAGAGATGTTTCCAAAGGTGGTCACCTACTATCATAGACTTACTGCAGGTCCAAACCAGGCCAAAAGACTGTGAAGGACCTGACTGTCATGCAGTTGTGGATTGAATTAGCCCTTCCCCACTGCTTTCCTCCTTCCAACTATTTTCCCTGATATTATGTTGAGGAAGCTTGGGTGAAGTGCATTTCCTAGTCCTTCTTTGTGGGCAGATGCAAGTGCTCAACCATGGTTTCTATTGACTCTTGTGGAAAGACACATCAGCAAAGCAAGTAGACAGAGTTTGCAATTCATTTGACCTAACATAGCTAAAAACTACAGTATTTCTGTGTTCAGTATCAGTTCAATTAATATGAACAATGACAAGAAAATGCTAAGAAAGCTTTAAAAGGTAATGAAAAACAAAAAATAAAGCAAATTTTTCAATAATAGCAATTTAATAAAACAAGAGAAGACTGACTGCTCTGCTGTAACAAAATTACACATACGTGGCAGTTTCAGTAAAGTTTTATTTTCTTTTTCCATTAGATCTGAGGGAATCAGAGTGTTTCCCCAGTGAATGTAACTGCCTGAATGATTTCATTTCTTCCTTCTTTGGATTGGATTAGGTTGCTGCCATCTGCTTAGTGTCCTTAGTGCTTTTGAGGAAAATTCTTTTCACTCATGTGGTTACGTAATGGTACGTAGTCTTTTGCCATCTTTGAATGCAGTCACCGAAAGGACAGAGATAGAAATAGGAAAAAAATAGCTAGGATCACCATCAGTTGCTGCCTGTGCCCTGCCTTCTTTTAAGCCTGCCCTGCAGCTCCCTTTCACACTCATCTTCTTTTCAGCTCCTAATCCTAAAGACCAAAAGTACAACACTGACCATATAATTCCACTCACCTACCTTTGTAGGGAGTCCCACAATTTTTTGGCTTACTATGCATTCTCCAACAAGTCTTAGTATGAAGTTTTCAGGAGATGTCGTGTTTCCCTTGGTAGTGGTTTCCTTGGTAGCTCAGTTATTTTTGTAGCATCACTTAAATATTTGTTTCATGTCTCTGCTCTATCTGTTCAATACTAAACTGCATCCAGGGTTTTGTTCTGCCTTTGTTCTTGAGGTTAAAATCCTTAATGCTATGCATTTTCACTGAATGAAAGACCTAAGTTATTAAATAGTCAGAGAAGTATTTAGGTTAAGCTTTTTACATCTTCACATATTAATGGCCCATCTCCCCACTTTGCATTTCAGCACAAGAGTGCAATTTTTCAGCCTGATAAATAACATATGGAGAGAGGAAATCATCTCCCTATACAGATATGCACCAACTTCCTTTTTGATAAAATTGCACTGAAAGCTAATCCTCAGCTGCGTGTCCAGTATGACTCCCAAATTCTCAAATATTTTCAAGCAGCAGTCAAAGTAATGCTATTACCTTGATAGAATGTCTAGAGTTCTGAAAGATATATAAAAACCTAAATATTAAAATGAAAAGCAGGTACCAGGGAATATGAGCTTCTGCCAATATATGTATAATCTCATTGCACCCCTATAACCATAATTTTTGAGCACTTGCCAGTAGCACATTAAGCAATGGGATTGCTATTTGGTTTGGATGTTTTAGTTGGTTCTTCACCTGCTTCCTGAGGCTAGAGAACTGACTGTGGACTAGAGTGTTTTCCTTTCCCTGGAATTATCATTCAGATTTATTTTTCATAAATGTGTCATCCCCCCTACATGTATTCAGGGAGGACAAAGCTGGGCAACATGCCTCTTACATATAGTGTGGAAAGCACTGAGGTTTAGGATGCTCATCATTCCCGTAGGAGTCGGCTTCACAGCATCCAACTGGCTGCCCAGAAACATCTGGCTCTACTACAAGGCCAGAGCTTGTCTGTCAGGCTGTCTGAAGACTACTGCTAGCTGAATGTTCACTGGATTTTAGCATCTGTTTAAGAGTATTGAGCAACACCTTGCAACAATTGGGGTGAAAATGTCAAGTTACATTCATAGACACTTCAACAGGAGTGCAAAATGTTAAGTACTACAATTGCAATGTGCAGAAAAGGCTAATATTGCTCTAATTTCCATGCAAAATATCTTTAATGATCACCTGGAGTTCACTGTTTTAGCTTCAGCACATTATCTGCAAAAATGGATGTCTCTTTTAGCAAAGCAGCTGAGTCAAAAGTATTGCTGACAAACACCTCTTCACTTAAAGTACTATGAAACTGAATAAAGAACCCAGGAAAATTATCATAGATGAGAAAAAACGGTTGGAGAAAAAAATAAAAAAACAGCGATGAACTAAAGTTGCTTCTCACTGCTCACTGGCTTCTAAGGAAAATCAAAGTGTTTACTATTCCAAAAGACATTGCTATTCCCATAAACTGACAGGTAGAGCTTTTCTAACTGATGCCTATAAATGACCTCCCACTATTGTCCATCATCCTTCTTTCTCCATTAACCTCTCTTTCTGTTCACTCTTCCAGTCTGTGGAAGGCCCAGTGCACTAACATAGTGCAGCCAATTTTTAAAAGCCCCAAGTCCCTTTTAAAAAACCCAACACTTTCCCTAGCTGAATAGTAACACCAGAAACTTTTATTTTACCCCAGGACTCATTCCATATGACACCTATAAACAATAAATCAAAGCACCAGCATCACCCTTCTAACCACCACCACTACTCATATTGGGGTAATTAAAAAGGTTCTTTTCAACTTTCTTGGATAAATATGAAACGACAGCCCAAGAATACAATGGGCTGGCATAGGCTGCATTTGGTATCATTGTAAAATGAAGTTCATAAGGCTAATCAAGTTACCAGCATTTCAGAAGTTGGGAAACTTTCTGTCCCAGATGGCTTAGCAGGTGACTCCTATAAATTACACAGTACATTACAGCAGCATCCGCCAGTCTTGTTAGAGTAAGGAGTCAGTCAGCATTTCCATTATAAACCTCTCTTTTCAGAGTTTATTAGATAGCCATAAAAACATTTTCTAACCTGAATCTTGGCACGCAGTGGATTTTCACCTTATGAACAAACTTTCTGTGTTACAGAAAGCAGGATAATCATCTGAAATTCATGTTTCAATTAGATCAAAATTTTAAAGGCTGATTAAAAACATAATCTCTGAAATTTTTAGAACTCTTCTTATCCTTCCTGCTTTGTTATTGAGGATATTAAGTCTAACAAGGTTTTGCTCCTTTATGATCTATGATTTCTTGCTAACTGATCCTGAAGGCAGGTTATTGAATTTGCAATATGATAATTCCTTTCACAATACACCAAAACATCATGAAAGGAGTCTTACATCACCTTGTAAGAGAAGGATAGCTCAAGCTGTGGCGAAAAAAAAACACAGAATAAATGCAAATACAGTCTTTAAAAGAAAACTAACTTTGTCTGCAACTTGATTCTCTGTGGTTAGGTGCAATAAATAATTGAGGAAAAATAATTATAGTGAAACAATACCCGAACATTTGAGGTGGAAAAGAAAGGGAAATTCTAAGCATCTCCACCTTTCATACATTTCAAATTCTAATCTACACATACTGACTTTCAAACGTTAGCAGCAACCTTAATCCCAAATAGCTTAGAAATATTAGCTCGGGCACAGAAACAGGATTTTGAAGGACATACGGTGATTATTTCAATATGTAAAGTGTTAAAAACCACTTCAATAGGTATGTCTTTCTGAAACTTGAGGCAGACAACACCCTCTAATGTGAGTTCTGTGCAATTTAAAGCTTCTTTGCTTAATGCAAGGAGCTCAGTTTGTGTAAGTTGTTACCTCAGACTAATTTGTGTCCCCACACTTCAGGCAGTTCTGTCTGCCTGTGTTACAGAGATATCATCACACTGGAGGTGAGCAAGAGGTAATTAAGGAACCTCAGAGACCACATCCTCTACAGACCTTGACTCTTACAGACCCACACCAGCCATATTGTGTGTGTTGAGCACGGTGCGGTCACCAGTCCCATGGGAGAACAGCGTCAGACAGCTTTCAGAGGATCTTCTGGATCAGCTGCTGCCTTTTCACATGCCTACCATTCTCTCCCAGATGAAGCAAGAAAACAGAACCACAGCCTTGCCTCTTAAATTTCTGGGGGCAGATAACTGCAGCAACCAGGATGGCAGGACTGCATGAAGCCCCACTCAGCTGTGGGTCAGTTCAGAAGTTTGCTCTCACTTTGTTTCTCTTCCTCTCCACTTGCCTTATCTCAGTGACACAGGGAGCTGGGCAAGGCAAGCATGCAGGATCAGGCTCTCCATTAAAAATTGCTCCAGAAGCCCTCAGTTCTGTCTTTTGAGGTGTGCTTCTCATTGAGCATGCCACCAAAAACGATAGCTTCGTCTTCCCATGACACATCTTGTACTGCGCTATGTGACCAACACCTGAGGTTGCCGTTTTGGCTCAGACCTTCAAACATGTATCTGCTCTGAACAAATAAAAGATTTCAGCAATTTCCAAAGGATGGCTCACATGCACACAGGCTGGCTCAGGTACAAGTGTTAGCAAGGTCAGGGTTGTTTCCACGCTGTCAGTCAGGCAGCACATATCCTATTTCTTCCTCCAACCGAAGCGCAAAGTCAGCTGAAGCCTGTGGGGGAAGCTGAAGCGGAGAGGACCGTTCTTAAAAACCTTGAGTTCACCTCACTCTCATGCAGGAAGGTGCGGAGATTCAGAGCTTTGCATCTGCTTTGTACTGCTGTAATTGCTTACAGAAGGAGTATCAGACAGGTCAGTGGTAATTTGAACTGGTCAGGCAGTTAGAGACAAGATCCCAGACTGCTCCACTCAACAGGATGCATTAATTCGTTGTAAGATCAAATAAAACAGAATAACAATATAAAAAAACTGAAGTACAGATGACAAATGTGACTCCCCAGACTTCCAGCAATAAGACAAAAGAAACTTTTTAAGCTTCCTCAGTGCTTCATCAGCTTCCACCTTATCCATGCTCAGCCACTCTTCTTACTGGGGTTTTGCTCCAAATCACAACATTACTAATTTACATTGCATACAATGTACTATGTTAAAGTGGTTTTGGAAGAATGTAAGTGAAACTGTTTCTGTTTACATTTTGGCTTCTTATCTGAGAAATCCCACACTGGTGATGCCTGCAAAGCCTTTGCTTTGCATTGCCTCACACCTAACTTGTGTGTGGTACACTCACTCACAGACTGAATTTCTCTCTCTCCATAGCAATACGGGAAGGAAAATAAAGAAAAAGATAAGGTAATTATCTACGGAGTGCAGACACATCATCCTCAGAGTGTTTTTATTTTGGTTACCTTCTGATAAAATCACTGTATTCCAGCCATGTTCCGATATGACAAAATCAGGGTCTTCCTACAGGTGGTCAGGGAAAGGCACAATGAAGGTCAAGCTCAAACAAGGGAATATTTTACATTCTTCCTGGCTCAGAAGGCTTCCCTTGGACAGAAAGATTCACAGACAAAAGAAGCCCTTTCCCATATGATTCCCAAACTTCTGTTTGCCTTTGCTTTCTTCACAAAAGTACAGAAACAGAAGATGGTACAGAAACTTTACAGTGAGAAGACCTTTTACAGTCTCAATGGGAAGAATTGTTTAATATCTTTCACATTTTGAGACAACTATATTCCTCTTGAGATTACTCTTTCATGTTGTTTTTATCTAAGGGATGTGAGAAGGGTAATTAAAAGGACATACTTTTTTGCAGCAACTCCCTAAACCCTAGCTACAAGATCTATACGTGTCACCCCTTGATCCACACTATTTTTCATTGCTACTTTTGTTGACACTATCTAGGTAGCGCTAAGTCCTCCAGCTCTACTGATTTCCTGTGGAAGACAAGACACTGGTTTAAACAGACTACATGACTGATGGAGTTTGGATTTCATGCTCTGCAGCTTTTCCGTGCATGTTTTTCTCTTTCAGTCTTGTAGGGTTCTTTCATTAACTGCACCACCATTCTTTCCAGCTACCAAATACTCCTGGCTCCTAATAGTTTTCCCCTCCCTATTTCCAGAGGAAGCAGAACAGCCTTTTAACTGTTTTTTTATATTGAATTATTTTATTTTCCATCTTTTTTACTAGAGATGGAAAATGTAACATTCCTACTTCAATTTGCACCTGTAGACACAGTGTATATGGAACTGAGTCCATTTAGCAGCCACCTCATAGTCCCCATACCAGGTCTGGGACTCCATGCCTGCCCACTGTAATGGGGCTGACAAAGGTGTCATGAAGGCTATTTTTTATGCTTCCATTATCTTGGAGGTAGTTCTCCAAAACTTTCAGACAAGAAATTGTTAATTTATTAAAGACATGATGTGGTTCTGCACCCTAAGATATGTGGATTAACTTTGAAGGAAAATTTTGCCCCAGGTGATTTTGGATCAACAAGTGATTCACCCACAGATCATTTCAGCAGGTGTTAGGTGGTGATGCAAATTTCTGAACTTGATTAGTCTTCCCTGTTTTGCAAAATTTAAACAGTGCTATGTTTCCCGGTTAAAAGGAAAATCATCATCTGTCTTAAAACCTTCATAACCTAATAAACAACAGCTAAAAGAAGTACTTGTGAAGAACTGTAACTATAGCTCAATTAGAATAAAATTTAAGACCAAAAATTATCCCTTGTTTCTGAAACGCTTTCAACATAAATAACACCTTGCTAGTTATTAAAGCTCAAGACAGATTCATTAAAAGAAGAAATCTGCCAGATTGTCGACATCAGACTTCAATGTGATTCATAAGACAGTAATAAAACTCAAACCATCCTTTGACGCCAGAAAAAAAACAAAAGAGAAGGGGTGGGAGGGGAGGAGAGGGGAGGGGAGGGGAGGAGACCTACAAGTCATCTCCATTAGCAAGCTCAACTCCTGACAAATGCAAGTGGCTTAGTTTCATGCCACAAAATAAACCACCAGTATGCCATGCTATCTTTTGCTTGTCCCATGGTACATGAACAGACAGGGGCACTCACCAAGCCTCACCTGAGGCTCAGCAACTCATCATGCCATTGTCACATACAATCTGTCACCTGCCAGGCATCCAGACTGGTACCCACAGACAGGCACTAGGGCAACTGCATATTTCTTTGCCTAAACCTGTGTTTTCTACTTTATCTAGTTGTACGCTCTACTTTTATCCAGTTTGATAGAGCAATCCTGTTTAAAAAACTTTAAACTTTTAAAAAACTTCCAAAACTTTTTAATAACTAACAGCAGTGATCACCCCTGGGTTTGGATACCTTTGTGCACCTATGTATAAATACATGCACATTTATGTATGGTTGAGTGGATGTCATGGGTATGACTTCATACATATGCTGTGATCAAAGTATGTTAAGTACCAAATAAACAGAGAACATCTAATTCCTGTCCTAAAGAAAAGAAATTGAATAAAGTCAGTTAAAGGATAGCACAGAACCCAAGCAATTAAACTAACGTTTTGCAAATATTTCCCTCATTACTCACTTGTTTACTGTGATTCTTAACCTAGTTTTCCACAACTGTGCTTCCCCTGTCTGTTCTATCTGTCCATCAGTTTACCCTAATTGCATTTGGCAGACAGTAGACTTCTTAGAGGACACTCACACATATTTGCTGAAAATCTGAAATGCGTGATGGAAACGCAAGGAGAACTCAGCTGTTGTTCAATCTGTTTGGCAGCAGCTGGCCAGTCCACAGCCATGTGTTCTCTAGAAAATTAATACATATGTGTCTCTGATCATCACACACAGTGTCTTGCTTAGCAGCAAAAGAAAAAACCGTAAGAAAGCTTAGAGTACTGTGAAGAGAGAATAGGACCAGAGGCAGAACTGACTGTGCTGTTGTAGGGTAGACTGGCAGCGGGCAGGAATAGAGCTTACTGCATTGAGCTAACAAACCTAGGCAACAAACCTAGATGAAACTGCTAATTCTGATACTCAGGGAGCTTCTATCTTAGCAGAAAAATACCAAATCCCTTCTCCCAGAACAGGCTTCCTCCAGTGTTCAGGCTCCTCATCCTCTCAACATGGAAGGCCACAGCTTCCACACCTGTTTCCCCAGGAAAAGGTTTGTTTGGGAACTGCCAGAAGTCTAGTATGCTGCTTGCACCGGGAGAGAGAGCACTTGGCAGCTTCTTGCTCAGCTCAGATATCTCAGACTGTGATATGTCTGGATTACACCAGCTCCTGGGACTAAATCCTCCAAGTCACTCCCACACTTGAGTTCCTTCCATGGCAGTGAAGTGCATCTCCTCCAAGCCCTTGGCCGGTTCCCTTCAAAATATCCCTTCCTTTAATTGGTCTTGGCTAAGGAATGAGTATGAACAAATCCACTGATATCGCAACTTAATGTACAGCATCTTAATGCATCAAATCTTTATATGACTAAACTTAAATTCTCAGAGATACAATGTAAAGCCAGTCAGCATCCATAAATCCAGCAATTATAATGAAAATAATGTAGTAGAGAAAGACACTTACAGAATAGCTGAAAGTAATTCATGCTGTCTACCCAACTACCTGCCAGCGAGGTTGTAATTCAGCTGACAGTGTTCTCAACAGATGTTGTCTGACTGTCAAAAAAATAAAATGTCTGGGTTCATTTCCAATATAGAAATGGAATGGAAATAAATATGAAATATTTTGCCATCTGTTACATTGCTGAGTCACTGGAGAATATCATCCCCAAATGTGCATACTTGTAGATTAATTGGTCTATAGCTGTCTGGCAGCTATAATGAAAAAAAATTCTCCAAGGCACTGATTCCACCATGCTACAGAGGATATATGGAGAATGCTGTATGGAGAAATATTAAACCCAAGCACTAGGAGAAGGCTGCAAGAAATCCTTGAAGATATTGTGCTGTCTATACATTAATTAATACACAGATTTTTTTTCTCTGAGCCTCCTGAGAGCCTGTAAATACTGTGCCTTTGACCAAGTCACTTATTGCTTGGACTTAGTGCACAGCCAGTGCTGCACAGCGGGGTGGGATTGGGGGTGGAGAAAGGAGAAGGAGGGATTTCTTCCCAAGAAGAAAGAAGGATTTCTTGGGGTGAGGCTTTGCATTTATCTGTTGTTTGAATGCAAGACCCTAGAGGTAACAGTAGGAGGCTCCAGGCAGTATGATGTCTCCAGAAGCTGCAGGTTATGCCAAGATAATTCATCTACTTCAAGTGGCTGTGATGGTACCCAGAGGAGCACTAAACCTCCTCACCTTTTTGTCCTTTTGTTCCAGGGTGTTAGTGTTCACACCTCGCCTCACCTGAACATACATGCTTGGCACTCTCTGAGGTGTCCTCAAGTGCCCAAGATTTGAAATCACAGCTGGCAGATAAGACTCACGGTCAGAGGCTAAGCAGGATACTACAGACCCTGGAAAGCAGCAGCAAGTACCTATGTTTACACAACTGAGCCCTGCCTATAGCACCTCTTCAATCACAAACTCTTCAACTTAGAGTTCACAAATTACTTTATATACCAACAGCACTGAATTTTGTAAAGCCAGTTCTATCCACTTTTCTGTCTTTGATGCTGAACCATGTGCTTGGGTGTAAAACTGAATTCACACCTATGACAGTTTTCTGGTGCCATAAAGAGGTCCCTTTTGAGGACCTGGAGTGAAATTCACTCCCATCCATTCTTGTCCCACAAGATCTAGCGTGAGATCCCTCTGCATACCCCATGCTCACACATGGCACCATGAGGGTGCTACCAGCCTACTACCATGACGATAGCTTTCCTCTTTTCACTTGCTACATACTCAGATCCAAAAAACCACAAAAATCAGCAACATGCTATAGGAAACCTCTAAGTAGAGTCCAAAGAAATACTAGGATCAGCACTTCAGCCTTAGCCAAGCCAGCACTGATATTCAGAATCAGAGCAAGGATACACAGCAAGATTTGAGGACAGTAGCAGGTGTCAGCTTTAAACCTATCTGGATTCTCACACTCCTCTGAAGAGTGGGTGAAAGAGAAGAAAGCAGAGAAGCTGCAGAACAATCAAATATTCTAGCCCTGCATAAAACACAACAAATTGGTTTCACCTTCTACATGAGGGGGCGAGGAATAGGTCACTCTGGCAGAAAAGGGTGACTTCAGTAGGAATTAGTTTGGGGGTTTTTGTCACCTATAATAGAGACCGTTTGCGTATTATGTCTTTCACAACACCCTGATCATCTCAGGGAGTACAGGTCCAGAGGAAGAATGCATTTTGCTGATAGTCTAACTGAGAAGGAGCTTTTCCACCCCCATCCCTCAGCAACTTGCCCACAAGCAGCAAGCTCACCCTCAGCAAGCAGCAAGGTTCCCTCCCTCCCAATCCCTACAGGTCCTCACCAACATGGAGAGGAGACATGACATGACAGACTGGAGAAGGAGAGCTGGTAGCACCGGATACAGCAAACATGGCAGCCCCTCTGCACATGCTGACCACAGGAGCTCACCACAGGAGCTCAGCTTATGCTTTCCTCCACAATGAGGCATTCTTTCAAATACATTGAAAAGCCAAAACATTTTGTGAGATGACCAGGTAAGCAGCAGTGGATTACCTTCCAAAAATAATCACTATTACAATGGAAAGTGACTCCTCTTCAAATGATGACTTACACAGGTCTTCCAGATTATTTCCAAAGACAGAAGTGGGAGTTCAACTTTTAGTTTTGCACATGGACACCACTAGTCTTAAACTATTTATGGAGTAACTGCCCTAATTGAAACTATGTAGGGACACAGGAATATAGACTAGAGAGACAATATATATAGAAAATATAAAGAAGGGGTGAAAAGTTAATTTCACAGAAGTAACATCAGTCCTTAGGGCTGTATGATTCAAAGAAGCAGGAATTCTTGCCTCAAAATGTTTCCTCTCTAACAGTAAGATCAATGACAGTGTGAGTGGAGAAGTAAAACTTCTCTGATTGGGGATTCTCTCTGTATGAAAAAGCCCATGGGAGGCATTCTGTGACAGTGAATCTGACTGTGCCTGAACTGAGCGTTTTCCTGTGGAGCAGTGACTCTGGCAGCCTAGGAGGGCTGGGATGTTCAGGCAGGCTCCACCATGTGTCCTGCCTGTGTGAGGCTGGAGAAGGCTCCATGACTTCTCTGTGAGTTGACAATTCCCACTCACTTGGGAAGTCTTTACGTGATGGACATCTGCAACCAAAGTACATAGTTTCTGAAGCACTCAGGTGGCATGAAAGGGTCAGGATCAGCTACTCAAGGGTTGATGCACATTCTCAGAGCACAGCAAAATTCCATCATTTTTTCAGGAAAGATAATGGTTCTTTTCAACACTGGCTTAGTATAAAAGAAACTGTAGCAATAGGAGATCAGTCCCCTTGCAACTCACACAAGACCAGTCATGAGGCGTTTGGCCATATTCTGCTTCATTGCATGGAGGCCTTTCTTTCAAGTCAAGCATTAGGCCAAGGTTACTGGTTGTGATACTGAGATGTAAATCAATGGTTTCAGCCAAGTTTGCTTCAGAGCACGTCCACTACTTACCTGTCCAGGCTTTGCCCCATTAAAATTAAGATATGTTTGAGAGAGAAAAGCAACCTGATGGCACAGCATAACTGGCTCTTTAGAAATCCTCTCTTCTGTTTCATAATACTATTTTAACATGACCTTTTTTTTATTGCTAATTGCTAAATGGTTCCTATCATAGAATCATAGAATCAGCTGGGTTGGAAGGGACCTCTGAGATCATCAAGTCCAACCCCTGATCCACTACTACTGTGGTTACTAGACCATGGCACTAAGTGCCACATCCAGTCTCATCTTAAAAACCTCCAGGGATGGAGAATCCACCACTTCCTTGGGCAGCCCATTGCAATGCCTGATTACCCTCTCTGTAAAGAATTGCTTCCTAATATCTAACCTAAACCTCCCCTGGCAGAGTTTAAGACCATGCCCTCTTGTCTTGCTGATAATTGCCTGGGAGAAGAGACCAACTCCCACCTGGCTACAACCTCCTTTCAGGTAGTTGGAGAGAGTGATGAGGTTTCTCTGAGCCTCCTCTTCTCCAGGCTATCATTCATCGCAGGAAAAACCAGACAGAACAAGTGAGCTGTTCTTCTCACTCACTCTAGACAGCTTCTGGGGTGAGAGCAGTTACACCCAAATGAGAGGGACTCAGCTGCACTTAGCCCTGTGAGAGTAATTAATTGTCATCCAGGATGTAACAGAAATACAGCACAAGAACTCATGCTTCTAAGGCTGTGGGCAGCTTAGGATTACTTTGAAATCAAAGGGAAACATGAATGGCAAAAGAGTCTCTCACCCAAGCTCATACCTGCACTTTAGATAATCTCTATACAGACTCTACACTTACAGAGTCAAAAAGTTAAAAACCCTCCACTCTTCTGAAATCCAGTAATGTGAAGGGTAGTTAAGTTCCTAAAATAATTGCAACACATCTTAGGCATTTTTTGAAGTAGTACGACATTTAATGTCATAAACCCAAAGTTTGAAAACCAGCCTTTTTGCAATGATGACATGAGTTGTATTTTGATGAAGTTCACTCATTAAAAGAAAAAAAGAGTTTTGTAGACTGAAGTTGTCCACTCTAATTTTGTTTAACACTGGAGAATAATTTAAAATGTCCTTACAAATGAAGTAGATAAAGAAACCTGTTCAGATACCAGTAATCTAAAGAACTCATGGTGGTGAGAGAGTCCTGAGTTCAGGCACTAGAAGTAGAAAATATAGGCAGAACTTGGCCTATACTGTTTATTTGAAGCACATGATCCTACTGAATTCCACAGAAAGAACAGATAAAAACCAGAAGACAGAAAAGAAGATGTGGCCAAAAACAATCCACACAGGTTACACTAGGAATCAATAACATTAAACAACAGAAAAAGACGATATTACACCAAGGGAGAGGGGACGAGGTGGGAAAGAAGAGCAAGTCTTAATGAATAAGCTCAGGAAATCAGTCCAACTCCCCAGAAAGTAATAAAAGAGCTCAGAGAAATTTTCCAAGCTATCTGTAGAAAAGTGCAACAACAAAGAGAAAGAAATTAAAGGAAGTAGAGAGAGCAGCATGGGGAGAATAAAAGAAACAGAAGCAAAAGACACATCAGAAAAACAGAGGTCTGTAAATATTAAACAGGAAGGATGGTGTAGAGGATTATTCATATTTACTGGAAATTTGGAAGAGAAAATGCAGTCAGTTTAAGTCAACTACTCCATATGAGCATCATTATCCTGAATCTTATGATTTGCATGTTTGGCACCTCTTGGAATCAAAGCAAACTTTTACTTCCCCTGGTCATGAGCATACTATTTAGCAGCAGGAAATCCTCTCATCACAACTATCAGACTAGGTTTGCCTCTTGGCACACAATCAATACTGTATTTCTCATGCCCACCTGATTCTCAGTTTCATTAAGGTGCAAATGATTGCTATTTCTACATAATGTCTTCTCACAGAAAGTTTGTTCATATTACCTCATCCAACTGCAAAGAGAACGTCTTCAAGGGTCTGGTTCCTCCCTCTCCCCCATGAAGTTCCTAACCTCTTCTCCATCTTTAAGTTCCATATGATCATCACCTCTCACAGGACATCCAGGCAGTTTTGAACCCTCATGGCTGTCCCCTCTTCCAGCACTTTCTGTTGAGATAAGACTGGGCTTTGACTCATTACCCCTGCCTTGCATCGAGTTTTACCCACTTTGCTATCAGGGAAGTATGTAAAATAGAGTTTTACATTTTTTTCGCCTTAAATTGCTGTAGTGGGTTGACTCTGGCCAGATACCAGGTACCCACTAAAGCTGCTCTCTCACTCTCCCCTCTGCAACTGGACAGAGGAGAGATCAAAAAAACAACTAAGAATTCCTGAGTAGAGATAACAGCTGGAAGAGGTCAGTGACCGATTATCTTCATAGGCATAACAGACTCAAAGTGGGGATAGTACTTATATTTATTACTAACCGAATAAGAGCCAAAGAGTGAGAAATAAAACAGTCTTAAAAAACACCTTCGCCCCACCCCTCCTTCCTTCCATGTTCTCCTCCTCACTCCCAGCAGTGCAGGGGGACAGGAATGGGGGTTGCAGTCAGTTGTTGTTTCTGCCGCTGCTCAGGGAGAGGAGTCCTTCCCCTGCTCCCGTGGGGTCCCTCCCACAGGAGACAGTCCTTGATGGACCTCTCCGGCGTGAGTCAATCCCTCGGGCAGCAGCTCTTCCCAAACTGCTGTCTCATGGGTCACTCCTCCATGGGGTGCAGTCCTTCATGAATGAGCTGTACTGGTATGGGTCGCCCACAGGGGCCACAAGTCCTACCCGGGAAAAACCTGCTCCAGCGTGGGCTTCCCTCTCCACGGGCCGCAGGTCTCCAGCAGGACCCTGCTCCATCCTGGGCCTCCCACGGGGTCACAGCCTCCTTCATGCATCCACCTGCTCCAGCATGGGCTTCTCCATGGGCTGCAGGTGGGTCTCTGCACCCCGATGGTCCTCCATGGGCTGCAGGGGCACAGCTGCTCCACCATGGTCTTCACCACGGGCTTCAGAGGCCACAGCTCTGGCACCTGGAGCACCTCTTCCCCCTCCCTCTGCACTGACCTTGGTGTCTATGTTGTTATTCCCATGTTCTCCGCTCTTCCCTGGCTGGAATTTCTTCTGCGCAACAAGTTTTTTCTTAAATATGTTATCACAGAGGCGTTACTAAAACCTCTAATTGGCTCTCCTCTTCGGTCCGCACCAGGAAGTCTGCCCTGGAGCCATCCATCATCAGCTCCAGGGAGGGAAAAACCACATAAACCTACAAAAATTGCATATGTCCACATCAGGATCTCTGTTCCTCGGTAGCAAACATTGTCTTTTCCTACCAACTAACTCACGAATACATTAGGGAAGCTCCCCAGCAACTCTTAAGCTATCCCGTGGGAATCTACTCACTTCTGTGTCCACAGCTGAAAGGTTCAAGATGAGTCACCTCACTCAGAGGATATCTCATTGACTAACTCATTGAACAGACTTTGCAGAGTGCTCTGGAGGGTTGGGTTGGGAGGGGATGTTCTGATAATAATACTGGGAACTACGATCCCTTTCCTCCCCTTTCCTTTTTCTTCTTTTCCAAAACTTCTCTCCATGGGAATTCATTTGCAACACATGTATGTGCGTACAACAGGGAGGCAGTCTGAAGTGTTTCTGTTTGTGATACTGGTGCTGATTTTCTTCCTGTCTTGTAGAAAGGGAAACATCTGAATTCTTTTTCTAACCCCAGCCACTATATGTACACTCTCTTTTTATACTCTCCCCAAAGCATCTACTGTAGTCATTGCTGGACTTGTGGTCCAGCCCAGCACAACTGCTCTTATATTCCTGCCTCCTCATACCAAATATTCTTCTGGGAATGGATGTGGCAGCTTTCCAAATGTTCCCAGTCTGTGCCTTTGTGCTGTTTCTGCCTGCTAGAAAGGGTCAGCTTGACTCTCACTGGCCTAGATTTGTACGAGCCAACAGGATTAGCCGGAACAAGACCTTAAAAAAATGCAGTCACATTTTATTCACTGCAAGAGGGACATGCAGCAAGATACCAGCTACTCAGCAATGGTAGACAAGGTTATATCTGACCTGATCTAGTGGTGGAAACAGTCCTGTTTTTACCATGCAGTTCCCACCAACACCGCTTTCAGTGGTATTCCCATAATTTTAAACAGGACATTGAAAGAAAAAGGACAGCCCTGAAGTGGCTTTCAGTCACTGAAAGGGATCCCATCAAACAGATTAAAACTCTCCACTTGAGTTTATCTCCTTTATTAACTCCTGTAACTTGCATCAAAGACGCAGTCTGTCTGGCTGCTTAAAACGGGACCTGTTGGGGAGAGTTTCTTGGCAGACCCCTTAATGTCCGTGCTTGAGTGTCTTATGGGCTTCTCAGGTTGGCCAAGATCAAGTCTGCAGTATTTTGAGGGTTTTTTAAATAAAGAATAGAGCAAAAGAAACCCCCACAACCTGAATGGTCAGGCAGCTGCCAAATACAGAATAATGAACCAATTCATAGATTCTTACACAATACATGAGATGGTTAAAATAAACATGTAATAAACAGGTAAAATGTTTAAAAGCAAAATAAGGCTAGAAGTTACCTCTTCTTTTTAAATGTATTCCCCCAGGAAAGTCAGGACTCATGGTAATTTAGAATGCTTGTTTAATGCTGGTTTTCTTTTCTCCAAGAATAGTGAATATTTTTATAAACTGAGCAAGCAAAGGTGCACTTGGAAATGGGATAAGAGAGAAGACTTAGCTACTAATGCCACAATGAGAGTCTCTCACTCGGACATATGTGGATGAATCTCCACATGCTCAATTTCTAGACTTTCTTTGACAAATATGGTCAGCAGGAAAGAGGGAAAGCTTAAGGGAAGAGGGGGGAAAGGTAAAGTAGGCCTTGTTTTACTTTGCTGCTGGTGAAATAACTATTTGTTTCCAAATAGCCCCATAGATTCCAATAGCCCTGTCTGGCTATTACTCCACCGTTCTGGTAAGTTGCTAATGGCTTTGCATTTTCTTTTATTGTCATCAGGAGTGGCTGGAATTCATTAAGAGTTATGTGAATAGCCTCCATGCTTTCAAACTAGATTTGGGAATATGCTCTGAAGTGATCAGTGATCATCACTTTGTGAATTCTATGGTAGCCCATCATAATTATCAAAAGATTGAATAAATAAAAAACCACTTGGAAAGCTGTGAAAAGCTGTATGTACGTATAATAAAATGCCATGTAAATGTAACAGAGAATATCAGTTGCAAGTGTTATTATTTAGTAACTGTTGTATTCAAAAGTTCTATCAAGACCAAAAATAAGCTAAAAAGATAATATTTGCAATAGCTATAAACTAAAAAAAAACCTGTTCCCTGAAATTAAAATCAAATTCTTGCACTCATTCATATGCTTTTAACTGCCCATAAAGATCTAATGGTGGCCAAAGTCACTTATAAGAGCTTCTAGAGGAATAAGAGAACCACCAGACACAATCCTTTTCCTAACGTGGAAAGAATGCATGCTGAAAACCCTGAGGACAGCTCAGGGAGCTGCTCGCAAAGAGATTAGATACCACATAAAAACATTACACTGACTCAAACACAGGGACAGAAGTAGCAAACATGGCCATTGTGGTTTTATTTTTTAGTCTATTACTTCTCAGCGTGTAATATGTTTTTAAAGAGTCAGGAATGTACTGAAACTTTCATTTCAGGCTCTCATAGAATTTAAACTCTTTACATGTAGAAATCGTGATACCTTCCATGCATTTTTCCTTACCTGTTAGTATTACTTATAACCATATATTGAACTAGATACTCCAACTCCAAATGCATGAAATGCTAATTGAAATGAGGCTGGATGCCAGTGAAGACTACTAGACTATGGAATGACCTCCCAAAGGAGGTGATGCAGAATAAATTGCTTCAGAAACTAAAAAGTAGACCAGACAAGGTACTGAGAAATATAACCAAGAAAACAAACCTCTAATACAGAGACAGCACTTGGCCTTATTTTTAAGAGCTAATGTGGTATTCTTCAACTTGTAATACTTTATTATCTCCAGGAAAGCACCTGAAAAATATTAGACTACTCACCTGGTCAGTATGGGCTGACCTACTGAGAGGCACTAGTCTTCTACCGATGATGCAATTCACTTAACTGACCATTTTTCTTTCACCTGAACATGGCAGAGAAGTGTTTGTGCATCATAGTAACAAATGAAGAGTCGGTGACAGTCAACATTACAGAGAAAGAAAACAGGCTCAAGAGCTCAGGGTCGTACAATGCTCCTCCTGCCATCAATCTGCCACAGTCCCTTACTCCAAAAGCCGTTTCCCACTCCTTGCCTTTGCATGCTTCAGTGGTCCCACCCCCCCCAGTGCTATTGCACAGGATGGGGAGAGGGGATTGAGTGCCACAACATTCCATCAGGATTTTTCCCTAGAGTTACTAGAAGAGAAGACAGTGTTCTCAAAACACTGGTGAGCAGCACTGGGCCCATTGCAGGATTGGGTCCAAAGGGAGAAAACGCCTGTTGAACTGAATGTGACCAGATACGAGAGGCTTAAGCTGTGGCTGACTGAACTAAACAAAGCATGGGAGGTGAGGACATGGCCATTACTACAATAAGTCTACGTGGTTTGATCTATACTATAAGGATGAGCATTATCAGGAGTAGTGATCAGGGCACATACATTCCCCTGGAGATTAATCACTGTTTGGAAAGAGCTGAGGGACAGAGGGCCTTAGGGCATTAACCCCAAATGGTCACTAATCCCCAAAAATGCCATCTACCCACGCTTTTGTCACTATTAAAAGGTACAAAAATAATCTGAAAGGGAAAGGGACAGACTGAAAACCAGTATTTTCTTATTCCTTACTGTGGGACAGCTCAGATGTGTGTAACGAGTCACATCAATCCACCGGTTTGAAATATCAAACTTTACTGGGACAGAAACAAGTCTCCCTTCTCCTCCTTCCCTCTCACATTAAGAATAAAAGTAAATTCGGGGTCTAAAAGAAACTGAGGGGAAGAAAGGGACTGAGACACAATGCTGGGCTTAAAACTGATGCATTTTATCCATTAAAAGGCCACGTCAATCTGACCACTGTAATCAGTTTTGGAAATTCAAAATAGAAAAAATGATCTTCGTACTAGGTGCAACTGACTCCCAAGATATCCGTATACACATAAAGTGAAATAATTAGACCTTGGATGAAAAATCTTGACAGTACAAAGAAAGACCATGATCTAATATCAGAACAAAGTTAACAGATGTCATTAAGTGAGACAATTAGCCGATGACGGAAGGTCGCACCCAGTTTACTTTTCACAGTTGACAGATCAAAGTTATTAGTTCAGTTTGAGTAAAGACTGAATACAGTTGCCCTAGGAAAATCCTTTCACATAACATTAAGTCTCTCTCTGTCTTGTGTTTCTTAGACAGGAATTGTCAGGAAAAATACAAGTGAAAGAGTACAGAGCAAGGGCAACCAGCTCATGTCGTACTGAATGGAAAGTCCCTTAGTGGTAGGTAAAAATAAATGTGTAATTGTATCCAGTGGCCTTTACACTCATGTGAATCACATGCCTGAGATATTATGAACCTGACTCCCGCACAAGTTACACAGCTGTGAATTGGGAGAAGCTATTAAGCCAGATCCTGAGACAGATCTGGCCACCAGGTCTCCTCCGATGCCAATTCTTGTGGGCCACCAAAGGGATCCCCTCACCCACATTCTCCTCTCTGTCCCAATCCCTGCCTCCCTATCGATAAAACACAATTATCCAGCACTTGGGCACAAGGCCAGGAAGGAGCATGCCCATTGCAAAAGGTTACGGGCTGGGCAGTGCTGGGGATCTTAAGTGATGGGGGAACAAGGGCATAGATGGCACATGGAGAAGCACAGCTACCTTTCCCTTTGGCAAGCCTCATCTGGGTGCCCAGAGACCATCCTGTGCTCTGGTAGTCTCAACAGGTCCCTTCAAAGCTGGTCTCCACCAGTGTTAGCAGAGGAGCGCAGCATCACCACGGGTGGTGGGGACATGCCACTGCTCAGCTGAACATCACGCCCCACATGCCCAGTGGGCATCCAGCATGGCTAATGCACACTGAGAATAGCAAGTTGAGCTGCCATAACTTCTTTTTTCGTATTACATTTTTACATAGCATCTGTCCAGGTTTTGGATGGTTGCTGTTAGTGTTGGGTTTTGCTCCTGGTTTTTCTTGTTTTCTTTCCAGAACTGGCAGGAAAGGAAATATTTAAAACTCAGATTTTAAACCTGACCTACTTCATACCTTTTCTATTATAAGGTGTAATTAATTTTATGTTGGATTTCACTTAGAAAGAGACTGAATTTATGCATGTGCAATCATGAAATCCACATGAAAAAGCACACATTAAATGTCCTCAACTTCAGTAAATTCACTTTAGTGAACTGTTCATCCAACACTTGTCCATTTATATATCACAGAATATTCACAGAATATTCTGAGTTGGAAGGGACCCACAAGGATCATCAAGTCCAACTCTTAAATGATTTGCCCATACAGGGATTTAACCCACAATCTTGGTGTTATTAAATGCACCATATTCATTTATTTAGTTAAACCATCATATAATATCCAGTACAGTACTGCACTTATTTTCTTCTGTCCATTTAGTCCACAGGCTGGATTATTTTGATTTAAAAACTACAAACCTTTATCTCGATGTTGCCCACTTTATATTCAAGCTTCTAATAATGCACATACTCCTTCTACACAAAAATGAAACTGTATCCTCCAAATAAGTCACAGAACAGGTATTAAAAACATGCTCATATGATAATAAATAAAAGGAAAAATAACACATTTATACTGTAATAAAGATATTCACAAATGCAGCATGGTAGAGTTTCAGTAGGCTGCAATTCAAATATTCTACAAAACTCCATGTCAGCTAAAGTTACCATTTGAATGCAAAGAGACTAGCATTCAAGAATGTTTAAAAATGCAGAAAGATTATGCTGGCCACTGCCCTGTGCAAGCTGGGGGATTTGTTGCCTGCCAAACCTGCTGCAGGATGAGAATCAAGACATTCAGACCCTGCCGGGGAAGAATGATTGCTTCATTGTGTGAAGGTATTTCTCTTACATGCAGCACAACAGCAGGGTTCTTCATCAGAGAAGCACACAGTGGATTATAAAAACTCTGAACTCTGTGGTCATCAGGAATTTTAGCAATAACAAAGTAAGAGGACCAAAAAAAGTGGTGCCTAACAGAGAAAAGAAAAGGAGGACTTAACCTTTGTCCTGAGGGTGATAAAATAGCATCACATGGCTGAAAATCAGTCTAGCTTCAGCCATGTGATGCAGTTGACACGGTCACTTTTGTGAAAGTTACAGGATGGCATCAGTAGTTAAAAGGTCATATTTGAAAGACTTTCTAAATACACCATCAAAATACTGACAGGAAAACTCTGTGAGGGTTTATTACACAGCTACAAGCCTGGATATATTTGTTCCTTTTTGCACTAAAAGCCATTGTAACATTCTCAAGAGCACCAGGCAGACCACAGGAACAACAGCACACAATTGAGATACTTACTTGTGGTACAGGTAACATACCAAATCTTACCTCTCATTTTACAAAGACCTTCTCCACCCATCTCAGCACTTCCATCATGCCAATTACAGTGGTATTTAAATGGCATTGAGTGGATTTAATTGGCAGAAGACAATTTCTGGAGGGATGACTGAAGATATGGGATGAATTCTCTTCACTATGTGTTACTTTAGTTGAGAGAACATAAAAACTTGTTTGTGTGCAAAAAATTGTTTGTGTGTTTCAATTTTCTTTCCATGGAACACAAGTTCCTCAAAGCAGCAGAAGCTGTCACCACTGCGGGTGGGACTTTCAAACAGACCTGTTTCAGCTGGCTTTACCTGTGGATTCTGTAATGGTTCTTTATTTCCTCTTCTCAAGACTGTTCTGATCTCATCTTCTGTGACCCAGTCCACCATGCACTGTCCTCCTCCTTCAGGCTTCGTGACTATCCCTTCTTCTAATTCTTCCGCTACCCAACTAACCAATCCATTCATGTCTGTCTTGGTAAATCCAGCTCCTCACCACTCAGCTAACACACTAAGTGCTAACAAAGGTCGTCTCCTGTGCCTTTTCTTGCAGGAACCTCATCCACTTGTAGGCATGTGCCTTTTTCCTGATAAATGTCTCTCTCCTGATTTTCTATCTTCCCCTATATAGCTTCCTGAATCACCCTGGCTTAGATATTTCTGCCTTCTTAGCCTTCTGCTGAGATCCCTGTGACCAGAACTCATTTCCTAAACTTTCCTTCTGAAGTTTTCCTACTCTCCCACCATCACTGGTGACACCAAGAAGTTTTTCACAATATACCCCACACTTTTAGAGACACTAACCCTTAAGAAACAAAGCTGTCTTTCACTTCTTATTGATAAATAGTCAGCTTCTTTTTAAACTGTCCTCTCACATTTATCACAGAAAATTGGACAGATCTGAAAATTTTCTCCATAGTTTTGTGATCATATTCCTCCATGCTGAGTGATATAGCATCAGATGAGAGTTCAAGATCCAAAAGCATAAAATGCGATAAGTATCTTTAAAGTGGCACTCACACATCTTTTAGACAAATTTCCCAAGTATCTCTAAAGAGGAACAAGCAGACATCCCGAGCTGAACAGCATTAAACCACTGTGCCACATGCCACCCAGGCCTTGCTGGATGGTAACCATTTTCCGTCACTGCTGGCTCATCTCTTCATCCTATGTGATTTAGGTTTTAGCTGTGCATCAGGCCCCACACGCCTGCCCCAGGCATGGCACTCAGTGTCTGCTTCCCAGCTGTCTGCAGCTCTCACCATCACAGCATGCACTGTCATACCTTTCTTACCTCAGCCATCCTGTTCACCTCTGAAGCCAGTATGTCTTAGCATGTTAATATGCCTTCAGTCTATTTGTGAAGGGCATACTGGTCATCACTCCACATTCTCCTCATCACAAGATTTTGGAACAGGAACCTAAACCCAAATCATTATTTCCAAACAAACATCATCTCTTCCCTATTTTATTGCCAAGTCTGTTGCTTTCTGATGTCATTTTTAAGAGGAAGAATGTGCAACACATCCCAGAACACATCTCTGTGCTCAAAAGAAAGGGAGGGAGAGAGTTATTAACCAGAATAGCAAATCAAAACTAATAAACACATCATTGTACCCAACATTTATGGAAAGGCTTCCTGTTGGAGGGAAAAGCAGTGGCCAGTTCAACATACACTCTTCTATTTTTACGGAAAAATTATATTCTCAGGGGTATTGAAAGTCACTGTTTGCAGCCAGGTTCTAAGTTTCTGAAACCTAAGATGTATTACGGGAATTTATAATATTAACTATATTTAGTGGGCGTTTTATTGTCCGTGGAGACCATGCTATTAAAAAAAAATATTTCTTTCCTAAGTTATATATATATATGTGTGTGTGTGTGTGTGTGTATGTGTGTGTGTATGTGTGCATGTGCTCTTGAAGAATTTCATATGGTCAGCAAAAAAGCTTTGTGTTTTATTTTTAAATGAATAAAAATGTTCACAAGATCTTACACTAGATGCAAAAGAAACCAGAAATGGACAAACCATTTGTGAGTGCAAGCAGCCAAAACAGTTTGCAATCTGAGTACCAGCAAGAATCGGTCGTATACCTTATAACAAAGTTATTGTTAGTTTTTGCCCACACACCAAGAAAATGTTTCAAAGGTCTGTGTCTCTTCAGACTTCTAACTCAGGAAATAGTTAGGGGTGGTTTCCATACAAAAAAAGCAAGCAGATACGTTCACATTTTAACTAAGGGGAACAAAAGCACAAGAACAAAAGTAATGTTTCTGCATGAGCACGTTTCCCTCTGGGACAGTCTGCACCGAACAAAATAACAGCCTGGGTCTGCAGGCACCACAGGGTTGGGAAATGCTAAAAGTGCAGCCTGTAGAAAGCAGAGATGACACCTGCCCAGCAAAAACATATATGAGGAGGTGAAGGGGATATGTGCAGCTACATCCTCCAACACAGACACTGAAATGTTTACTCAAAATGCCTAGTCAAAATACTAGCAGCTGAACTGTGCTTTCCTTTTTTTCCTGGTTTACCAGTAACCTGGGAGGTTAGCTATGCAAAGGTACTTGTTCAATAGCAGTGTGAAGGGAACGTGGAATTAAGCTCTTGCCATAAAAATGGTCACCATGGTCATATCCCACTTACAGTGCACTCAAAATCAACTCCTGGGGAGCAAAGAAATGTTTGCCAATAATTACTGCTTTCAACCAGTCGTGTTCCTAGCGCAGAGAGAGGCCTTAAGAGTTGAAAACTGCAGATCTGACATGACACTCAATCTCAAAAGAGAATAAAATCTTGAGCTTTTTTTTGCTTTATTTTTTTTGCTTTATTTTTTTTTCTGAGCCTGAAAGGTAGTTGCTATCTCTATAAAGGACGAGAGTGGCAAGCCATATCTCTAGTAAACTTTCCTACTTTGTGTAAACCCTCATGTTGTCTTATCTTACCAGGGGATCTGTTACACAACCACCACTCACAAAAGAGATCACGAGGTCATGAAAATCTTGTGATCTGTCTGTGGTGAAATTTCAACCTTCATACAATGAAATTCTCTCCAGTGCGATCACAGTGACCTGATTTCTTACAGAGGTTTCGGCAAAGCTCCATTCTGAAAGGACAGAAAAACATGCCCTATAGTGCCACCATCACAGACTTAGGCTGATCTGGTGAGCCCTCCTCAACTGCTCAGCCATCCACAAAAACCAACGTCTTACAGTTTGTGCCACTTAAGAGAAAAAGCTGGTGCTGGGTTCAGTGAGTTCTGTACAACAAGAAAGAGCTGTTTACCAGGGGCAGGTCAGGGTGCACCACAGACACAGCTCTTCTTATGGAAGTTCAAGTTCTTTTACTCACCAGCTCATCCTGGAAGTCCTCTCCTCTGCCATGGCCAGTTCAGGTTCACTTTTTCTTCTTCATATTATGATACTGTTTCTTACCTGTCCAGACAAATGTATGCACCCAAAGAGCTGGTTGCAGCTCTTCTGCCATGGGCATTCAAACTGCTGAGTCTTGCGGTTGCCTTTGTCCTGGAAAAAAACCAAAAGCAAACAATTATCCGGCAGCTAGTAGAAATGGAAGGCTAAAGTTAAATCTGTCTTTCATAAGAAGACTTAATCCAATTTATTGCTGGATTTAATGTGAAACTTAAGATGTGTTATGACTTAGAAGGAATATCAGCAGCATCTCAGACAGAACAGTCCTTGAATATAAAGGTAAATCTTCAGAGGGTGAGGTGGACAAGCAGAGCTGGGTTTATTATTCAAACTTTTTGAGTTTGCAACACTGGCCTAGAAATCTCATGAAAACATAATTTATTGGAAGATTTCTAATACTTCCTGCTTCTGCTGGTGCTGGAAGTACCACAAGAACTACATTTCTGTGGTATTTTGGTATTTCCACTTGTGGTCCCAGCTGGAACTAAGAAGGGAAGAGGCACATACACTTGGAAATGGTGTATTTTTGGTCATCTGCATTTTTTGGGAATCACAAGAAAGGTTTTTTTCTAGTTCCACTTTGAGGAAACATATTTGGGGAGATATTCTCATTCTGGTAGATGCTGAATAAAGTCATGACTTTTCAATTACATAAAATTTGCACTTTAAGTTGGAATTTTACAAAAATGCCTCTCTGGCTTACTGGTGTATATTAACTCTACATAGTTTTGCAACGTAAGAATTTCACAACGTCAGTCATGCATAATAATAATATAACAATCTAAAATAATAATGTAATAAATCCACTCACTAGTCATCATGGGCAAAACTCTGGCAACCCTTTGTGAAAATGTGCTGCAAACACATGTACAAAAAGCCTCTTAGCTCAGTCCTGGCTGGCCTGAAGCCAAGAAGTTATCTAAAAGCAAATCAACAGACAAGTGTCACCAGAAATGTCTAACAGCTAAGCAGCTCTGCTGTGAGCATAAGTTATTCCATTTTAGACGTGGAAAGGTTTAATTGGGTTCTATGCAATTAACAAACCTTAATTATGACTAAACTGTTAGTCATGCTTACTTTTGGCTAAGCCTTGCTTTTTTCCTTCTCTCAGCCTTCCCTCTTGAAACACCTGCAAGTAGACTCACAGGGGTAGCTAAGTAGGGGGGGTTCTGGCCAGAACTCTGATAAAATGTCTCATTGGTACAGATTTTAATCATTTCTATGAAAACAGCTGCTCTCCTTGGAGAACGTGCCTGTAGGCAAAGCCATTTTCACCTCTAACAATGGACTGAGGAGCTGCACTGGCAAAAATCACCTGCTGGAAACATTGAATCGGTCCGCCTCCAACCCAGCACCGTGCTGCTCCCCATCTTGCTAACCTGGTCACACCCTGCATCTGTGCTAGGCAGACCTTGGTCACCTCTGGTGGAGAAATACCCTGGTCTGCTCCCCATTCAGATGTAATAAGAGCTGGGGCAGCAGCCATTGGCAGCATAGATGCTTTTGAATCACCTGGTGGAATACACCTCCATGCTGTGCTAAATACCCTGCTTCCACTGGGAGTGTAATTTGTGCTCTCCCTCCAGCTCTCCTACTACATGGTGCATATCTTGAACCATCATTAAGCTCCTCAAACTTTAATTGTATCAGCCTTCTAAATACAGGTCTGTCTCATATTACTGCTCAACGGAAGTCTTTGGAATCAACAAAGAGAATGAATTTTACCCATCTACTTCAAGCTTTATACGAAGACAATTGCAAAGAACTAGAAACAACACAATTATGACTATGAAGAAAAAATTCTGAGACTGAAAAGCAAGGTTTACTGGAGAAAAGTTCTTACATATGCTGATTGTGCTCATGGTGGGACAAAGAAACAGTAGTTCCACCTGACTTAAACTCAGATTATTTATTCTCCATAGTCAGCTGTCCTGGAGGCTATGCACACCTGTGTTCCTCTTCACTGCTGTTCTGAAAAGTGGTGCTCTTTGAAAGGAGGGAAATTTTACTCCAACTACTCCACTCAGTGGAGCATGGCCCAGAGACATCAAGTAAATGGGAAAAATGTTAGTTCCGAGATGGAGGCAGAATAGAATGTTCAAAGGCAATCCTCTTCAGCAGAGGTTTGGAGGCAGGCTAACAACAATGTTGTTTTCAGGCCCACACTTAAGATTACTGCACATATATGTGCTGATGGGCCCTTGGATGCCTCTGCTCAGCTCTCCTTTGCTCAGCAAGGCTGGACAGCCAGTGTCCCATTGAAGTCTGCAGCCTCTCACCCCGGCTGAGAGAGCTTATCCGAAGGAAGCAGTACCAGGTCTGATGGTATAAAAACATAACGAATGGAGTGCCATACTGCCATATAAAATGTAGGAGAGAAAACAGAAATCCATGGTTGGGCTTCTCTGAGCTTGTCTGCAAGGATCTATTCTGCAGAACTATCTCTTCTGGCACATTTTGTGAAGCTGCCTACAGATCTGTACATCTGTTCTAGCTGCTTTTATTCCCTTTGACCTCTTCCATCACTGCTTGACTAAATGCTCCTTATGGCAGTTAACATCTCCCTCTTCATGTGCAGTAGGTATATGGGACACTGGTGAAAACAGGTCCTCACTACTGAAAGCAACAGGTTCTGTCATAGCTCAAAATTTCATTTATTTTAAACTCTCCAGTCCAAGGCAAACATCATGAAAGTCTGAAGTATCTTTTTCCCCAAGGACATAACAGAGAAGGACAGATAACCTGGACCTTAAAAGCCAAAACCTTACTAGGTTCTATATGAAAGTCAATTTAACCTTTAATGTCAAAACATCTGAAGAATTTGTTCCTGATAGATCAGTTATTTCCAATCAAAAAGCAAGTTTGTGGCAAAAGTTCACAGTTACCATGGCCTCTCGGAAATATTTAAAACTTCTATGAACATAACCAGAGAGTAATTAAGCTTTGGAAAAGAAATCTCTGCGGCAACAGTGGTTATGTGTTATGTCCTCATTCGCTGGGGTGAAAACTAAAATCTAACAAGAGAACTTGCAGATTTAACATAAAATAACAGCTAGGGAATATAAATAAAATGTAATACAGCAAACAGGGAATAATTATTTTGTGGATTTATGACACCTGTTTCCCTGTTCCATATTCAAGACTGGTAACAGAAAAGAAAAAGTTACTCACAGAGGTGAAAAGTTCTCATAATTTTTTGTTATTATTATTTTTCAATTAATTTCTAACTATGTGCTTACCAGCAACATGGTATTGTGAAGAAAAAAAGGCTGAGCTATAAATAATATTTCCTCTCCTGGGAGTTTTTCTAAGCTGCAAATTTTTTGCTGTTGTCAGAAGTGGAAAAGCCCAGAAAATATGCAAGTTTTGAATTAGTTTTAGTTTAGGACCTTTCTTTTATTACAATCTTTTAAAACACCAATAGTGGTCTGGAAAAAAAATAGCACTGGAATGCTAGCACCCATCTGGAATTAAATATGGTCAAGGATGTCAAGGAGGCCAAGAAAGACTTCTTCAAATACATCCATAACAAAAGGAAAACAAAGGATAATGTGGGCCCATTATAAATGGAGGGGGGAACCTGGTAACAGAGGACACAGAAAAGGAAGAGCTACTGAAAGCCTTCTTTGCATCGGTCTGCACTGGCAAGACCTGCCCTCAGGAATCTCTGATCCAGGAGACCAGAGTAAAGGAGTGTTGGAAGAAAGACTTTCCCTTGGTCAAGGAGGTTTGGGTTAGAGAACACCTAGGAAAAACTGACATCTACAAGTCCATGGGCCCTAAGGGGATGCACCCCTGAGTGCTCAGGGAGCTGGAGGACACCACAGTGAGGCAGCTCACTCTTTGAAAGGTCATGGAGATCAGGAGAGGGGCCTGAAGATTGGAAAAAAACAAATGTCACCCCAATCTTCAAAAAAGGGCAAGAAGGAGGGCCCAGAGAAGTACCAACCCATCAGCCTCACCTCAATCCCTGGGAAGATAATGGAGCACCTCATTCTGGAGGTCATCTCTATCCACATGGATGACAAGAAGGTGATCAGGAGTAATCAACACAGATTCACTAAAGGGAAATTGTGCTTGACCAACCTGATTGCCTTCTATGATGTTGGTATTGTCTACCTCTTTAGCAAGGCCTTTGACACTTTCTCACAACATCCTCACAGGCAAACTCAGAAGTGTGGAATGGGTGAGTGGACAGTGAGTTGGACTGAGAACTGGATGAATGGTAGATCCCAGAGGGTTGTGATCAGTGGCACAGGGTTTGGCTGGAGGCCTGTCTCTAGCGGTGTCTCCTGAGGTTCAGTACTGGGCCCAGTGTTGTTAACTTATTCATTGAGGGAGGTGATCCTGCCCCTCTACTCAACCCTGGTAAGGCCACATCTGGAGCAGTGTCCATTTCTGGGCTCCCCAGTACAAGAGAGACATGAAGGTCCTGGAATGAGTCCAGCAGAGGGCAAGAAAAATGATTAAGGGACTAGAGCATCTCTCTTATGAGGAAAGGTTGGGAGAGTTGGGCCTGTTCAGCCTTGAGAAGAGGGGACCTCATTAATGTCTGTAAGTATCTGAAGGGAAGGTGTAAAGAGGATGAAGCCAGGCTTTTCTCAGTGGTACCAAGCAGTAGGACAAGAGGCAATGGGCAGAAACTGATGCACAGGAAGTTCCACCTGAACATGAGGAAGAACTTCTTTACTATGCAGGGAACCATACACTGGAAGAGATTGCCCAGAGAGGCTGTGGAGTCTCCCTCACTGGAGACATTCAGGAACCACGTGGATGCAATCCTGTGCCATATACTCTAGGAAGACTGCTTAAGCAGGGAGGTTGGACCAGATGATCCACTGTGGTCCCTTCCAACCTGACCCATTCTGTCATTCTGTGAGTGATTCCTTCTCTCTGGTACATTCAGGTAGGTACATAAGCTTCTATACCAATTACCATATACGCGTTAAAGGGATTAACAGCTTCTGCTTTATTGTCTTTTCCATCCAATCTCCCTCTGACCATTTTTTAGATACCGTGTCTCATGTCACAGCAAGTCAAATACTGTTATAATCACTCCACCTTCACTGCCAGTGGTGACTTGGGTATCAGCAGGTTGCACACTTAGCACTATTTCAGTTAGTGATGGGTGAGCTCCCGGGCGGCAGCGATAAACCCCTGAGACCTTTCCCTGCCTCCCAAGGAATGTGGCAGGGTCACGGCTTGAGTGGCCTCAGATACTACAGTGACAGGCACCCTGGAAAGGCTTATCAATAAATAAAGACGACTTTTGGTGCTTAGTTAAAGTTGAGGGACAAAATCCTCCTGCCACTAACACTAAACAGGGAAGAGGGATAACTGTTTTATTTGTGAATGCAGGAAAAATGCCATATTGATAAATAGGTCTACGGAATTCACACCAGTGACTTTTTTGATGTTTTTGAAAGCCTGTGCTGTTTTTTTAATGCATGATGCAGTTCTTGCAAAAGCAAATAGGTTTTCAGGATAGATATCAATGGATGGATAGACAGCAGAACACAAGGGCTCTAGACTGTATTTGCTGCCCAAATGCTTGCCCTTAACTCCCAGTAGTCAAGTAACTTTGTGAATTACTTTAACCTTTGCTTCTCACAAAATGCACTTTACTTTGATCCTTGAACCATGATCAATAGAAGGTGCAGAATGGCAGGGAAGAATTTTTCGGCTCAGGGGGAAACAATGTAGTTCAAAATGCTCAAATAGCCTTAAAAGCTCCCAGTAGAATGTGTCCGGAAATTGCAGACCAGTTATTTACTTCTTCTTGATGGTTTAAAATAATATCACAGATTCAGTTCCTCATCTTCATTCTGTGGGAGAAGAACAAGACCTGTATATGACAGGGACATTTCCCTGTAGCAGCAGAATTTTCTTTGCTTGCACTGACTGAATTCGATCCCTCGTTCTACAGCTACAATAAAGTGGATGCAGGTGCCATACAACTACATTATCTATCACGTTATGCCAGAAGTTCCTACACACGAATAAAAACATTCGACAAACAGCTACATCAGCTGAGCAGCTTCCAAGATGAGTTGGTCTACCACAAGAAAAATGTACTTTCTGCAACAGAAATAGCTGCTTGTCACAGTCACTCAGGGAGATCGTTTCCAAGAATAAGAGCCACAGGCATGTGTACAAATTGACTGGTAATAAACAGTCTGACTTTGGTTACAGTCACTGGGCCAAATTCTGTTTGACACTATATCTGAACCATCTTCAGAGTGGTTTGCTGTGATCCTGAAAATTATGGGCTAGATCCATAGGTGGTTTAAGCAGATGCAGTTTGTTTTGTTGTAATGTCAAAAGCATGCTGCAGGTAGGGTGTTAGATAACTAGTTCGTTTATTTCTCTATATTAAAATACATGGTTGGCCATATTCCTTGCTTGACCATGTTGAAGAGCCCTCAGGTTTGCAGCCAGTGGAGGTCATTCAAAGATGTTACAGCTCCTTACCTGTTTGATACTCTAAGGTTGAGTCCAGTGTTCATCATCTCACCCCTGCCTAGCAGCCAGAGGAGCTCAGAGAGGCTGTTACAGCCCAGGAAGAGAAGGCAGCACTGGATGGTGTCCTCTGAGTACATACTCTCTCACTTGCAAGCTACCAGTTCTTGTAGTGCCACGCTGAGAGTCAACACCTTGCAGCAGGTACTTGGACATCTGCTGCCTGCATCATTGTTCCCTACCTAATCTGCCAGGCAGGTATGGAGGAAAGAAAGAGCTTCAATATTTACTGCAAATCAAGCAATGAAGAGGTGAAAGGAAATATTTTGGCTCCAATTGGATCCTTGTGATGGATAGCAGAGTATACTGAAGGATCAAGAATGTAAATTGCATTCACGACCTGAATGAGTACACTTACTCTCTTTTTATGTAACCCAGTGGTGGACACTTTTCCCAAATACCTGCCTTATGGCCATCTTCCCAGTAAATATGAACTCAAACACATCTGTGACATTTGTATGCGCATGAGTCAGCTCCATCTGTGAGGCTCATGCCATGCCAGTTCTCAAAGCTATGACGTGGTGTAAGAAAGACCCAGCAGCAAAGGGGAATAGGAGATTGGTTCACTACTTCAGTGCTGTGTAAGGGGCAGGATGTTTGACACAGAACTATGCTTTGCTCTGTCTCTCTCCTCATTAAAATACTGATGGCAGCACAGATGTTGCAGTTAAAGCCTGGATTAAAGGAGTGAAGAAATTGTCCTCACAGCCTGCTATTCACTGTTCAGCTTATACATGTGATAAACACAATGCCAAGGTTTACTAGGTAGTAATTGCCGGCTTTATCACCCCATCATCACATCTTTCAAGCATTAAGAAATTTTAGCATCTCCTGAGCTAAAATACCTGCTGAAGTTTAAGCTGACATTATTCCCTTCTGTTTGCCCAGACTGTAAGTTTGCACAGGGACAGCAGACCTCAGCCAAGTGACATTATCTCTGCTCCTTACCAGGATGGTGTCCAAATCTTATGCCACATTGAACAGGGTACAATCAGAGAATTATGAAGATGACAAAAAATTACTGTCCCTATTTTTTTAGAAAGCCCAACATGACACCTAAAAAGGGTTAAAGAATATGTTAGGACATGTTTTCACAGCTAGAGGTGGAGAAAAGCCTGTATCTTTCCTGTACTGCAATCAGACCTACACTTTCATTTACATCATATGTAATAATCATATACCTTCATCTCACAAGATTAGTGTAAAACTAATAATCTGCCTTTGAACAACTTGACAGCACCAGAATGTTATATCAGCATTTTGGTCTTTCAGTTCACAATGGAAGGCAGCTCTCTCCAATCTGACCTGATGTGAACAATAGTCCAATTCCAAGGCAAAGTTGACCTGGATGACTGCCAGAGGTCCCTTCCAGAAAACACTTCTGTGATTCTGTGACTCAAGTGCTGCATTGAATCTTCAGAAATGAACAACAGATAACCCTGGTTTGGCTTCAGGCTGTGTGTCTCCTGATGAATTTCTTTATGTATCTGTTGCTTATAAATGGACAAAACATTTTCTTAAAGTCAGTGCAAACACACGACCATTTCTGACAATTATAAAAATCTTTCAGAGCCATCTGAAGGCTATCTTTGATATCACAGATATTAAATTACTCATATAAAATATGTTATTATGGATATTAAAACATTATTGATTCAGAAGATTCAGCAGAGTAGTACAGTATATCCTATTCTTCCCAAATCAAATGTTTTGATTGAATAAAGATGCCCATACCTCTATTTGCCTTAATTTTAAAAGGTCTTAGACCTGTGAATTTCTTATTACCTCTTTTTTGCTATTGTTGTTGTTATATACTCTATATTAAACATGGTTTTAAAGTGTTGTCTTTCCAGACCATGAATTATGTGACAACAGCCCTCCACCACAGGACAGTAGTCCTGGTTGCAGTCAGCTCATTCTAGTGTGCTAATAATATGGCAATTTATACCAATGGTAATAATGGGCAGCTCACTCGAAGAATTATTCCTATAAGAACTGTGCATAGGAGCTTGTCTGTAAGCAACAGATTCAGAAGGGTACCATATAGATCTGTAAGTAACATGTTCAGGATCCCAGCCTTCTACTGAGAAGGAGATGCATATTCTAATTTTTTTTTATCCAGCTAACCATCACAGCATCTCATTGCTTCTTGCTTCAGGAAATCAAGTTTCCATGTCAGAGTAAAATGTCATTAAAGATGAAGCATGAGTTCCTGACATAACATTTTCCACTCCCCCTCCTCTGCTGTAGTTCTTTCAAACATGTTCTCTTGGTCATGAAAGGTGTCTTTGTCAATGAGATAGGAACTTCTAAGCTCCTCTCACATTTCTGCTTTCCAGTTCTCCAAAAGCATTGCCTCACTGTGGATATCTGTGGACCATGTCTGTTTCTGTTTTTTATGCAGAGTCTAAGTTGATGCTTCACTAAAACTCTGTACATCTTGTGACTGCTGTGCCATCAGATAGTGAGTACACAGGCAAACCATAAGCATTAAGTATTACACCCATCATATAGTACTAGTTGTTCGTGAAGCTGAAAGTGGATCTCTTCTAACACTTCCTGACTCTTATACTTCCAGTTATTTTCAGATGAGACTGTTCTACTAACTGGTTACATTAGACAGTTTTAAACTATATGCAGTTTTGTGCTGTTATGTTTTAAAACTTCACACACTACTTGGTTTAAAAAGTAACACCTACTCTGTTGTTTCCTGCTTAGCTCTTTTTCTTATTGTCTTTGCTATCTTTATCTCTTATGTAAAAATAAACACAGATTCTTCCTTCTGTGCCCTGATGACTGCAGGAAAAAAAAAAAAAGGCACTACATCCCAGCTGAGACCAAAAACTCCTCTGCTAGCCATCTTTCCTTGTAGAAGTTGACATGCCAGAAAGTTTGAAGGTAGAGCCAAATAGAAAAGGTCTGTTTTGGCTGGCATGGCTAGAAAGCATGCCAAGTCATTGAGGTGACTGTATACATATAGAAAAATAAATACATAAAATGATATATAGGGTCACTTTGACCAAAAGTCATGCCAAAATATTGTCACTGTCTTGGCTCTGCCATTTTAATGAGGTTTGTAGCCTAGCCAAAACCAGGCACTCCATTAGCAGCTTCGTTCACTTGCTCTTCTCTGTGCAGGCAGAGCAATAGAGCCACTCAAACTCCAGCTGCTCAGCATAGCAGGAGGTTTGCTCTTTCTGTTTTGAACCTCTCTGCTTGCACTTTTTGGTCTTCTCACTTTTAAGGTAGCAATGAACCTCCTGATCCCTGGAATACTCAGAGAGGGGTGCAGTTATGAATGTCTCTGAGGTCAGCTGTGTCCTAGCACTTTCTTTTCAGCATCTCCACAAGACAGTCTCTTTCTGTGAAAAATCTTTACTCCAGTTACTTATTCCTACTGGTTTAAAAGTTCCATGCAGACATCTGAATTTGCTTTTCCTGCTTCCCTCACACCACCACCTTTCCTCCTCTGCTTTTCAAGGACAGTACATGCCAGGCACAGTGACATTTCCCTTCTCAGTGGGGCCTCCAGGCACCAGAATGGCATAAGATAACATGGTAGTGACACAATACATGATGCAATGTAGCAGTAGAAATACCTCAGTTTGTTATCACAGGATTAATCTGATGAATATTCTGCCAGATGATTTCTGCAAATGCAGTCAAGGAGCAACCACCACGCCAGGGAAAAATACCTGCTGAGTGCTTTACCCGGAATGCTCAACTTTGCTGAACAGAGATAGTTAAAAATATAAGCCCCCATTTGTGGTCCAAGGAGGACTTTTACAAATTTTGCTGTATTGTGCTCTGACAAGCTACAAAAACAGAAAAATATCTCAGGTTCTGGTCATACACAGATTTCCCAAGCCCATGTTACAACAGTGAACTCCCACTCTATAAAACACAGGGATGGGGATGTCTTTTCACAGATATTAGTTTAGCAGAAAGTAGAAACACAGTAATTCCCAACAGACACTCTAATTCTCTCAGATGGTGCTCTCAAATGGTCTTCAAGAGCTGTGTTTCTGTGTTAAATACCTGTGGATGGGTATACCTGTGCCTGTATTCAGCCACAAGGTCTTATGGGAAAGTCCTCATAAGAAGGAAAAGGAGGTTATTATCGAAGATTAAGAAATAAAAGCTAGAATGAATCCAAACATCCTCCTCTTTCATCTGCCACCTCTGAGAGCTGGAAGAGCTTTCTTACAACTCTGATTATGCCAGCATAGCATCATATTTACCCCTTGTACCTCTCTCTTTCACTTTCTCTCCCATCCTTATATTTATTTTGCTGCATTCAATGCAGGATAAGGACTTTAATCTTTAGGCTGCTATGCATGCTGCGATCTATTTCCCTACCCTGCTTCTATGGGGTGTTAATGTGGCTGATGTGTTTCAGCCCATTTAGAAAGGGGGGCTTTTTGCATCAATGTGTCCATGATGGGTGTCTACACTCTGCCAAAGCTATATCCTAGGTGACAATGCCCTGTTTTTGAATGTTGAAGAGCTTGGTACTTACTGGTGCTTGGAGTACAGTTATTGTGTTTTTTAATGACAACCTCAGCCAAAGACATATACTTTCTCGCTCATTTCTGTTTGAGTTATTGCCCCAGTCCAGCCTTATTATTTTTCTTGCTATATCATCTTTCTTGCTTATACCAGACATCACACGGAGAAGCATTGTCAGACTTATGGACTTCAGGAGCAGAAGAGTTTGCCATCTGACTTCTTTCCTAGCATAAAGTTTTCAGGAATTGATTCCTTTTTCATGTTGAGTGAAACTGAAGCTTGGCTTTTAGAAGAATACCCAGTCTTAACAGAAACATTATCAAGAATGTCAAGGGTGGAGGTTCCATCAACACCTGTAAGA
Source organism: Pipra filicauda (assembly GCF_003945595.2). Classification (NCBI taxonomy): domain Eukaryota; kingdom Metazoa; phylum Chordata; class Aves; order Passeriformes; family Pipridae; genus Pipra; species Pipra filicauda. The sequence goes on along the minus strand of NW_024104073.1, from coordinate 3,860,318 downwards.
AACTTCTTTCAGAGGAAAATTATCTTCACTACTAAAGTTCCAAAACGTCTAATTTTGCTTTTGAATATTTGACTGTTCTTTTTACTACTTGAGTTGTCATACCTCTGTATAAACCACTTGGATAGCTTAAAAAAATTATGGTTATCAAAAAGCCAGTGAATTCCCTAGTTCCCTGCAGGCTTCAGCCACACCACAGGTTTAAGCGAAGTAAAACTGGAGCTGCTCTCGAGTTTGACCTAGGGCTGGAAAGAAAGGGAGCAAAAATCTCCTGGTGAATGACTGAGCCCGGGCCGCGGTGCTGTGACACACGTGTCGAGCTGCTGCGACCCCACGGCCCCTCCGGCCGCCGCTCCCGCAGCTGCTGATCCTGCGCACACGGCGGGGGACACCTAGCGGGGCCGGGGGCTGCTGCGGTGGGTGCCCTCGGAGCCCCAGCACAAGAGCCCTGATGTAACCTGCCTATGCATCCTCTGAACCACGGCTGCTGTTTTAATGCTCTGTTTAGCTAATGCGGAAGAATGTCTCTCAAAACCGCAGTGACTTCCACAGGTGGCTGCCTGCACTCCGTTTAAACCAAGACTCCCACCTTAAACATAGGGTTGCCCACTAGTGAACCAGATAAAGCCTGTGTCCTTCTCAGCATCCCTAACAAACAGGGAAGGCTTTGGAGATCACACGTCAGGAAAGCGTGATGGCATCCTTTGCCAGGACTGCAGTGAGCAGGAGCGGAAAGCACTCTCAAGGAATCTCCCATCTCTCCCATCTCATCCCCACTGAGATGTGGCCTCCAACTCCATGCAAGGCAATGCTTTCTCTCTAATCCCTAATATTTCCTACTATAGCGAGTATTTTCTGTTGCCTGTGAGATGTTGTGTCTTGCAGCATAAGGCACAACTTAATTTTCTGCAGCAAGGCTGCTTCTTTTTTTTTGTGGTATGTCTTTCAGCAATAATAGCTCATCCTTTAATGGAATAGTAATTACTTGTTTTACTATTACAGTACAACAGCAGTTGCTCCCTTGTAATTGCAAAAGTTGTTTCATTTCTTTCTCCCTGGTTCCCAATTCCCATAGTCTCTGAGCACCTCATACTCTTTCAACCTTCTTATTTTATTCTTGCAAATTAATATCTTTCTCCCTAATCTGTATGCAGAAAAAAACCTATATGACTCAGAGCTGACATCTGAAGTTGTGGGGTAACGGTATAGTTCCTACATTTCCAAATGTATGATAGACCCTGCAAACAGTGATAAGCAAAATTCTAAAACTCTTAAATAGTTTCTAGCAAAAATGCAGGAAAACTAAGTGAAATTAAACCTACTGTAGTTTGAAGAGCAAGGCCAACAACTAAATTGCTGCTCAGTGTAAAATTTTTAGACCACAGTTTCTAAACAAATATTTTAATATATTGACTGCATACTCCTTAAAGTATTGCAGTGTATTACCGCAAACAGATTCTCTTTCATGTTAGAGGAAAAAAAAAAAAGTCAAGAAATACTCTTTCTTAAGAGGTCAGTCAGAAAAAGTTATCTGGTGTGGGATCCAACTTCTCAGACTGCCTAAAAACTCAACATCCAACCTACAACAAATAGAGAGTGATGGTCACCTTCCAAGGGCAACTTTTCCTAAAACAAATGCCCATGATAGCTTGAATGAACCAGCCTGGAGACAACCATTTCTCTCCACTGAGGCCAAGCAACTAAATTAGACATCTGACTTCAAGATGTCAATAATTAGGTGGTATGAGTGTATCCCAATGCCTAAGAAGCCATCACACTGAGTGGCTATTGTTAGCATGGATTTCACTCAAGGCTTCATTCTTATCCCCAGTGAAGGATATGGAGAACTAAAACTTTCTCCTAAGAGTTGGAAAATCAATAGAGGGAGCTCCCTACACACTCTCCATCTCAGGCAAGAGTGTTACTGCTCACTTACCCTAGCTAGGAGGCCTCCTCAAACTAGCTTCTGTAAGCTATTGCATATGCACAGAGGACTGGTGGAATGAAAGGCTTAAGAAAAGCCCAACCATCCCTCCATTTTTCCTGCAAGCCAGGGAAAGAATATGGAAAGAACATGCAGTAAACTCTGGAACTGAGCTCAGTGATCTCCATTAAATTTTAGGTCACCAAAGTTCTTCTAGGCTTTACAGCAGAGTAGAGTGTGCTGACTAGCCCTGAGCTCCCTTCAGGATCTTGCAGAATCAGGAAACTCAATGAAGTCCGCCTCTGTGGACTGTGTTTAGGACATTTGGACAATCAGCACACTTTTGTCAGGCCATGGCAATTTTTCACATTGCTAGTAGTACTTGCTATTACTTGTCTGATACACCTTCAAATACTGTGATAAAAAGGTGTAAAGCTTGTGAAGGTCTATGGGGGGCTTAAGAAGTATCTTCATTCATAGCTTGTGAACAGAAGGAAATTATTTCCATGAAGATCTGCTAAGTCTTCCTTTGGTGCCAGAACAGGGAACTATGCAAAAGAAAGACCTGGAATCCTTGACAGGGTGAAGTTTTTTCACTGATATGAAGGGAAGGGATTTCCCATCACATGAAGATGGCACCTGCAAAGGCTGTTTGGAATAGATTGCCATTTCCCTGGATTCCTAACAGTGAATTCCTAACTGGGTTAAAAAAAATAAAAATAAAGTGATTCTGAGTGTTCAGAAGGCAGCAGGATGGGATATGAACATCTTGGGCTTTCCAGGGCCCTCAAAAGAAAGGAGCTTAGAGAGTGATGACTGAGATTTGTTAGGTCAGAAGGTACCAGGCATGCTTTAGAATTATAAATTCTCAGCACTCATCTATAGAACAACACAGGAGAATTAGGACAAGCAGAAGACTTCATGGTCTCATCATTCAACCAAAGTCTGGTGGAGGGGCTTCCTCTCTTTTTAACACTAAACCAACCCTCTGTCATTCCTAACAAAAATGTCTTTGAGAGGAAATTATCATGAAGACAAAAATCAGTAAAATTTTAGTCACTTTATCACAGAATAACTCTGGAGTTTTGAAAGAAAAACTAGACCCCTGCACTTCAAAATGTAATTTGCCCCTCTGTGCCAGGATGTCCCAGACTGCATGATGTGGGAGACTCAACAGAGTCAGCATGAAGTCGTTTTGTTCCCATCTTGTGAGAGTGGGGACAGACCAGTTTCACACAGCCTCTGCTGAAGATATAGATATGAGAACCCTGAGAAAAATTAATCTGTCTTTTAACCTCTCTGTCCTATAGAGTTTAATTTTTCAAATAATTATACAGCAGGAGCATTTTCTGGAATACTGGTTGGTCTCTGTTAGGGCTTCCTTCACCACCTTGATATGTAAGTTACATGGAGAGATATTACAGCTTCCTTTCTGTGGGAGAACAACGAGGCTTGAGAAGCTTAAAAGCATGTCCTACATTTTTTAACTCATGACCTCTATTGCTTGTTTGTTTTTTATTCCAAATTGAAAGTACTTGACAGCTATTCTGATCTCGGGCTACTGATAATGTGCCTGCAGCTGAAATGTCACCCAATTTAAAGGTGGTTGGGTGTAGATATCAAAAGCAAAACAATCACTTCTCTCTTTGACTTGATCTCTGGGGCATCCAGCCCAGATTAAGCATTATCTGAAGTATTCGGTGAGTGCTTCCACAGATGTGCAGTTCCTTTTGAAGAACTCTCTCAAGCATCTTTTAAGCCTTGGGTATAAAATAAACTTCAAATCTGTTACAGCTTGAACAAAAAGCAAAGCTGCCAGCCATTCTTTCCTCTAAAGACCTCTGTTTACTGTAGAGAGTTTTAGCCATGTTTTAATTTCAGAATTTTTAAAATATGTATTTTCTGAGAAATAAACATAGATGACTTAATTGTAAATTAAACCCAAATCCTCTGGCTGCTAGCCCAGGTGTCTACCAAGAAGGCCAACTGTCTTGCAAGTTCAGCTGTATTTCCCTGGCTGCCCTATAGCCAGGACAAGCTCTGTTTGTGTTCCTCTACAAAATACATATATTTGCTGATACAGGGATCAGCAAACCAGAGCTTACTGTGTTAGACTTTCTGCTCTCAAGGAATGTCATGTGGCTACTGGCCAGCATGATTACATCCACACTTCTGTCAGTATAGAAAAACCCATGAACCAGTGCTGAGCAACAGAACTGAGGCTGGCAGTCAGATACTGTGTGTTAGGTTATGTCCTGGAAAGGCAAAAGAATAATCCAGAATGAAATCAGCCAGTAAACCTGCAAGAGTGGCTGGAGAGGGAGTGGTGTGGGTGAGATGGGTGATGGCAGAGGCAGTATATAAACACCACACTGGATTTGCAGGCAGGTCTGCATCCTAAGGCATTCTTCCTTGCCAGAGAAAAACAAAACAGCACATTCTTAGTTTTAAAGGATTGTTTTTGATCAAAAATAAATATGGGAGATGAACAGTATAAATTTCAGCAGCACGGAAAATAGCCAGGTGAGCCAACAAAAATCGTGCTACTCCTTTAAAATAGAAGATCATTACATGTCAGTCAGCGCATGCAAATGGGAAGGATTTGAGTGTATTCCCACTTGCTCCTAATCTGGCAGGAGCTTTTAACCATCACTGATGAGACTAAGTTGGGCATAGTAAGCATGTAAATGACAACCCAGAGTACAGTAAGTCAGCAATTCTATTGTGTGTAATAAGGATTAATGGTTAATTACTGTAACACTAACACACATCCATAAGCTCTGTGAATTACTAGCTAACAAGGGAAAAGATGCAGCCCTCACACATCCACATGGCACAGTGCAAATGACCTGGCTGCTCCAGTGAAGAAAGCTCAGTGCAAACCATTATGGAAGAGAGAGGCATATGGCTAAATTTCAGCAGAAGTCTTTACCTCCACAACAGGTATCAAAAGTTACTGAGCCAAGGGGATGTGTTGTGAATAAGCACAGATGCAGTGGTTAACGCATGATGTGTGGCATCACAGCATTGTTGATGCTTCTCTTACATCAGGAGGGCAGTCATAGGCTACAGAAGAGAAGCTGGACCACTATCTACAGTGTTTATTCTGTCCCAGTCATTTTATTTGCAATGTCTGGAGCCACGTATAGAACCACATTCCTGAGCTGCCTGTAGAACCAAGTTCCTGTGCTTGTCTACTTATGAATAAATTTGAAATTTTTATTTAGATTTTATACCTGACAAAATTTATACTCCATATGCTGATACACTATCCAATGCAAAGACCAGCTTCAGGTATTAAAACATGTAAATAATTGAAAGAGACACAAATTCAATGCCACCAAAGTGTATTGTAACACTCCCATAAGAAACCAGCACATCAGTAACACTTTCCTAAAAAAAAGACCTTGTGCAGAGAATAACTATTTGACTCAGTATGACAGAAGGATGACAGAAATTATGTTGCCATGTGATCAGAAACTCTTGTTAGTGCAACAGCTTAAGAAAACGAGCCTTGAGCAGTGGTACTAAAATAACTAGATTCAGTTTAGAAATGGATTTCACCAATAATCATAGGAAAGAAGAAATCTTTTCATGCATTTTCATACTGTTTTCATACTGCATGACCTTAAGGACGCCAGAGGAAGACATGGTGACAGACATACCCAGTAACTCCGTCACCATTGAACAAGTATTTATTCTGATGGACAAAGATGTTTTATAGTTTTTCTGTACAGAGTGTGTCTCACAATGTAACACTGCTGGCAGGCAGCAGAGACCTCTAAAGCATTAGAACAGCCACCACATAAAATTTTCTGAAAAATATGTCCATGACTTTCAGTAACTAGTCTGCTGTCCATTGTCATCTGGATGATGTTACTGTACTCTAAAAGACTTCTGAAGTATGTAAAAAAGACTTATCTATTGCATCAACACAACAGGACTGAAACAAACTTGGATGAATACCACTTTCTGTGCAGAGAATTGGCTTTTATTGGGCAAGTTATTTGTTCCATTTGAATGAAATTTGACATGGTCTTTACAAAACCTTTTTGTTCTTTAGAAATAAATGATGGTGTGCAAATCTTATCCCTATCACTGTTGTAAAATTATTAAAAATATTACTCTGAGGAATCCCAACGTTGTGCTAGATTGGTGCTGCAAATGTGTTACAAATTATGAAGATCATGGATAGCCCAGGACTTGGGCTGTTGGATCCTGGATTATCTACAACTTATTGATGTCTTAGATGATGGACCAGAACGGGATATATTCAACTTCATTAGGACAGCATGGAGAAAGGCACTGTATTTGGTCAAGAATTTTCAAAGAAGAAAAGAGTGAGCAGTCTCTTGTGGACTCCTGCTGCACACAGACCACAGCCCTCTGACTACACTGTGAACAATGAAAAGGTCCATTGAGCACAGATCTGAATTGTCCAATGGCCAATAATATTGTATATTTTTATATATGAGACAGACCCAGAAGGGATGTGGAAGTCGGCTGCTTGTCTGGCCTGCTCCTATTCTTTGCCACCTACGCTGATGGATGACGACAGTGCACTCATGGCACAAGCATACAGGCTGACTGCAGCTGCAGGAAAGCAATGTAAAGAGCTTTGCTTAGCGTGTCTGACTCAATAAAAACAATGTGGTTTTCTGACACCAAGATGGCTTAACATTTCCAAGCGTTGGGCCAGATCCACTGCCGCACTTCTGTAGATTCCAGAGTAAACCATCTCTACAGGACAAACATATTATACAAACTATTTATCAACTTCTTATCCAGGTGAGTCTATTGGAAAGCATGCCCACATGGATCATGATGATTTCTATGGGTTATGGGTACAAAAAAGTGTTTATCCAATCTATGCTGATGTCCAGGACTGGATTCTCAACTACAAGCTCCTTTGAAAGCTTGTGTTACTTGCCAGTCCCATGACAAGGCAGTAGCTGTTTATCTGTCTTTTCAGTCTGTTCCCCTACCTGAGCAGTGGGGAAAAAAACACTATTAACTCCACAATCCTGTAAGATCAAGTACTGTTTAATTGTCACTGCACTACCTCTGTCATTTCATGCAATAAATAGAAATTTGTATATTTCATGTATTTGTATCGGTGTATATATACATATACATACGTATGTCTACATAAATATATGATTATTTCTATTTTCACCAGGAAAGAAAACAGAAAGAATTCATATCAGCCAACAGGTTAAATTCCCTCTTATTAGCATCTGACATCTTTTGAGGAAGAAAAGTGTCGTGTACAAAGATCATCCATGATCATTACCTGCAGTCCAATGGACAAAGCAAACATTACAAAGAGACTTTCCAAAGGTGTTTGCAGACTGTTCCCTAGGAAGAGAGGGTTTGAAGAGCCCTTGTTACAGGTATTCTACAATCATACCAAGCTGCATACTGTGTAACAACTTCATTAATTTCTGTATGGTAGGGCAGGTACAACGTAAGCTACACACTGCCTATGCAGATGCTTAAAACCCACACCTGGAAGTGTTTAAGGCCAGGTTGGATGGGATTTTGAGCAACCTGGTCTCATGGAAGGTGTCCTTGCTTGTGGCAGGGGGGTGGAACTACATGATCTTTATAGTCCCTTCTAACCCAAACCATTCTATTATTCCAAGATCTCATTCAAGTAATTGTCAAATGAGAGGAGTAAAAATTAAAACATACCCACTAATGTGTTAAGAAGTTAAAATTTTTAAACAGTTTACTTGCAGTAATCAAATTAGAAGTAGAAAAAAATCTTCCTGGTTCTTTTCACTTGGCTCCCCGTGATTCTCATTTTGTATCCTGCCAGAGACAAACTCTTGGTCCTCCTGCCTAGTGTAGTACCTTCTTATTTTACTTCAGCCTCTTCAGTACTAAATGCATGCATGAATTCAAACCAGCTCAGCATCCTACAAAATCCCAACAATCATTTGCATAGATTGGAAGCTAAAAATCTTTTGGAAAGAGATGAGAATCCAGTTATTTTTCACAGAATCAGTTTGTCTTTTTGTTCTAAAGTTTTTAGCAACCTCACAAGTGATGATCAAACTGCTGAACATTGCAATAAAAGGAATTCCTTGCAATAGGAATCAGCTTTTCTTCCATGAAAAGGAGGGAGCACTGTTGCCTGACTTGTGGTGCCAAACAGCACCAAGAGCCCAAAGAGAAGTGCTGGAACCCTTTGCTGTGTTGATTGTCCTCTCCTCATGTGTTCTTGGCAAGCTTTAGGCTGATGTGGGCACTGTTAGACTGCCTCCATCTTTGGATCCCATTACGATGGTCAGTTAACTTCTCACTAGAGAGCCCTCTCAGAACAGAGGTTGCACAGAAAACCTGAAAGTGACAACATTGCTTCTGATGAAGAAGCACTTTTTTCTGAGCTAGGTTGTTGAACCCTAACCACCTCATTCCATAAACTACAAGGTCACACAGAAAGCTGGCACCCTACAGGTCATCCATTCCTAGAAAGCCACACTGGGAAAAAACAAAAGTTTTTCTAAAGAAAAAAAATAAAATGAGAGAAAATTATCAAAGTACACAAAGTACTGAGTATTTTCACAACAGCTTGGTGAGAAAGACAATATATAACAAACTCCAAGAGCTCTCTGGAGATCTGAACTCTCGGTGCTGATGAGAAGAAACTAGAAAGATGTTGAGATGGTTCCAATCTTTATATTACTGGCTGGGAGTGCAGGGACATTCTGAGAATGTGCTCCAACAGGTACAGCAACCCAGGAGTTGCTAGAGCAGGGGACTCGTGAGTGGGTTTATCAGTAATAAAGTGAAAACCAACTTCCAGATAGAAGAAGGGTGGACAAGGAGGGAAAACAGTGCAGTCACCTAGACAAGGGTCTGGTGCCCAGTAGGGCACTGTGCCAGACATCTCGTTCCTGGCAGCAGAAAATAGCTGGTGGCTTAGGTCTGTGGGTAGCTGCATCCTGGGTGTGGGTTTGTGATGGGTCTGGTGATACATTTAGATGTGCAAGATGCACGTAAGAGAAGCTGAGGTTGTGGTTAACGCCGTGGGATCCAAGAGGTGTGTTCAGCTCTCAGCATTGCCCATCTCTGCCTTGCATGTTGCAACCTTTTTCCTATTCGCCCGCCTCGCCTATTTAGTCTGTTCATGAAATTGCCATTGCTAGTCCCATGCCCAGCACTATTCCACTGTTGCCTAGGGCCTGTAATAACAGAAAATAATAACAGTCATAATCTTAGAAACCAGAATTTGAAAAACAAATGGATTTCCAGAGGTGCTCTGGTCAGTTTTTTATTTTCTCTGCGTGTGCAACTCCCTTGGTGCTCGTACCAGTTCTACATTTGCCCTGTTCAGTAGGACACAAAACTTTGTGTATTAAAAAAAAAGCGTTTTTCACATAACTCTATCTTTTTTTGTATAAGTGAAGTGTAAAAGACTTTAAAAACATCAGAGGGGAAAAAAAAAATAAGAACTTAGTCACCAGAATATGAAAAAACTGCTTTTTCTAGACACCCTGGTTGACTTCCAAGCTGCATCTGACAGCTAGAGAAATGCAGTCCATCATGGCTGTTTTTCCATTTCCAGTCCTTTCCCTGAAGCCCTTATTTCTGTAAAACATTCCCTCTGTGTCCCCCACACTTCATCCTACTCATGACTGGCTTAAGTGATGCATCTGAATGGTCTGAGCTGTGTGAAACACAGCTTTGTACAAGCCTGATGCCAGGGATGGACAGAGGGACTCAACCAACCTCTTTTTTTTTTTTTTCAGATGTCGTAATTTGGGAAATGCATAGATGCTGAGTCTGTCACATTAGTCTTTGCAAAGAGTTATTGAGTATGATCATGTGGGCACGATCGTATAGAAACATACGCACATACAGGAGAAAAATCTGGAAAAATTGTAGAGCTTTCCTTTCTATTAACCTGATCTTTCAGCTATATCTTACTAACCTGAAAGGAGTGGATACCTGACAGCTTGGGGGGGGGGGGGGGGGGGGGGGGGTGGTGTATTTGTTTTCCTTTTAAAAACATTTATTTATTCATGCTGTATGTTCTAGCTTTAACAATAGTCTGTACCCTGTCAGACTTTACTGAAGACCTTCCATTGGTTTAAGAATTGTTACACTCCATCGAGCCACAACCTGCTTAGTCTAATATTTTGCCAAGACGTTTCAAAGGAAATCCCTGAAAATGCCAGTGGTAATCAAATTATGGAATGATCTCTTTCTAAGATGCCACCTTCTTTTTAGCCATTGGCTTATGTCCTTATTCTTCCTGCTCTCCATTTTCAGTATTTATGTCAATAAACAAGGTCAGATCCTCACTGGTTATCTAAGAGAGCATTGCTCACCAATTCCAGCTGAGATGCATCATTTCATACCAGATGAAGATATGTTTTCCTTTCCTTATTTCTGCCAATCATTGCCATGGTATCAAAGTATTTGCTTTTGAAACAGTAGGATTTTTTGCTTGGTTAGTTTTGGACACTGCTAGTTTACTAAAGGACTTCATAGACATTTCTGCTGGGATCTCATTAATTATCAAAGTTCATTTAAAATGCACCATAGCTCCTGTAAGTGGTTCATGTAGCCTTCCCAAGAGTTGCCATGCATGGCACTTGGTGGTCAGTGTAACCCTGCTCACATCCAAGAGCTCGCCTCACTGTTCACCTCTTTCTGCAGGATCCTCAGTAATGATATTCTACAGCATGGGTTGTACCTGTTTCTCTTTCAGCCTGTCTAAGCCCAGTCATTTTTCCTTTTTCTTATGCTTTTCTCTGTTGGTCCGTTTCTAATTGTTGACACCACTTTTCTTCTCGTTCTGTGACTGCTTAGTTTCTTTAATAGCCTCCCGTGAGAGATTTTGTAAGACACTTTTTGAAAGCTTTGGTGATCTTCTCCTAAGCAGACATCATGTCAGAGTCAACCACTACCTTCCCCCCATCTCCCTACAAAATCTGCCAAGGTGAGAAGAGTGGAGGGGACTGAACAGCCATTGTATATCTGCTGGCTGGCATAGCCTCCTCCATCTGATGGTGCTTTCCATGGAAATTGCGGCTGCATTCATTTTGGTTGAATTTTGAGGGCTATTTTTGAAGGTTTAAAAACCTCAAGGGACTTACTTTTATTCATGTAAATGGTCTTGACTTTTATTTATTAAAGAGATAAAAACATGCCCCCTCTGCTTAACTGTAGTCAGCTTTCACTGAGTATAACGAATTGGGATGGCTGGAGCAGAAGCCAGGTGGTTAGAGATCCCTGGTTTGCTGGGATGGCTCCTCTGAACCATAACAGGATCAAACAGCCTGAGAGGAATGAATGGGGGAGGGAAGAGATGATGCTATCTGTGACCAAATCACTATCTGTGATTGTCTGTCATCAGACAATGATGATGGCTTGGGGCAGTGACTAAAAGTCCTTTAGATCTTCCATAACACTTTTCTCCATGTAAGAGAAGAGAATAGGTTTGGGGGAGAGGTAGACCAAGGACCAAAGAGGGGAGTTGTGGAGTATTTCCAAGCACACAAATGCTTGACCTGTAAGCAGAGTCATTATAGTCAAGGCAAGTCTCGGGGACCTTTAGACAGCAGAGTGACTATAATTTCTCAATACTCTGTAGTACAGAACATAGACTATTGAGCTGCTACTCAGTAACTGTGGGTGGATGGATTGTCCAGAGCTTTAAGTCTCCTCTATTCAGGTGTACTAGGCTATGTGAACACATGAACATAGAGAAATGTACCAGTACAGGCTGACCTATGAGAGAGTAGCTCTGCAGAGAACGACCTGGGAGTCTTGGTGGATGACAGGTTGACCATGAGCTGGCAATGTCCCTGCGGCCAGGAGGGTCCATGGTACCCTGGGGTGCATGGGAAGAGTGCAGCCAGCAGGTTGAGGGAGGTGATCCTGCCCCTCTGCTTGGCCCCAGTGAGGCCACATCTGGAGTACTTTGTCTAGTTCTGGGCTCCTCAGTTCAAGAAAGACAAAGAGCTACTGGAAAGGGTCCAGCAGAGGACTACAAAGATGATGAAGGGTCTGGAGCATCTCTCTTGTGAGGAGAGACTGCAGGAGCTGGACCTGTTTAGTCTAGAGAAGACAGAGGGGATCTCATCAGCACATATAAGTATCTCAAAGGCAGGTGCCAAGAGGATGGTGCCGGACTCTTTTTGGTGGTGCCCAGCAATAGGATGAGGAGCAATGGCCATAAACTAAAACACAAGAAGTTCCACCTCAGCATGAGGAAGAACTTTTTTATGTTGAGGGTGGCAAGAGCACTGAGACAGGCTGCCCAGGGGTGTTGTGGAGTCTCCCTCTCTGCAGACATTCAAAACCCACCTGGACACATTCCTGTGTAACCTGCTCTAAGGGGCCCCGCCTTGGCAGGGGGGCTGGACTGGATGATGTCCAGAGGTCCCTTCCTACCCTAACAATTCCATGATTCTGTGAAAGGCATAATTTTGAAAAAAACCAAGCCTTGTTGGCTTTTTGCAAGCAAGCAACCTGTACATATAAAAAGCAGACATTTGAGATCATTTCAAACTTTGGTTTGATTCACTAAGGGGTAAATTTGTCACTGTTTGGATTACAAGAAATTGATTGTAGTCGTTGTATAAGGGTTTTTTTTCTTTTTTAATTTGGGACTTCTCAAAAATTAACAAATGGCCTTAGAATCTGCAATATTTTTTGTATTTAAATAATTATTATTGAACAGTCTCCAAACCCAGATTCATCTTCTCCAAACAATCCTCTTCTTCTCTTCTTATGTGGGAATTCACCCCCACTTGAAGGTATCTTCTGTGGAGATCCAGGGACTTTCACACATCCTTTGGCCACAGGTAAGAAGGCAGTATGCAGTGATGCTAGACAAACTGGGATTGCTTGGGTGTTTTCCAGGAGGAACATATCTGAGTACAGTGTTAATGAGACAGTCAAGAAATGTTAATGCCACTGTTTTGCAAGTTAACAGATCTGGGTGGTGAGAAAAACCTCAGAAAAAAAATTATAACAATGAAATTGAGGGATTCAATTGTCATTTTACTTCTGTAGATGGCTTTCTGTAGTAAATCTGAGCCATATTAGCACTGAGGTAATTTTTCTGTCCCTTGAACATCAGATTTCCATCGCCAGCACTGTCAATCTGTACTTTTCATGAATCATAAAATCTTTTTTTGTTTGTTTGCTTGTTTGTTTTTAACTATACAATAAAATGAAATGGTTATTACAGGAACAACTGCTCTGATTTTGTCCGAGAAAATTAGTAGGCATATTCTATAATAAATCTTAACTGAGAATATGTTACCAAAACAGATGCAGAAAGTCCTGTGTTTTCCTTTCTATCTAAATAGCTTTTTGCTGTGCTGTGGCATTTCCTCACTGTACCATTTGGCTCATTGAGAGAGCAGAGAGGCCGGACACAAACTCTCTCTGCTATCAACAGACATTTGAAGGGTTTGCCAGATAGATAAACTGCAGACTATAGTTTTGGCTAGCTTTTGAGGATAGCAACACATATGCCAGCCCAGGTAACAGCAAACTTCAGGATTTAGGATTTAGCTACGAAAAAAATGGAATGTAAATAGATGGGGGTTTCAAAAAAAATTATACATTTGTTGAATACAACCTTTCTTTTTCCTCTGTATAGTTGATAATTTATAACAATCTGTACTAATTTATTCCTCTTTCAGACTCCCCATTTCCCTCCTTCTCTTTCCCTTTCCATCCAGCAAATGTTGCCATTCCCAAAATCTGTAGCACTGCCATGGCAGTAACTCCCACCACAGAGGTGCAGAGCTCACCTCTACCAATTGCAGGTAATGTATACCTGAGAAATACCGGTGCAGGTAGGGCAGGAAGGTATTATGGGACTGTAGCTATACTTGTAATTTAAGCACACCTAGGTTTTGATACGTAGCCTGGTGGACCAACTGGAACAGCACTCCTGACCAAGTCTAAGAGCTGTCTCGGTGAAGGGTTAAAAGTGCATGGACGCACACAATGCTGTAGGTGATCACTGTCAAACAACTGAGCACTTTTGCAGGGCAGCACCATTTCCTTGGATACAGCCAGCAATCAGGCACAGACAAGGCCAGTGCACGCCAAAGGAAGGCAGAGGTCCAAGGGTTTGATAGAGAGAAAAAAAAAAGGGGGGGAAGCAAGGGGAAGGCAGATAAAAGATATATCAATATTGCTTTGTATTTAGAGACAGTAAATGCTGTGGCACAGTTAAAATGATTAAAAGATAACACTAAGGCAAGAATGAATTTATATAAAATTAGCCATGAATATAGGGATAAAGGTAATTAAAAGGCTTTAAGTGTCAGATGGTAGTGAGATTCTGGCATGCACTTCTAGAGAGTACAAACTGCTTTAAAATTAAGCTGATTCAGTTTGAGAAAGTGATTGTCTGATGTGACTGGGTCCAGAAGAGCTGCTGCGTTATCCGAGGCTGCAGGCCCAGGAATGGCACCGTTTAAATGCCAGGATATATGCAGTGGTGTACCTGAGCAAGACTACCTGAAGCCTCTCAGCCAATGAAGCTTACAGTCAAATGCTTTGCAGAGACATCCTTTTCTTACAGGCCAGTTACAGGCAGGATGCTGGATCAGGAGATGAGCAAGCAACATCTATCTGATTCACCTTCTAATGGACTTAAGCTATTTATTATTCCCTGCATCTATATATAAGACCAATAAATCTGTCTTTAAGTCAAAAAAAATGGTTTTAATGCATGAAGACACCATTTTAATTTTATTTGATTGGTTTTTAAGGTAAAGACCACTGCCTGCTGTGTTCTATTGGCATGCAGATACTATTCCCATATGTACAACCATGACCAGCTTAGAGCCAGACAGCTTCATTAAGCCACTCCTTAGTAACTCTAATCCTGGTGTTATATATTCCCTCTGGGACCAACAGGCAGAACCTGTCCTTTTCCCAGAAGGCCAGTATTTTCTCTCAACTGTTTTCATTTCCATTTTTTAAAGCCCACATGGGAAAAGGTGAGATTAATGTGGCCTAACTGTGGCACTCAACCCTTTAGCTTTGCTAAAGCTAATGGGAATTGCCTGGGGCTGCAAATGCAGCAGTGCACAAGAAAACCTGACTCTGGGCTTAAAAACAAGTATCCTATGTCTTCTGCATATGCCTGATCACAGAAGTTCCCTCTGGTCTTAAGGCCTTACCTAAGATAGAATTGCACCCAACAAAACTGTAGTAGAAGTGAATTTTTAAAATATATAAAAACCTGCATTAGTACAGTTCTGCCAACAATCATCTGAAAAGAAATTAACAAATTGCATTGCTGAAGTTGAATTTTCTTAATCAATTTGCACAACACAGCTTTCCTTCACTCCAGAGAAGATTATACCAACTCACCGGGTCTTTTTTTCAGATGACCACCACAACTGTCTTGAAAACATGCAAATGAGACCTCATGTGACCTAGATTTAGGCAAACAAAGAGATAATTACTTAAAAAATACAATGTCACTGATCTTGGGAGTGCGGCAGTATTTTTGAGCAGGTTGTCAACAACTGGAGAACCCTTTCCAGAAAGTCAAGTTTGAGTGTGTACTGCAAACAAAAGTGCTGCAGTAAAAACCTGGAGCATCTTCTTGTGGGTGCAGTGAATAGACTAAATTCATGCTGTATCAAAAACCCAAATTAGACTTTGCATTGTCTACAAAAATGACTGTGAGTATAGGTATTGCAGGGGAAACCTGTAGAGGAGGAAGTGCTGCAAGAACAAGCAGCAGGAGCACAGATGTCTCAGGCTGATTCAAAACTCATCCCTTGGGTGCAGTGCCCTCTTCCAACATCCCCCACCCAGCTGCAGGAAGGAGGTGAACAGGTCCCAGAAAAATACAGCACAGGGACAACCTCCCAGTTGACCAATAAAGTTTAGAAAGGGGAGGAAGGAATAGTGGTGTCCTGCACGTTTTTCCTTCAAAACATTGTAAAATTAATACAAGTCCACATGACATACATGTCTTGGTATGTGTTTGTTTTCTTAGCATGCTGCAGATAGCTGTAGTGCTCCGTGAACATATGGTGTAGGGTTGTTGTGGCAAATCCTGGGGGGTTGGGGTTGAAAACAGGGTAAATTAGTGCCAAATGTACCCTTCACTTTCTTCATGGCAATGCTACACTGTATCCCCATCTCTGAGCCACTTTCAACTGGCTTATGTTTCTTTGGCATAACATGCTATTACTGAGGAAAGGATGAGCATATGTGGCATTTTTAGTCTTTTCTGATGGGAGGTTATACTATGGTTTGAAATAACATAGTAGAGTTTATCTTCTTAAGCAAAATTACTTTTCAGCAGAGATTCCTGGGAAGGAGGCTTCCTACAGGTGCCTTATTTTCTGCAAATGGTGTGCCACATTTCATTTCCTCCAAATTTTCTGCTGTGTTTTTGTCTCTGTAATAAAAATCTCCACAGCAGGTGAGTGAGGGTGTCTTCTTTCTTGCTGCTTTTAACCAGAAATTTCATTCTGGTTGAAAACAGTTTGAGCATCTGGTCAGAAATCTGGATTTCAGCAAATGGCTATTTCCATGCAAAACCCAGCCTTGTTGTCTGACCTGCTCTGTGTTGCACACGTTGAGGATCTGACACATTTTTTGTGCAAGAAATGTTGAAGTTACATGAGGAGACGCTAAACCATTTCACACAAGTGCCAGGATCACACACTCCATTGTACAGACAAGCAAATGGAACACAAAGAAGAAAAAATAATAAGTGATTTGTCCCAGTACAGGAAGACGGGCCTAGAAGGAAATTTTTAAAACATTATTTTGTTTCTTTTTCAAAAGGGGATTATTTTATTATCTTACTACTCACAGAGTAACGATTTCTATAGCCATGATTTCTATAGCCATGATTTCAGGGACCTGGAAGATGGAAGGACGGAAGATGGAGGCCGGAGGTGAAAGCTTTAGGGACTTATTTCCTTCAAAAATACAAAGATGGACATCCCCAAACTGTTAAAGGCAGGCCTATGATTCTCTTTACTTGCATCTCTTTACTTTCATCTGACTGTTATTCCTCATAAATCCCCCGATTAAATCCCAGAATTTTTGCAAAGAAATACACAGTATTTTCAAAGGTTTAAAAGACCCTTCACATATCAAGTGGAGTTGAAACATCTAATGACAGCATTTTTTTTCTCAGAAAATTCTAATTTACCAGAAGTGAAGCATTATATAGGAAAATTTGCATTCAGAGACCATTTTTCAACATTTTCAAGAGCATTTTATAAAGTGTTGAAATTATCAAAATAAAATGTCTCAGGAGTTTTGATGTTCAGAATTCTGATTCTCCAGCTCAGTGCTACTTTATTTAAAAATGTAACCAAATTAAATCCAAAGCCTTTACTCGGGGAGGAAAAAATGCTGCCACATCTGATAACCTGTGCTACACAATTTTTGTGAGCATCAATTACACCAAAAAGCAAAGAAAGTCAGAGGTTGTAAGCAAAATTCATCACTTCTCTGTGTCTTGGGTAGTCAGTTAAAACAGTGCCAAGTGAGTCTCAAGCATTATTACTTGTTTATGAGTACCATTGTTCAGCAGAACACCATTATTTAAGTAAAAATATGTTTTAAGGAACAGCTATAGAAAGCTGGTTTTTTGCCATCTGGAAAAAATGAAAGAGACTGACTTTAAGATATGTTTGTGACATTTGTAATGTAGATATGATGCTGTATGCATGCACAAAACCTGCAGGTAATGGTTTTTCCTTGTGAGCATATGAGGCACTTTTTGGTGATTTATTGAATCGCTTTTCTGCAATGCTAAGGAAAAAAAAATTATGAGGGTCTATGAAGGGGAGTAAATCTCCCAAAGGTGCTCTCTGCCCCTCGGTGCAGCCCCACCTCAGTGTCCCTGCAAGGTGGCTTTTAGTCCCACAGTACAGCCAGACACCCTTAATCTCCTACTCATGGCAGTCCCACTGTGCTGGTTACCGCACTCCACACTGAGCAGGATGAGGCTGAGGTTGCAGGAAGGGGTACAAGAAACCAAACTCCTGTTTTCTGGCCATGCTTCTGCCAGTCAGAATGGATGATGGTTAAAAAACAAAAACAAGCACATCAAGGGGTATGTAGGATCACAGTGAGTGACAAGGCGGGGTAAGGCCTGGCTAAGTCTAGGAAATACATGTTTTTTTCCTGAATAACTCCAAAATCATCTCATTCACTCTGCTGGTATATTTGCCTGCTTTAGCAGGCATTTACTGTTTCTGTCCTGGAGGCTGCAGGCTAAAATGGTGGTTCTGTTCTCCCCTCCTGCCCCATCCTCATCTCACCGTGGTGTCTGCAATGAAATACTTGGCTGCAAGAAGGGCACCTGGGGGGGGGGGGGTGCATATGTGCACAAGTACATGCTTTCCAGAAGATGCAGCTCACCATGGTGTTTTCCCACCACAAGCAAAGGTATTAGAACACTGAGATGGAAGCTATGTCCAAAACTGACCAAATCTTGGATTTCCTCTGGCTCCACTCAGGGCAAAGACCCAAGAGGAAGCTCTCTTCCCTTTTTCCTTGTGCAGACTGAGCCCGAACCAAAGAGAAGAGGGAAATCCTATACTGTGCTTACCAGAGGCAGTGTGCACCAAAGATGAGGCAGCAGTGGTGGGAATGGGGCTTGCTGTGACTTTTGCAACTTCTACCCACCCACATTCTCACCTGCAGCCCCTGCCTGACCTCTACCAGGCTGCAGGAGCTCAGGGCCATCCTAAAGCACCATGCTGGGCATCTTGGTGCCTGGCTGCCAGGATAGATGCCTGTGGTTGGAGGCACCCTTGGCCAAATGCACTACCTGACATGTTGAGCATGTTTAGTGTAAAAACTCATATCTGTTCCTAATCAGCAATAAATTTTGCCAGAAGTATGCTCAAGTCAAGAGTCTGTCCCTTACTCTAAGGGCTGAGCATGGCCTACACCAAGCCTATACATCTGTGAGAATATTTTCAAGTGCTTACACGCTTGCATGCAATACAACATCATAAAATGAAATGAAAACATTCACGCGTTCTGTGAGAGTAGACAGACATGGGCATTATCAAATCATCTGGCTGCAGTTATAAATATATAGTAATACTTAAATTTACAAATCTGACTGCTCATATCTAAAAGCCATTATTTATTTTGTACATAAAAGCACTTTACATCATAAGCACATAATAAAGAAATGGAAAGTCTGAATTGCTCTACAAGCATAAGACCTCATCACCTTCTAAGATTTAAGAAAGAAAAGGTTCACATGGAAAATTTAAACTTGGGCTACCAGGCTGGATTAGAAGATCTAGTGACACATATCAGAAAATTGAACTCTTTTAACAGCACTCTTTATATAATGTGCTTTAATTCAACTAAGTTATCGTAGTACTCTTTCAAGTGCAATTCAGAATCACAGAATCACAGTGCATTCACAGAATCCCAGAATACTCTGAGTTGGAAGGGTTCCACAAGGATCATCAAGTTCAACTCTTATCCCTGCACAGGACTATCCCCAAGAGTCACCCCATGTGCCCAAGAGTATCATCCATGCGCTTCTTGAACTCTGTCAGCCTTGGTGCTGTGGCCACTTCCCTGGAGGGCCCGTTCCAGTGCCCAGCCTCTCTCTGGGTGAAGAACCTTTGTCTAATATTCAACCTAAGCCTCCTGACACAACTTCAGGCCATTTCCTTGGGTCCTGTCACTGGTCACCACAGAAAGAAGAGATCAGTGCCTGACCCTCTTTCCCCTCCCCTCCCAAGGAAGTTGTAACTGCAATGAGGTCTCCTCTCAGTTTTCTTTTCTCCGGGCTGAACAGACCAAGTGACCTCAGCTGCTCCTCATACGGCTTCCCCTCAAGGCCCTTCACCATCTCTGTTGCCCTCCTTTAGATGCTCTCTAACAGCTTAATATCTTTCCTATATTGCAGTGACCAAAACTGCACACAATATTCAAGGTGCAATGGTTATTCTGTGTGAACAGACTTCCACTAATTTACTGCAAGATTCGCGTTTTAGAGAAACAATATATAAATCATACAATTCAAAATGTAATCACCTAATCCACTTCTACACATACCGATTAATACTTTTGAACCTCTAGCATCATCATTATTTTTTAATTTAATTATTTAGAACTTTTAGCATTTGCTTAATGCTTCTCTCATCTCTAAGGTGGATTCCTTAAGTTAAATTTTGTAAATGAGAAGCTATTAACACAGAAGTATCAGCATACCCTCATGTAACAGCAACTAGTTTAGTGACACGGTGAGCAAAAGAAAGGTCAGAGAAAAAAGTATTCATGTAGAAAGTACATCCATTGACAATTTGGCCTCGTGGATTTCTTCCTCTTGGTCACCTCTGCTTGTGAAACGCACAGGGATGTCCCATGCTTGAAACCTCCACCTCTGTATGATTTGGTTGCTCTACATTTATGAGGGATTACAGATAAAGGACTGTATTCCCCTCAGTGCCTAAAGAAACTAGATTAAAACTGGGATGAATGAGGGAAAAGAGAAAATAATCAAATCCTGGTTTATAACTTTAGTTTCATCACTATGTCTCTGCATTATCTCTCCTGTGTTTAATAATGACTTGTTCTCTAAAGGAAGAAGGGTGGCCTTTTAATTAAAGCACCTGACCAGCAAATCAAGACACTCAGCTTCTAGTTTAGCTTTGGCACATTTGTTTTTTGGCTTTGGGGAAATTATGTCTGTGGTGGTTTTGGCTGGGGTAAATTTTCTTCATGGTGGCTCATATAGGGCTATATTTTGGATTTGTGCTGAAAACAGTGCTGATAAATCTGGGATGATTTTGTTATTGCTGAGCAATGCTTGCACAGTGTCAAGGCCTTTTCTGCTTTTCATACTGCCACACTGGTGGAGACTCACAAGACTGGGGGTGCAAGGGAAACTGGGAGGAGACACAGCTGAGACAGCTGACCTCAATGACCAAAGAGATATTCCAGACTATATGGTCTCATGATCAGTATATGAAGTGGGGTTAAGAAGGAGGAAGGGGGGACATTTGGAGCAATGGCATTTGTCTTCCCAGGTAACCATTACGAGTGATGGGACCCTGCTCTCCTGGAGATGGATGAAGACAACTGCCTGCCCATGGGAAGTGGTGAAAGTGAGTTAGCAGCTGTTTGGGGCTAGGTTGATGGCTGGGGTTAAACCACAACATTCTTCCTACCTACTGTGATTTTCACAAATGTCAAACAGGTCAACAACCTTGGCAGTCAGCATGAGTATTCACCTCCTCACCCCAGGTGATCAGCCCAGGTGCCCTGCAGCCAATCAGTTAAAAAGTGTCCTAGTTAGAACAGCTGGGACCAGCTCATCACTGTGTGGATGTAACCCAAAGCTGTGTATTCTATACCCTTCCATGGCATTTCCCAGAAGCTGTTAACAACAGACCATTTACAGCAGCTGCCCAGAGCAACCTGACCCCTCAGGCTATAAGCTGGGTGTTCAGAGGCCTGTGAGATAGGAGGATACTCCTGTCCTCACACCCACTGTGGAACTCCCCGCCCTGAGGGAGGTACTGGGCATTCCTGCCTGAACCTGAGGATATATAATCTTGGGGTCTTGGGACTTCAGTAGCACTCATGGGATCCAGAGAAGGATCAGAACTTGGACTGGACTGCGACTACCATTCTCAACCAGACTGCACCAGCACTCCCAACCAGACTGCGATCACCACCCTCGACCGGACTGCAACCAGCACTCTCACAAACAGGTTTTCCCTCTCCTTTTACTTTTTGGACTCAGGGGGACCACGTGGGGCTCAGCATGGGGAGGGGGGCCCAATGAACACCACTCTGTTCATGCCCCAGGGTGCTGGGTTATACATTTGGGTTTTGTGGGTTAAAACCAATTGTTTGTCTGTGTAATTGTATTTATTGTATTATTTTTATTAAATTGTTATTCTGATTTATAATCTCTTTTGAGTTGGGTTCATTTCTCCTGCTGGTTTACCTTTAAACCAGCACACAAAGAAACAAAAAAAATCTTACAAAGAAACAGGGAACAGGAACCCATCTTCAGAGCCCCT
Organism: Pipra filicauda; assembly: GCF_003945595.2. Lineage (NCBI taxonomy): Eukaryota > Metazoa > Chordata > Aves > Passeriformes > Pipridae > Pipra > Pipra filicauda. Next base: position 3,838,361 of record NW_024104073.1, on the reverse strand, counting down.
TATTGCCCTCACCTCTCTGTCCTCTGTGACCACAGAGAAACTGCAGACCCTTACATAGACAGCTTCCTTTAGAAGCCCAAGGAGGACAGCCTGTCCTCCCATGTCCACAGCCAGAGCAACATTTTCACATGTAATTGAGAAGTTTTCACCTTGAGATTAATCACAGACACTTATTTTCACATTTTTCAGATAAATAAGCTAGTGAAAAATACTCAATATTCTAGCAATCAATTGGAATCACTCCAATAATAATGATTTTTCCCTCACAGATAAAACAGGTTTACATATTTGTGCGTCCTACTGCAAAGATGTGAATAATCGAAGTGCATATTTAAACCATTATGTAAGAAAAGGTTTTGATTTCTATAGTACACTTTTTTGCATAAACTGATATCCATTAGTTTGCAAATTGGATGTAGTTTTGTATGTGGATGTATACAGTACCCCATCCCTTTACAGAACCTTCACTCATCACATAGAAAACCCATTGTAGCCTTTGTCTTTTTACTTGTAAAAGTTGACCTTAAGCTTATCACTTACTTAGAATGTCCTGTATGCCTCAGCAGCAGAGAGTATCTTTGAGAGTATCTCAAATGTTAAGCGAAAGATCCATTGTGTGGCACACTGTTAACCAAGGGAGGAGGAATGAGATATGAGCCCTTTGGACACAATGAGGAATATCAATCTAATTATTTCTCTTTTCCGGGCTCATGTGCTCGGTGGTTGCTGATGCATCAATCTGGACTTCAAAAAAATATATGTGCAATTTTGAAATAGGTGAGAAGAGTAAGACATGAAAAATCCTGGGAACAAGTGCAATAGGATGGATTTCAACTTGTAACTGCTTTGTTTAACCTTTCACAGTCCTGCAGCTTGTCTCCCACATTTTAAAAAAATTATGTATTTCCTCCTGTTTATTATTTGCACTGGGCTACTGAAGAAAAAATAAAAATAGTGAAGTATGCCTCTGAGTCAAAACAGTCTTTGCCAGGAATAACAGCAGAACTCTTGCACCAGTGCCTTATTAGTTTAGAGAAAACAGGTCCCTAAAGAACATGATGGGGTGTAAATACATTTAAAACAGTTTAGTCTCACAGCTAAAGGGGATGCCAGATTTTTAAAACAGTGGTGGCTCAATGATGCCTTAACACTGTGTTTCACGTATCATAAATTTTAGCCAGGTTCTCCAGAATGTTTATAAGCACCATAGAATGACACTATTACAGACACTTTTAACCTGTGAGGTGCATGTGTGGTGTTTGTCATCTCTACAGGGTATTTTTACTAGTGGCAACAATCCCTGTTAGATATACTTGATAGAGGCACAGAAGGATCACTCTGCCCATTGACACTCCAACCCCCCTCTGTTCTGCTGAGCAAACATCACAGAGTCAGTTCAGAGCATGCTGAATCTGGATGAGGGAAGTTCAAACTTCTGGACAAAATCCTACTGCCAACAGACACTCGCATGTAGATAGCTCCTCCAGGTTTCTGAAGATCCTATACCTGGAATCAGCCTAGTAACCACATCCAGTTCCTCCATGCTAGCTCCATGGATCTCAGTTGCTGATCTAACTCGTGATGGGTTTTCCCATTTGGAAAGATTCCAGACTTGGATGTCCCCATTGGAAAGGGTATCAAGATGTCCAAAAGACAGGTGCTAACTCCAGCCTAGGCAATGAGACTTACACATCCAGGGGTCCTTACGCAATTTGAGAATGTCATCTTTCAGACAACAGATGTCTCAACGCAGGTAACAAAGGATTCATTAGTCAGCCTTTAAGATAGAGCCACAGAAAATATTGTCTAAAATCACATAAAGCTCACATGAAATATTTGTTTAGGAAAGTAATTTAACAAAAGATAAGCAAAATTAGTGCCCAGAGGTTTAAATGAGAAGACTTCTAACAACATAAAAAGACTAAATATATCATCAACACAAGATCCTTTGATGCTTTTATGTCCAGCGGCAAATAAATGTCCTCTGTGGCAAACCCCAGCCAGATTAGAGACAATAAGAGACGTTCATTACATTTCAGATCACGGGAAAAAGTGTCACACACATCACTTAAATGAGACACCTAAGGCCAAAACAAACCTGTGATATGCAAACCTCACAGGCCACAACCGCAGCAACTACTCTCATGTTTTCTGGTGAAGCAATAACCCTGTCTTGTGTTATGCAATCAGGCAGGAGGAAGTACCTTATTCAAAGGTGATACTCAGACACATTTTAAATTCTAAGTCTCAGAATACATGGCAAGTGCATTTCTGTGCCCATTAATAAGATATCCCTTATTGCTCAAGGCTTCAGTGTAGCAGTCTGACAGCAATAGGCCCTGTTTCCACTTAACACATAGGAGGAGCAAGATTGCATTCATCCTGAGCTGCCAAAAATTTATGAAGCAAAAATTCTCTAGGGAAAGCCATAACTTTATATAACATTACTGGATATTTACATTTACAGTGGGACATGGGACTTGTCCATTAGCAGATATGTGTGAGAAAATATGTGAACCCAGCCATCCTCCTTGTGCCTGTACATCTGGGAAAGCTACTGCATATCAGATATTTCATCTGAAGGCTGCAATAACTGTTTTTACTGGCTCTGATCTTCCTCTAAGCCAATGTCAGCACTGAAAATTTGATTTCACAATGTATTTATCTGTTTTGGAGATGGGAAGGGGGTTAATACCCACCACCACCACCAGAAATAAACTCTATTATAGACGTGAATATCAGGAGTAAACAGGCATTCAGAGATTCACTCAGACTTCCCATCTTTCAGTTTTGACCCTAAGATTCTCAGCACAAAGAATTCTCCAAGAGAGTTTGTGGAGCTGTAAAAATTCAGCACTTTTGGAAAAGCCATGTTTTTTTAGGTGCCAATTTGAGCAGAATAGTTTCATACTGAAATTTTTGATTGTGACCATGGACAAGTTTCTCCCTGCCTTTTCTTAATGGGATGCAAAGCAGAGAGACAGCATGCTCCAGGACAGGGAGTTTTTAATTTGCTTTGTGGACAACTCTCCCTTCCACCACAAACACCAGGAATACAAGAGTGACAGTTACTGCCATACTAGCATGAAAGTAGAGCTAGGTAAAGGTTGGCCATCAGTTTTCCTTGAAATCTCCTTTTCTCTTGCTTGAGTCTCTGTGATGATCCGTAGGAAGATTACCATGCCTTCCTTTTGAAAATCATCAAGCAGCCACACAGAGCCGAAGAGTGAAAACATTCCTGAGTCTTCTGGAAAAGACAGACCTGCTAATAAAGTAGCAGAAACTGATAGACCATAGCAACCTGTGCTAGTGATGAGTAAAGAACACAGCTAAAGGGCTAGGAAGGGCATTACTGATGAAGAGAAGGTTCCTTGCCAAGGGAAATTATACACTGCAGGCACCTCAAATAGAGTTTCTTCCCCCCATAGTAAAATGAGATTTGTTTCTTGTTACTCTGCTAAAAGACAACAGTCAAGTCTGATTCCAAACCCCAGACCCAAGAGCCTGAGATTGCAGGTGATCCTTAAAATTTTAAAAGATACTTGATTCAAGTCTACTTCATGCCTAAATAATAGTTTGAACCTTTATTTAATATTTAACTAGAATAGCCTAACATTTTCCAAGCCTCATTGGGTATCCAGTGACTAAACTGTACAATAAAATTGAATGAAAAGTGTTAAAGAGGTAGAACTCAGGCTGTATTTGTTCCTCCTCGTTTGCTTTTGTGTGTTACTTGGATTTACCTGTAACAACACCACATAAAACGCTGGTGCATGTTCAGCAGTGCCTCTGGAATAAAAAAAGATGATGATAGGAGATCTCGCTACAGCTTCTGCTATTAAGTCTTTGGGAGAGCTGAGAAGAGATTGCTCATTAAATAACTGTTATAAAGCATTCAGCACTGACAGACTAGTTCAGAAGTAGAAAGTCGAAGGTCAACTGTTCCCACTAGAAAAGTATCCATTGCAGCCAAGTCGTTATTATTGCCTACTGTCACAGTGCCCTTCCCAGAAATGGGGGAGAGGTCTTGGAGAAGTTACAGAAACTAAAATAACAGTGATTAATCAGGACAGCAGTACATCAAGGAGTCAGGATGGCAAGGTAATCCAGAGAGAAGTGCTGTGCCACAGAGAGGAAAGTATCTGGAAGCTGCTTCTACTGTATCCTTGTGCCATTCACTAATGAGCATACATATGTGGACTGAGGAAAAAAAGCAGGCTTTGGGTCTGTGTCAACTGATGAAACAGTTCATAGAAAAAATGAGAGTAATTTTTAATTGCTTCTTGAAGGTAACAAAAAAACCAATCACTTCCTACATTTTCATCTGTACTTAAGAGTATCTAACGTGCTCTACATCAGAGCACACTGTAAATATTTCTGAAAAGCAGAATCTGACTCATAAATTATTGGCATTCTGTGCCAGACAAGCTTCTGCTAATGTTTAAAGAAGCAGATCACCTGGGAGAAATGTGTTCTACACGTTGCAGGAGAAAATAAAGAGACAATTAATGGGCATTGGCTGTGCAGCCCATATTGTTCCCATGTTGTTCAGGCCAAAGTTGACTGCTTGCCAATAGATACAGAAGTAATTGTCAACAAGATTTACAGTTACTTTTTCATTTGCACAGTTAAAGTAGAAAGGTTGAAAGAGTTATGTGATTTGTTGAAGGTCTGTGCTAACAACTGATAGACCATAGCATCCTGCACCAGTGGTCGGTAAAAAACACAGAACATAGGCTTCACATTTTTCTTGATTCTGTAAGCCATTCTTCACAGCAGAAAGCTGAACTGCCTTCCTATCGTCAGCAACTGTTTTTTATTTTACACATCCACTCATAAAGCCATCCTTCCTGTTGCCAAACTAGGCACCAGGAAAGTTCTAATCCTACCAGTGATGGAAAAATGAGTATTTTTTAGCAAGTTGCACTTTAGTGTAATGAAATTAAGGACATGGTATTTCAGCTAGCAGCTCCTGAATTCGTCGCTCTTGTCGCTCTTGAAGAAGCTTCTGCTGCTTCTTCAGTTCAGGTTCTTATCTCTGGCTCTCTGCCACTGTTTCTCTGGTCAGTGTCGGCTGCTGCTCTGTGCCCATGGAGAAAACATCTCCCGGCATAACTACAGGCACCTAGCCCAGCTTTATGCTGTTCCAGGTCCCTGCAGCCCCCCAGCCAGGGGCTGGGAGGGGGCCAGAGGCCCCAAGGGGCTCAGAGCCCCTACCTCGTGGCTCTACAACATGGCCACCTCTCCTACAACCAAACTACAACCCTTCTTTTCCGGTCTGGTTGTGGTATGTTTACATTTCTGCAGGAGCGCCCATTGGGCAGAACTTCAAAACTTCCAGGGGTTTCCACCCCTTGGGGTCTACCACTTCTCTTAGCTTCTGGGGAGAACAAGGTTCAAACCACTACAATGTAAACGTGAACTGTGTTATTTAATTACATGTGTCAGACTGCAGTCCGAGGACAAGTATCTCCACTCTGCAAAAATATAAAACGGGAAAGTAAACACCCTCTGAATGTCCAGGAAGTTGATTAAAATAATCACGTAATGGCAGAAGGTTAGAAGGATCTTTGCAGGAAGCCCTGTCAATAATAGTAAATGGGTATGACTGTATTTGTCATTCAAAGACAGAAAAAAGAAGATACAAAATTACTCTGAAGGTATAACCTGTTCCAGAAATCCCGTGATTTTCTTCCAGGCTGCAAAATGGATCAACAACAATTCCACATTGGTGGAGACCCAGGCAGTCAATCTGCGGATGTGTCCAGGAGGTACTGGATTGAAGAAGGTTTCACAAGGTCTTCTCTTTGGTGGCTTTCTGGAATATCTCCAGAGCCTCGAGTAAATTCCCTCCTGCATTAGTATATGGAAGGCAATGAGATGCATCATACCATCAAGGTCAAGGACGTCCATTACTAGACTACCTTTTGCAAAAATGATTGTGCCTCTCTACTGGCTCCTTCACACCTCCTCCTGGTTGGCCCCACAGCCCTCTCCTCTTGGCAAATCCTTCCACTGGGGCTCACAGGAAGGGCAGAGGCAGTGCTTCTGCTTTCCTTATTCCCAGCTAACACAGCATCCAACAAGCTTTGACTGGTTTGTAGCTGCATCCCACTGGCCAGTGTTTGCTTTGTGCTCTGACAGTCTAAACTATGACACAAGTGGCTCTTTCAGCCTTTTTTGAATGGGGTCTCCAGTTCCTGAAGGAGAGTGCACTTTGTAAATGAGATCCTGAAACAGTTTGGTGCTATCCGCACAGGTTTGTGAAAACATTTCATAAGCCATCTCAGCTGGAAGTAGGCTTATTTTTGTCCTCTAGCAGAGGTGAAGTTCTTTGTCAAGGCCAGTGTAAGCAGGGCTTAAGCTCAGCAGAAATTAGTTGGACTAATTAAGAGACAACTCTCAGTTTGTAGGATGAATCCATTAGGATTTGTATTTCCCACCAGCATTTAAGACTGTGGCAAATGTTATTCATTAGAGTAATTGCTGCGTGATTGTCACAGACATACTGCAGGCCAGAATCAATAGCCTGCAGTTACTAAGCAGTGCCAGACTCAGAAATTATGGCAAATTTGATGTATCAAATTAAGGGCAATAAGTGATGATGATGCTGAACAAACATGATAATGGATTTGGAGATATTTGAAGACAATTTTTGGTCTTCCACCCCATGGAGAGGAAATGTGAAATATCTAATATAACCTCACACATTATTTTGACTAGTCATGAGGCTAAGGGATCTAGGGCTGGGATCTTATGGTTTATAACAAAATAAATCCTGAACTTCAAGCGGCTTTTTATCATCCTTGCATTTTACAGTGCACTTTATTAAAATGAGTAACAGAGGAAAGAGTAGTTCAAGCTTCAGGTAAAAAAATCAGAACATAGAACTCCTAGGTTAGAAAATAATCAAGTTAACTCTGAATTCTTGAGTGAAGCCTGACCAGTTCTTCCTCCAAAATTACCACCGTCATGAGGTATGAGGGACAAAAGTCAGAAGGAGAAACTACATTTCTACTCCACTATAGAGAAAGCTTTCCCTCTAGCAATGCAAACATCAATTCTTAGTTCAAATCATCAGCACCAATGCTCCATGACTCCATCCCATCCACCCTGCAGAATCTTCCAACAAGAGTACCCCCTAACTTCCCTCTTAAAGGAAATTTTCCTAGAGATGGCTTCTTGGAAACTATGAAATGTGTTACTTCTCAATCAGTAATCTGTATGCTAAATCTGCACAATTGGCACACATTAGCACACATTACCCCTACTCACTAATACTTCCTCACCATTCTACTTTCATTTTCCACACCACACAGTGATCACAGAGATTGACAATAGATAACATGAGACCTTCAGGCTGCCATTAACTCAAAGGTGGGTAACACTCTCTCCAGCAAGAACCCACTACGGCCAAATGATTGGGAAATAACTTTCCCAGAACAACTGTCTACTCTTCTACACAGAAAAAAAAAAAGGGGGGGGGGGGGAAACCAACTAAGAATGTTAAGAGGTTTAGAAAACATGACCTATGCGGAAAAAGCTGAAGGAACTGGGTTTGTTTAGTCTAGAAAAGAGGAGACTGAAGGGGCACATGATAACAGTCTTCCAGTATGAAAAAGCCTATTGGAGACAGAGATGATGAACTATTCTCTGTGGCCACAACAGAAGAAAGAATGAAAAATTAATTTGCAGTAAAGAAGACTTCAGAGCAATGAAGGGAAAGAGGGAAAGAATTATCAGTCTGTGACGTCAGAGTGAGCAGTGGACCAGAGCTTCAACCTATTGGGGAAGACAGTGCAGATTTTTAAGAAGAAACTAGACATATGTGGCTATCATGAAATCCTGCTGTGGTATGGGAGGTGGGACACTTTATGACTGAGCTTTGATACAAATCAGCCTCACACTGAAGCCAGCAGGTTTCTCTGTCAAATCAAAACTTCAAAATCAAAACAGAAGGTTGCAAATCAGATCACAATCAGATGCAGTTAGAACTAAATTTTTGTTCCTAACCCTGACTAAGTACAGAATATTCATTAAAAGAAGCAGGAATTGAACATGGTTTATCTTCTAAAGATAGATCATGTTGTGTGACAACATAGAGAGAAGTCTCCTGACTGAGAAAATACAATTCGTTGGTAAGAAAATACAATTCCTTGGCAGCAGCAGATCTAAAAAGACTGTAAGGCTGGTTACAGTGCTGTAAATCCAAGGTTAACACAGAAGAAATCAGTAGATTTATAACAGCATAATTGTGATCAGCATAGAAGCCATTGTATTTTTGCTTGGGAAACGGTGGTTAACCATTCAGCAAAGGCTCTGTTTTCTCCCCTAAAGCCTCTCACGTGATTCTGTGACACATTGCTGGCTTTTTCCATGTTCAGACTTCCTTTTTTTTCACTTGGAGATTTCAGTCAAGCTTTATGATTTCAGGAAAAAGATCATGACAGTAAACCATGCATGTGGTTGTTCAAGTGTTTTCTCTCTCAAGCCCACTTGCAAAAGTGATGGCTTGCCAAAAAAACCTAGCAGTGCCAGTATACCTAAAGCAAGCCTGGAGAACCTGGAAAGGAGGTAAATATGCTGACTACTCACTCATCTGTATTATACTACACATGTTCCTAAGTTATGGATGCCTCCAGACGTGTTTTAACCTGTCTGCTGAATTAGTTCTGTAGAGCATGTCTAATTGGCTGTTCTTTGAACACTGCATGGACACCCTCTTTAAAAAGACCCTTTTCAACGCATCTGTAGTGTGTACCATAAAGAATTGCCATTCCCTTGAATACACCTGCAATATGAATAAATGCAAGAGGCAGAAATGCTTGGGCACATGATTCTATGATTCAAAACAAAAAGGATTCTGATTTCTCGACTCCTAAAATGGCTTTATGCTCCCCTACCCTCAGCCATTCTCCAAAGGAAAGAGTTAATGGACTTAGGACAACACTTGTGAAAAGGCTGTTGAAGACAGGACTCTAGACCCCACAATCTGCAATTGGATTAACCCTGGATCATATTCCTCCATTAGCCTTAGACAATGGTTACCTCAAGTTGCGTTGTTACCACATCTAAGTAAATGTGGACTTGTTCCATCCTGCCTTTCCCTTTGTTCTATTCCAAGAGCTCAGCTGAATGAGCTACTTGCTTTATGGATAAGAAGCCATTTGTTTTGGTTGTCTATGATCTTCCTCCTCTTCACCAAAACAAACAATCAAGACCTTCTTTCAGTGTAACTCTGGATAGTTATGAAAAATTTCCAAGTCCTTCTTCTATCAACAGCATGCTGCATCTGGAGGTTTCTACATAGATAAACCTAAACAAGCAGAACCCACTTGCCACCAGCCCAGCTGGGGCAAGTTTCCCACACATTCAATTGCTGCTTATCCTGAAGTCATAATACTTTAGGGAAGCAGAAGCTGCAGCATACCATAGGCCCTAGTTCAGATACAAGTATATGTATGACCTAGAAACTCAGACAAGGGTCTTGAAAATTTAAAACTATCGATTTGATATGGTCTGAAGCTGGCTCCCTGCCAAGTCTCCAAACCTCACCACAAGAAGTCGTCCCCCCCCAAAACCAAGGGAGAAGAGAAAAAAAAAACAAGAGAACTGAAACGAGAGAAAGGCAGCTAAAGCAATATATATAAATATATTTACACTTATATTACAGTTATATACAATTGAAAATACATATACAATTTCAAAAGGAAAAGGGATAGGGAAGGGGGAAGGGAAAAAATGAACAAAACCAAAATAAAATATACACGATCAATAGCCCAAGATCTAGCAACTAAAAGAATTAGCAAAAGAATATCTTACTACTCTCCTTGGGACAACAGAAAGTTGCACTTGAACGACCGCCGGCAACCTCCATCTCCCAAGGTCAGCAAGACCTTACCAGGCCTCACTCCCCAACACGACAGACTCAACAGCAGGAAACCTGCACCTCCAAAGCCGCCGGAAGAAAAGAGGGCGAAGACCTTTCCTCCTTTCTTCTTATACCCTGGCTTACATAAAAATCATAGGGAATACTGGGTAAATCTGGGCACTTCCTTGGTTACAAACTGGTCACCAAGGAAGGCCTGGACTAAACTACCACATAACTGCATTGATTTTTTTTGATAATTTTTCTCTACTTTTTAAATATAAAATAGTGTACTTCAATAGTGTACACATGGCCAGTGTAAACTGAATATGTAACCTTCAAAACATGCAACAAGTGGGATTTCCAGCTGTACTTAGGGCCCAATTCATCATGTTCTCACTGAAGTCATGGGAGTTATCTCATCCATTTCGACAGGCTAGAGGTAACAGTAGTTAAAATAAGAGTTTTGGAAAATAACATAGAATGGTAATTTGATTGCTTGGAAAGTAACTTCCCTTACCTGCTCAATAGGGATTCAATACCTGCTATTTTTTCCCTTCCAGTCCTCTCTTCCTGCTCTTAGTTTGTCCTTCTTTTACCTTTCTACCTCCTTGCCAGTCATTTTACTGTTGCACTTACCCACAGGAGACTCCCAAATTCCCCCCATAAATCACAGAGGAATTCAGATACAAGAACAAAACAAGGGAAGCATAACTTGCACAGAGATGCTAATAGCAGTTTACATGTCAACAGGAATGTTGAAACTGTGTTTGGGAGGAGACTCGGTAATGCATTAACTCTACTGGTGGGCTATGCATCAAGTTTTTAATCATACTTTAATTTTACATTTATTATTTTAATCACACTAAATCAGAGAGATTTAATCTTTTAGTTCCAAAGGAGATATTCAGTAATTAAAAATATTGATATTTTTCATACACATAAATATATAAGTATGACCTACTACTACGTAGCTTCTTAATCATCAAGAAATGTACTTCATGTGTCACCACTAATCCATCACATAATGGTAGCTGTGGTGAAAAAATAACCAGAGGAAAGAAAGAGATGAAAAATTTGATGTGCTTTGCATACACACTAGCGAACAGTACTTGAAAGTTAGCTAATTTCTTTTCAGATTCATTACATTCAGATCCAATTAGTTTGCAAGGTGCGTGGCTTTTGCAAAGAGGCAGAGCTCTCTGGAGATGTTATAAAAAATAATTTATTTGCAAAGGGTTGAGGTAATGTGTGGACCAGCACATGAAGTTTCACACTTGTATAGGAAAGAGTAAAAACATGGGATTTCCAATCATAGATGCTATGATCATTCCCAGATGGCACCAGTGATACCAAACAAGGAACTGATTGCTCTTCCATATATTGGGGAAAAAAAAAAAAACATAAGGTGTGTGTAGAATGAATATCAAATTAATCTCAAAATTCTCCATGTGTTTGTGCAGTCAGATACATACTCTTTCTGGACACACTGAAGCATATATTGGGAAAAGATTGGCAGGAAGGGATTTCTTCTAATTATGAAGTTTCACCTTAAACAAATCACAACCAAATCTGTGGAAGTGTTAATAAAAAAGTAGGTATGCTCTAAGCATATGAAAATTTGAATGTACATTCAACATGGTCTATTCTGGAAGGACCAAGAGGAGAAAAATACTTTTAAGTTACTTAAAATATTTCAAGTAGTTTTGTCAGGAAAACACCCTTGTGCCTCTCAGCCTTGCTGAGGTGAAGGCATCATGTAGCAAACCTGGTGCAGCTCAGACAATTTTTAGACAAGCAATAAATGTACTGAACAACTGAACTTTGGAAAGAGCATTAACTTTGGAGTTTTAATTGGGAAAGATTTTTTTGGCTGGGATTAAAAAATGAAGAATTCTTTTTTATGTTGAAGTTTTTCATTTAGCAAAAGCAATACTTGTTTTGGGAAATGTTGAAACATCATTTTTGAATATTCTCTAACAAAGACTCATCAAGCCTTGGTTTTGAACTGGTGTTTCTCTTATTAAAAATTAACTTGTAAGTCTGCGTGGGTGACAAAATGGTGTGGAGGTGAAGACCACTTGGCTCACATTCACCAGGAAAAGATACAGCCAGGGAGCCATAAGTTGAGTTCTGCCCCCTAAAGGAAAAAATTTGCTCATTTTTGCCAAAGAGCTCTACAAAGCCCTTCTATTTGTATGCACACACAACCCAAGCTCCAGCCTGGATTCCAAAGGCTCCTTCATTTTTAAAAAGTCTCAAAAGTGTGTTAAAAGCTTAACAAAGATGACAAATGTTACCTTTAAGGTTTTACAGGCCTTAAGCACACAATTTGCTACACAGAAATGGGCCTTTCTATGCTTGTCAGAAGTAGTTTTCACTTATATAGTATTATGTATAAAAGTGGCTTCAATATCATTATACCTACTGGTGAATGTGGGTAAAATTCTTTATCTCCAATACTGCAGAAATTCATACCAATTTATCATAATTGATTTTTTGATATCTGTGAATTTCTGATATTTTCCCAGCCATTCCATTTCAGCTATTTCACCAAATTGTTCTTCATACACCTTTTTACTATGCATAAAAGCAGGTAAGAGTAGTCCTGGAGAATGCCACAAAGGCACTTATAAGGATCACATTACCAGGTCAGGTCCCAATCCTGTAGTCTCCTTGTACCCGCACGAGAGCTCCATGGATTTCAGCAGCATTTCTCAGTCTGTCAATGTCCTCCAGTGTTCCTCAAACTACAGGACCAGCATCTTGGTCAGAGGAGAGGGTCACAAGCTTTTAACGGATCTGCACTAAAATTTTTGTCATACTTTTTAGGTCTCCAATGCAAGTGCAGTTAAATAAGCCATGGACTGCAGGCACTGAACATTTCACTTAGCTATCCAGGGGTGAATACTACCATTTATTTGGGGACTTGTCAAAGTATTATTTTCATTACACTAATAAATACTGTAAAAGTCAAAATAAAAAATGTTATAAGTTCTGGAACATGTCTTATCTAAATCTATATGATCTGGAAATATTTAGCAAGGGAGTTCAGTAATACAAAACAGAAACAGAAAGAGTCCTGGGTAAAGCCTTAGGGAAATGCCAAACTATTAATTACACATTAAGTGAATGGTTTTTATTTTTGTATTAAAGCAGCAACGATTCAAAGTCTATGCTACAGTGCAACAAAAATTATTCTCTGGTATAACCTTTTGCAGAAGTCCAAGCTATTTTGATCCCTAGAGTCAAAGTGCTTTAAAATATGAAATAAAATTGTGTTGGGATTTTTCTAAATTAGGAAATAGGAGAAAAATTCTGACCCATTAGCACAGAACTTGGCAAACACTAATGATAAATCAAAGCTACACTCTGCAAATATTCTCCCAAGTTTAACTGTATACTTGCAATTTATTTTTCTCACCTAAATTATTTTCCCAACTTGAATTTAACTTTGGTAAATATCACCAATACTGCTAACAGTTCTGATGAAGTCAAAAGAACTGTCCCCATGTGTAAAATGAGTGTTTGCTCAATCAAGCCCAACAGCTGTTACATGTTGTTGCTTGCACTGCTGGCCATCCCTGTAAATTAATAATAAATAATGAAAATTATCTAAAAAAGGATCCTAAAATACTGCAATTCCCAAGGGAACATGCCTTCCCAAGGCATTGCCATAAGCTATTTCACACTCTGTACAACCCTGGGAATCTTGCTTTTGTGTGCAAACCCCCCTTCAATACCCAAGTCCTTCTGTATACTCTTGTGTTTACAGAAAGGCACAAGCTGCATCATCAAAATGCAGACACTTCCAGGATGGAGAAGAGACCCTAATCAGAGTATGGATGCTCCTTTGCTCTGGTGAAAAGGCTACATTTTAGTCAGGACATGAAGGTAAATCCTCCCCTAATATGTAAAGCACCATGGGATCTTTAATGTCTAGGCCGAGCAGACATGACCTCAGTTTTCTAAGGTTTCCTTAATTCCTCAACTCCCACCTGTGAAAGGTCACAGAGCAGTTACAGTGTAATTGAATTTGTGCTTTGCTTTGGATTTTTGGGAGAACTGTTTTGGGTTTCAGCATGTTTTGGTTTTTTTTTTCATTTGACCAACCTGTCTCCTCCCCAAATTTTTCTGGTCCTCAGAACCATTAAGGCAGTTTCTTTGAGTGTCTTGGATGTAGGGTCAGGGAGGAATGGTAATCTGGAATCTGAAACCAGAGAGAACACATCATACTATGAACCTGTGCTCATGTACGTCCTTTTCAGCCTTCAACGGCTGAAAGCTGTTGCAGAACTACAATAAGTAAGCATGGATAATTTGGATAGTATAAAGAGGAACTGGAGAAGTCAGTGCTCAAGTTAGTCACAAAAATCAAGTGAAAATGAAGATATAAATCTCTCTTTAACAAAAAAACTTTCTCCACTAACTACAGTCCTTCAGGTATCCTGCTATGCATGAAACCCTGCATGTTAAACTCACCACCCAGCACTGAAGGAAACTCAGGAGCCCCTGAAATACCAAGAAAGTGAAGGAGAACTGGGGAGAAATTTATAAAATAAATCCTCAAAGATTCTTGTTTAGTGGAGACCCTTCTTCTTCTTATGAGGGCTCCCATTCACAAAAGAGGTACCTCTCTCAATAGTGATTTCTGCCAGCTGTTACAAGTGAGCAACTGCCTTCCTGTAGGTGTGATTAGTAACCTACCTAAGCACATGGGACTTTTAGCACTGTCCACAGACTGCTCCACAGAAGATGTCTAAGATTTGCAAAGGTGTATGATATGTATATGACTACAAATTAATAAACCTTGCTTTTCAAAGGACTGCAATTTTCAGGACAAACCAATGATCCCTTCCCAGTTGTATCTTGAGATCCATAAAACTGCTGCACGTGAAAGAACTGGAAAATTAGTCCTGCTTAGCAGAGAATGCACAGTAATTCATTGACTTGGACTTGGATGCAAGCTACATTGACTTCAATGCCCTGCAAGTCTTCCATCAGAAATTAACAAACTGGTGATGAACACTCCTTCCAAACACACATTCTTACTTTTTTGTGTGTGAGAGCATTCTTCTTTGTGGTCTCCCAGGGAACCGGAGAGAGGATTTACATTATCCAGTCTCAGATAGTCCTCCTTCCCCACAAGGATATTATCCACTTGACTCACTAGTTAAGGTCAACATAACCTTGAAGAAGTTATCACAGTAAAGCCACATATATTTGTCTACAGCAGGAGGAATAGCCCAAAACTCTGCAAAAGCAGGGGTTTGCTCTGAGGAAGCTCACAGACCTGAATCAGGTGAGATCTCACAATGTGTCAGAGCCAATTTATACCCAGAGCTGATCTGTGTCCACTGACACAGAGGGCTACCAAGAAAAAATAGGGTGGAAGTCATTGCATAATGGTAGAAGGGAGGGAACGTCCATAGTAGTTTACTCTTCCAGTTTAAAAAGTCAAAATAAGCTTGCCAAAAGATGTTTTATCTTTTTGCACTCTGTCTTATGTTGACTTTTCTCCGAATACCTCCTCCCCCGAGTTCCACTGGTTACATCCTCTTCTTATTGCTCTAAAGTCATAAAATTATGAAAATACCTTCGTTTCACCTATTGACCACTCTTAGATCTCCTAGTCCATAGCTCCTTTAATGAAGTCCTCAGGCAGCATTTCCCTGTATCCTTATCTGAGTTTGGTAATAAAGCATCTCTTAAGCTGACATCCTTTTACAATATATGAACTAGAGCTGGGCAAGCTTTTCATGGCAAATGTTTTATTTAGTGGATTAAACCTTTTGTTCTCTTTCTGAATTATTATGGAGAAACTTCGACTTTAATTCATCTGGTTGTTATTCACAATTGTTCAAATAACTGTGTCAGTGAACATATTTCAGCTGTTTAGATTGTTCTCAAATTATTCACTTCAGTTCTTTCTTTTGCGATTTGTTATGTGCTATTTACTATTCAAGGGCTGTATTTGGTTTTACCTACCCCACATGGTGACAATATTAACTGATCCTTACATCACTGGAAAGTTTATGGAGAGGAGCAAAATCAAAGAGATTTCATATTGCCCTCTTTTCCTACTGTGGTCTGTTCACAATACATATTTCTTGCAAAATTTTATACAAATATATAATAAGTATCTGTGAGGAGGCCTATTTTCCATTAACAGCCTTTCAGTAAAAGTAATCAGGTATCTCCATATTAATGGAAATCATTAAAAGGTCTGAGAATACCATCTAACTGAACTGACAGCTTCAGTCAAATACCCAAAATTCCACCTAGAAGTAACAAGGCAATGGAATACCAGACTTCATTTGTTCTGTACCTCGCTAAACTCCTTCTTTTGTTGAAATGAGCATTTCTAAATATTTTTGTACAATATTCACCTGACTTCAATGTGATCTAAGTAGCATACATATGTTCAGATTATCCAGTTGAACTGCAGAAATACACAGTATGTTTCTGTAAGTATAAATCCACAGATAGAATACATCTCGATAAATCTATTTAAAATTATTTTGATTTTTATTCTTCATAAAATAATACATCCAGCCTATAATAACTGATTGTGCATTTCATTTTTCCTTTAAATAGATTCCAATAAACTGCAAAATTTTTATCTAAACCTAGTTTTTAGGTGCAGCAAAATTAGAATGTACCAGTTCAGGATTCAGTTCTAGTCTGTATTATGGGCCTTATTGTTCTGAAAATACAGTTTATGCAATGATTACTTCTACACATGAAGAAACAAAAAAAAAGCAACACAAATTTGTCAACAGGAAAATAGGCTAAAAGAACTACAATGGGCCAGATTCCTAGAGCTGCAGGCACTTTTTTGTAGGGAGATTTTAGCTTCTCGGTTCTCACATTTGAACACAATTTTTGGTAAACACTTTCTATGAATCAAAGCTTTTGTTTTGAACGCTAATGAACTGTGATTCAATGAACCCAGTAAAAATACTTCTTCAAAATCCCTTCAGATGCAGCAAATATTTGAACCTGTCTCCTCTATCAGAAGCTTTCACTTACTGTGTTATGTGATCATGTGCTTTCCTTTCAATCTGTTAAAGTTATCAGCCATGAGAGCAATTTCTTCAGATTTCTGCTGAAAAAAAAGGAAGCTTTATTTAACATTTACCGCATTTTTGCAATTTATCACTCTTTCTACCCTAGTATAGTATGAGCTCTTCAATTTGCTTAAGTAAATATTGGCAGCAAATCAAAGAAAGTACTGTAAGTCTATGGAACACAATTTTAAACTAACTATGGAAAGCATGCCAGGGATAGCCGTGATGTGAAATGTGTTAGGCACACTAATTTTCCTATGTGGTATATTCTTCCCTGACTATATGCACACAAAGGAGAAAACATAACCTATGAAATGTTATATTGACTAGTTCCTGCAATGTCTTCAGAAATACTCTATTAATTTTTTTCTGAGGATTATTACAGCACTATTTAGACAGAGCTGGCAACCTGACTAATGACATTTGTTAATCTTAGTATCACATTTCTGTAATATTTTCATTAGTGACATTTTTCTCTTAGATCTATGTTTTCTAGAGCTGTACTATGGCTTTGCATAAGACTTTCTAGTTACCAGGAACTCCAGCAGGGCACCAGAAAATAGTACTATAAAAGACAACTGGTATCCTGTCTGTGAATTTGTCTGGACCTGCATACATCCACCAAAGAATATTTCTACCAAAGGGTGGCTTGCATTATGCTAGGGACAAGCTGTGTTTAATTCAACAGCAATGTGGTCAGGACCCTATTATGCTCCCTGTAGAGTTACTCTGGATTTATACCAGTGTGATTGTGATTAAGATTTAACTGTGACATCTAGCTGTAAAAATTTCTTTCCCTCCCATTTCCAGTGGCTGTAGAGTCCAGTCTTCTCAAACACTTATCTTCTTTTCCATAAACTGAATGTAAACTGCATGCAGGTACTCCAGAGCATATGAACACATTTAACACTCAAGACTTCAGTGTTGTCCTAAAGGAATTGTAACAAATAATGGAAAGCTCATTATTTAAAAAAAGAACAAAACCAAACCAACCAAACAAACAAATAAAAACACTCCCCAAAAAAACACAAACCAAACTAAACCAAACCAAAAAAACCTTTAATAATCCATTATTCACATTTTTCATCACAACTATACTGAAAATACAGCCTTGTTGCAGGTACAGTTTTGCAAATACTGTAATTTTTTTGTCTGGAAACCAATCACATTTCATCATAATTATTGTAAAAATTCTGATTTTATAAAACAACATTTTACATTCATAGGTAAACTTTCCTTTTGCAGTTCAGCTTTCATTGGCTAGCATCAGCTAGTCTATGGATATAGCATGGACATTCATAAAAATAAATAATAGAAGCAAATTTGAAACTACATTAATAACCTGTCTTCATAGTCATAATCAGCTTGGTGCTTGGGTGGCAGGCATAGACAGCTGCTCACACATTGGTCTCCAACAAAAAGTAAATAATTTCAGGTTTTCTACCGGAGGAAACTCCCCTCTCACCTCCCTCCTTCGTTTTTGGATAAATATAACCCGTGGTAGAGTCATTGAGCACTAGTCAAGCCTCACTCCTTCCCCACTTCTTAGTGAAAGTGTTCCCCTTAACAAGATATCTGCCTACCTCAGCCACCCTTGTTCCTTCCATGTCCTTGCCTGCAAGTACAGCAGCTTCTCCTCCCTCTTCTTTGCCCCTCGTCCTTTTGCCAAAACACCAAATGAAAGATCACTGACCTTCATGGGATTGACACAGAGGAGCTGCAGCTACAAATACTTGATTCAGCTAATGATCCAATTCCATTCTTTCCTTCAGTCATGGACTATGTTGCATTTATCTCTTAACCCCAGTCAAGATTCCTACCATACACTGTGCCAGGGACAACTAGAAAGGCCTCAGAGAAGCCTGAGTGAAGAAGACGGATGTCTGTTTTCAGAGTAGACCTAAGTAGGATCCATCAAACAAGTAGCTAGTTATGTCTTACATGTAACCAATAGCTAAAACTTGAATTGTCTACAAATAAAAATACTGTGGAGCTGGACCTTCTCTCAGGTGTATTCTCCAGATAAGTGATAGAAAAAAAAGAGATTCATTAATCCCAAGCCATTGAGACAGACATGAACAGCTGCATAGCTGGACTCTAGTCTTGGGCAACTGTGGTGGTTCTGACAATACAAGAAGCAAGGACTGAATGCCAAAAGCTGCAGTGCCTGAACTGTTGGTGGTGAAATAGAAACCAACCCCTCCCCAGCTAGGCTTCCTACATGTGCAGCTTGAGTCAGAAATCTGAGGAATAGGGCCCAACACCCCCAGCACCAATGGGACATATATCTAGAGCTAGCTAACATGAAACACAGGCAGCAGTAGGGTGTCAGCAGCCTCCTTTCACCCCACAGCTGAAGCTCCTTTCCTTGTTCTGCAGAGCACACTTCTGCTGGTGGTCAACAGCTCCAGAGTCACTCCTGAAGCCCTTCTTTCAGGAATTATGACGTTGAAAAGCTGCTGTACAGTGATCCTACCATCTGTTTTATGCAGAAGCCTACTGGATAGAGCACTTCAGCAGTTCTTTCCTCTGCCTGAAAGGTTCAAGATTCCTGCCCTAACCACAAGACACCTCTCCAGACTCTCAGATGAAAATCAAGCAAACATGGCTGCATGTCCTGCTGGGACACTCACCTGAAAAAAGTAGGACTCATGTTCCCATCTGTGCTCCAAGGCCTACAGAGATGTTTTCCTATCCATTAATTCTTCAATGTGAAAGAACAAAATCACTCTAAATATTCTAGAGATGCACTGGAGAAGTCCCTATGAGCACATCAAGGATAATTCCATTACTGTAACAACTAAAAAGCATTAAATGGTACCCATTGAGTCTTGGTTTCTTTTCTGCACTACAGAAGGAACTTAGACCATGTCTCCAAACAAGAGAGACTAAATCCTTTTCCTGAAATGGGTGGGGAAAATAGTTCTGGATTTTTATTTTATTTTTTTTGAGCGGGGGATGGAACTGAACCTGCATTTTTCACACCTTCAGTAAGGGCATTAATCTCTAAGTTTTGGGAATAGGGGTCATAAAAGAAGATACAATCACAGCCTGTGAAAGAAAGAAGGCTCTGCAGCATTCCTTTCAGGATTTAGTGATGTTGCCCTGAGAGCTGGGCTCTAAGAACATCTAGAAGATCTTTCCCATTTGGAGACATAAATCTAACTGGAGCGTGACCCTCAGCTGCAGACATCCTGATTTGTTTATGTTATTAAGAAATGCTGACATTTAGTTAAACGAAGGTGATGAGCTATGTAATGCTCCCAGTAAGATAATTCATGTCAGTGCTCACAGGCAGCCATTGTGTAAAGACTGGGTGGGTAACTTTACCCAACAACAGGAAAATACATACTACCTCATCCTAGCTACCAGCAAGTGTTTGGGAGACCTGTCTAGTTGCCATGTTTCATAGAATTATCATTGGGATTGCTACTACAGAGACATGTATTATGTTTGCAATTCCCCTTAATCAGAAGAGAGAGATGAGATTAGTTCCATATTACTGTTTATTTTTCTTCCTGCTCCTTTTCTGAGTTATGATTTAGATGAAATTTCAGTAAATCTGTGTTCTTTTTGCCCTGTAGACTTTTTCAGACTACTTGCAAAGCCACAGAAGTCAGGAAGAAAAATGGAAGCCCATAAAAACAGATACTCTACAGAAAACAGAACCATCATCAATAAACAACCAAACAAGAGAAAAATATTAATTCCTTTGGAACCTGAATTTTCATTTAAAGAGTTTCAAAATAACGTCTTGCTCTCTCCCAGACACAAGCAATTTTCAAAATGTAAAACAGGTTTGGAAGGTGTCATTCACTTTCAGTGGCATTAGACACAGAGAGCAAGAAGCAGTGAGGTAAAAGCAGAATTGACACAGATCAGGAGCACTTAGAACTTGCTATCTAGAGAAACATCTGCTTTACTTCCGTCTCAGATTAATGAAACACCTCACTAATGTTGTGCATTTATGGAGAGCAAGAAGTTCTGTAGGCAGCATACATATTACATCGTGTGCACTACTCCTGTGCATTGCTTCTGAGCATCACCACCAAAGGCTTTTAAGACTCTGCAGCCATGGAATTAGCTGAGGTATTGCCAGCCAGCTGTGTATCCTCCATGGACTTTGGAACAAGCTATAAAAGTAAAAAGAAAAACATACTTTACCAGCTCTTTGCAAAACAGAGCCAGCACTTTAAAACCAAGTGGCTCCTTTTCCGCCTGGCAATTCTTGAGGTTGGCCTTACAGGTCACCTTTCAGGATTACGTCAGGGACCAACTGGTTGGGTTCAGGCAAGCTCAGGTTGGTCTGGCAGGCTCCACAAAGTGAACAAAAGCCAGACCAAGACAAAAAATTGAGGGAGTGGGATAGGAGGAAATTAAGGAGATTGTTCCAAAGGCTTTTAAATTATGATGCCCATGTTGTTGCAATGCTATTGGAAAACTAAATTAATTGCTCCTTTCCTTAGCACCCTCCTGCTGTGGCTGTATTTCTTTTAGCTAAGGGCCTGAGTCAGTAAAGATGCATCCAATTTCCATGCTATCCAAATGCTTGTAATCACAGATTTACAGTAAACTGAGCTTTCATGATAAACAAGGCTGTTCATTAGGTGGCTCTTGGCCTTCTAAGTTTTCAAGACAAAAGAAGTAGTGGGAGGTCAAAAATTTACCCTAGAGAGAGCTGATTTCCACAAAATTCTGATCACATATTTTCTTAAAAGCAGAGGACTTTAAAGAGTTTCTGTTCAGGAACTCAAAATCTGAGATACCTTGACTTTACAGTCAATCTACAGTCCCTACTGGAAAAAAAAGCAAACTATCTTCATTAGATTTTAGTTTACAGTTAGATTACTGGAAACCAAAGGTTTTCTAGGCACTGTAAAACCACATAATAAAAGCAGAGCCCATTTTCTGTAGAAACCAGGGGCTCTATCACAATACAAATTAAAAGGATGCAGCTAAATGGAAACAATTTTTTTTAGCACACCACAGTAAAAATCATTTAAATTTTGCACAATATTTGAGCTTCACCTGACACAGGTTGCCAAAATCTCATCGGTAGCATTCTAAGCAAATGCTACTTGTTATATATGAGATCTATCACATTTTCTTGAGTTGTTCTGTAGCCATTTAACACCCTGGGAGCACAGCGACAGCTATGTAAGCTAGCACGTTCCCTGTATAGAACTATCTTAGAAGAAATTGAAATTGTAGAGCATGAGAAGTTTTCAATTTCATGGTGGATTCCCCCTCCTTTTGTTTGCCCTTCTCCCCTTAAACCCACAATGTGTCTGTTTAAAGAGTGAGGGTTGATTTCTGGTTTGAGTTTTGTTTCTTCTTACTTTACTCATGTAACTCGCTACAGACTTCAGGATAGTAACCTCTTAGAAATTGCTAGTGGCCCACAGAGCTAGCATAAAATAAAAAGTTACAAGTCCACATAACCTTAATTTTATGGTTATAAGCTATATTTACTGCTATACCATAAGTTTGAAAAGACTGCTAAGTGTTCAGTGTGGGAATTCAGGGAATTTCTCTTAAGTTAGTTTTATGGAGAAACGTGTTGTTAAAATGTAGGAAAGGTTACAGTCCTTTCAAGTCCTCCAGAACTGAATGCTTATTAGGCATTTTTAGGGTATTTATAAAATACCCCAACCACTCCCTCAATATCATTCACTGAAATTCAAATTCAGGACCTTTGCTCTGTTCAAGTCCCTTTGGTTTTAACACTGTAAACTAACCTGAGTGAGAACGCTATCAAGAATCAAGGTGGGAGAATTTGCTTTTTAACTCCTGCCCACTTGCACTTCTTTAAGTTTGCAAGTGTTTCTCACTGCAGCACATAAATATAGTACAGCTCAGTGAGAGTACAACATCCTAAGCTGAGACTTTATCAAAAGGAAAGATGGGAGTGCTCTTAGTACTTTTGTCCTGATTTCACTCGATGAGCCCAGGCAGGATACAACCACCTGGGTGCTTAAGTTTATCCACCTGTAAAACTGTACTGACAGTACTGACTTCCAAACACACCGAATCCCCTTCTGACCTGCCAAAGCACCAGTGCGAAACAAGAGAACATACTGTTGTTCCACACACCTGTCAGCCTCTCCTCCCCTCAATCCCTCACTGTCCTCTGCCAAGGCATGTGCCCGCTCAGTTTGCTGTGTGGTGACACAGTAAGCTAAATGCTGCCTGCAGACAGAGGCCTAACAGGATGCCTGTGTTATGGAATCAGCCTGATCACATACATTAAATCCTCTGCCTCCAGAAAGTGGATTGGCACTGCTGTTATGGGACAGGACCAGCCATGATGTGGGGACAGCATCAGAAGACCTGCCTGCATGATAGGCACCCCCTGTCTGTCCCCTGAATGTGCTCCTGATGTGTAATGTGGGGGACTGCAGGGCTCGGGGCAGAGATGGCAGCAAAGACAGAAACCTGCATTGAAGGCTATGCACTGACCACAGGTACCCGGGTACCCCGTGGCTTCTTGGTTTGATACACAGCACACCCCAATCTTTTGAAAAATCCCCTCTCTTATATACACTTTTTGAAATTTTGCTTTTTATTCACATCTACTGTAAATATTGATGATGTTTCTCTCTTCTTATTGCTCACATCATTTTTAATTTTGCATTTCATTTTTATAGGAAAGATTTTATTATTTTTCACGGAAGTTCAAGAGGATATCACCCTGAAACAAGCCTTTGTGATTCAGCCTACAGCGTCATTTAAAACAGGGAAATAAAATGTGATAGAGACTCTGAAGAACAAATGCTTTCTGGCATTTTTCTCTTTCAGGCATCAGGGTTTTTTAGAGTGCAAGGAAAAATTCCTTTTATCTTCCAGCTACAGAGTTTTCTAGCAGCATCTTCTGGTTTTAAACGACTGATAGTCTACTCTCTCAGTGGAGGTCATGAAAATAAATTTTAGAGAAGCCAAACAACGCCTTGAAGTTCAGTTTACTTTCTGCCAGCTCCCTGAAAACAGTAATGTCACCCTGCAATGCCCTCTGCTGGGAGACAGGAGCAGGAAGGAGAGCTACCAGTTCCCGTCCTCCAGCAAGAAAACAGATACTTGCAATGAGATGGACTGGATGTTTACCTTCTATAAGAAATCCTGACCCTGCTGAAATCAATGGGGCTCTAGCTTTTAATTTTCACTTTGTGGTTAATTATTTCTCCTTTTGAAAACTGCACTATTATTCACTACAGTGGAAAAAACCCTGTTTATTTCAAGTCCAAATGAAAACCTTATTACTGACTTATAGACATGAAGATCTCTTTTTAGCATCTGAGCTTCTACAGACAGGTTTTATAAATAAGCTTTCAGCTGCAAAAGATATTGTTCATCTTGCTATTCTTCTAAGTCTTTTTAACTGTAAAAGACTTAAAACTGTAAAATCATACATGCAAATATCATTCATGTTACACAGGTGTGATTCTCCCTAACATATATTTTCACTGAATGGGATTCTCGTATTGAGAAGAGGAAGGCAGGCAAACGCTATGCAGCAAAACAAAGGAGTTTATCTAGAACCTGATGTGTGAGAACACCAACCCTACTAGCAGCCACTTCTATCTCCCTCTGAGATGCAGCATTTTGGGGCCTGAGGAAGAAAAATCTGAATCAGCCCTGCCAAGGAGAGGAATATTAGCATGGAGTTCGCAAACAGCAGTTTTCACCCCCACATGCATACTCGCGCCATGACCCTGTGTCTTATGGGCTAGTTATTCCCAGCACACAAGTTTTCTGGAGAATCATCCCTGAAAAATATTTTCCAGCCTTGGCAAGGGTGATGGAACACTGTTGCTGCTTTGGTTTCAGCTCCCTCAGCTAGGATGGTTTTACATGGTGTTTGTCTCTCACCACAGCTGTGCAACAGACAGCAAGTAGGAAGGATTTTTCCACAATAGCCCCCAGTCCTCCCTGCTGGACACTTTCTCCTTCCTACTCATGTTCTGACAGCCTACATCCTTCCTGGCAGGCCAATTATTTTATATTTACTACTAATTATTTTTTCTATCTTTTAAATGGAAACATTTTTACCTGGTGCTATTTCCTCTACCCTGATCTGCTTTATCACCGTGTGCCTTCTTCTGCCCAACTTTACAGGGACTGACACCCTCAGTGCCAGAGAATGTAGGTGCAGTAAAGCTGTGCAGCGCCTGGCAACACCATTTTTATTCTAAGTTACACATAATTATCATTGATTTGGAAGTGTGATCTCCTTGGTACACAGCCTTACAAGCTGACAGGTTTTTTCCAGAAACAACTTTCCAATGTTTGTTATGCCCTCATGGAGATGGAAATGTCACAGTTATAAGCAGCTTTGAGGACTATGCCAGGTTCATTAAAAGGCCCCCAGACAAGTACTTTTTTGCTTTGTATACTGTCCTGAAAACCTTCTGCTTCCCTTGGTAAGCACCACAATGTCACACTCATTTGAAAATGAGCAAGTATGTCTACAAACATTCAAAAGTATGTTTACTCCTTACAGCAAAGGCTCAGATTGTCCCTCTGGACACTTACCTACTCTTCCCAGGAATATATTCCTTTGCAATAGAACTGTGTAGCCCAGACAACAGGTGGTAGGTGCTCACATGCCATAACCTTGAAATTATTAATTTGAGGGAAGGCTGGAAGTAACTGAATGTTGCTCTGGTCCTC
The DNA here is from genome assembly GCF_003945595.2 of Pipra filicauda. Classification (NCBI taxonomy): domain Eukaryota; kingdom Metazoa; phylum Chordata; class Aves; order Passeriformes; family Pipridae; genus Pipra; species Pipra filicauda. Next base: position 3,812,756 of record NW_024104073.1, on the reverse strand, counting down.
ATGCCCCTCATGGATGAGGCCAGAAAAATGAAACTGAAAATCCGCCCTCTAAGCTGGCACCCTTGATGGAAGGATCGGCAGTGAAGTCCAAGACTAAATTAGCCTCCAGCTTAAACTGTCCTCTGATCTGATGCTATCTCTCAACATCACAGACTAGTGTTATATGAGGAATCTTGCACACACTGCTAGTTTTGATGCCAAGCAGTCTTTCAAGAAGTTGTCTCCTAATCTGGTATCTTTACACAGAATAATTTCATTCATAGAAATGCTTGCTAGTGATTAAAATTATGGCCAAGAATCTCCATTTGGCCTCAATTTGCTCATGTTGATGCATTGTACCACTACTAGGAAATAAGTGTGGTGTCACTCGAAATTATATTATACTGGAGTGTGAGCAGGAATGGGATTAGAGCAATATCATGTGACTGGGAGCAAGGAGTTGAACTGTTCTACATTTGCCGGAGACAGCAGAAAACCTTGGTGAGAGGCAGTCACTGTGTGACATCTTCTGGGGCAAGAGATGGGAAGGCAGAAAGTACTGCAACATGCTGTTGTCATGTCAAAAGAAGAGTGCCTCCCTGCAATCATTTCCCTTCTGCTTGGCAATGGGTAGCACTTGGAAATGAGAGCTTTGGTATTCCCTGGCTCTGCTGACCTCTATCATTGCCTGAGCTTTGGAGAGTTCATCATTCAGAGAAGAGGGCTGAGAAAAGCTCTGGTCAACCTCAATTAAGGTTCTCTTTGGTTCCCAGAGAAAACAGAAGCAGCAAATTAACATCTTACCCTAGGAAGTTTTTTTGTCCTCATCACTGCTGTGGCAAAATCCAGTTTTATCAGCACTGCTGAGAAAGTTTGCAGTAGCTTGAGGATGAGAGAACATGATGGCTTCCACCTAGGACAGCCTTTCAGCTTTCTGTCCTCTCTTCCTAAGGACATATTGAGATAGTACCTATTAAAAAAAAAAATATATCATTAGAAAAAAATAGTCTCTCTGCACTTTTCCAGCCCTCAGCAATCAGTGACCTTTACATTTGCACCAATATAAGCCCCAAGCAGTCAGTGGGAGACAGGATCTGCACAAGCCAATTCAATCATTTCCTAAGAGAGGACAAAATTCAGGGCAGAACATTAACTCCTTTCTCCTGGCCACAGCTTAGCTGAAGGCCCAGTATGTCAGATTCACCTCAGTATGATTCCAGGGACTAGTCTGGAATCAATTTGACCCAGTAAGTCTCTTTG